>NC_134834.1:190684577-191021452 GCF_004210375.1 Tachypleus tridentatus
TATTTTCTGTGTATGGAATAATGCGAGTGATTTGGTTTCCTTTATATAGTGGAGTGTCTTTTGTCTGTGTTTTTTAAATGTATGTAACTACTTTAGTAAGGAATTGGTTTACATTTGATAAAGAATTAACTGTGTAATTTAGTTGTCTTATGTGGTGTATGTCAAATTTAGGAGTTTTAGAGTGCTTAGCTTTTGGTGGATTACCCAATTAGATAACTAGTTTATGTAATTTCCACTGTATGTGTATTTTCTATTAATTTTAGTGGTACATACCAGGGATTTTTTTGACGTTTAGTATTTAAAAATGTTAATGCGAGTTTTCGTTTTGCCATTGTGAAGAAATTTTTGTCTGTTCATCTTGACAAGTACAGCTGTAAGTATATTGATGATGTATCTTAGTCAAAGTGCATGTTTACTGTAAAAGCTGATACTTGTAATAATATAATACTTAAGCAGTAAGTAAACTTAGTGAAACATGACTGTTGATTCTGTTACATTGTTCTTCCTTGTAGGTGACAGTACTGTCTGCTGTTGGTGAAGAGGCCATAATTGCTAGCAAGAATGCTACTAATTGAATTCAGTTAGTTAAAATCATTGGGCAGTAGGGAAGAAGGAATTATGTTGCAAAGGTTAATGATGTATTGAATTTCTGTTAGGTTATCTTGGAAATTTGGTATTTTGATACCATATGATCATAAGAAGAAAAACATATATAATAGATATAACTAAGTTTGCTTCTTGTGAGAATAATATATTTTCATGCTAATATTAAAACAAGGAATCAAATCTTGAAACACAGTATTCTTTCTATCTCTCAAACAGGGTCTGCTCTATATATAATTTTTTGAATAATGCTATTATAATGGAAACAAGTTAAAAAAAAGAAAAGGAAATTGTGTCCAATTTCGGAAGGATTACTCTTCCAACTTTGTGCTTTTTGATTAAATACAGTTTTGTAAGTGAAAGTGTTTTCAGAACATGCAATATGATTCCTTATTCAGTTTCATCCAAAATGTAAACAGATGAAAAAGTTTAACACTAGATATTTATATAAATCTATCATGTTATGTTTTTTTTAATCATCATGTAGTCAGATTAAATTAGAAAACAAAGAACATTGTTATGAGTTGCAGTGTCTATTGGGTTTATTTCGTACCATTAATAGGGTATAAAAAAAAAACTTTGAAGGATGGTTTACTGCAACTGGGCTTTTGAGCTTGGATAAATTAGGAACTCTTTAAAAGACAGTACACATTTTTTGACCATATGCAAGGTACATTGAGAGCAAAATACCATTTATAAAGAATCGTCAACTCTCAAATAATTAACTTTTTTGTACATCTGCTCATGTAGTAAAGTTTTCTTTTCGTAAGAATGTATAAATGTTATTTTAGTCCACTGTTAAAGTAATCTGCTCACCTAAAAGGATTTTTCAGTGTAAAGTTGTACATATTTTCTGCATTATAAATGTAATTAAATTTGTTCAGTACCATTATTTTAAAAGTCAGTATTCACTGCTGTGTGGAAGTAAATATCTATTCCTTACAGAATAAAAGTAGGGGTTTTCCCCCACTTACAGATGTAATTGAAAGCTCATTCCTCTAAACAAGTGAGAATAAGCTTTTCATCAGTTTTGCAAATTTTTAAGTATTTCCATGATCAAGTAAAAACTTCCTTTTACTTGGTTATGGTAGATTTAATTTGTAAAAGACTGAAGACAATTTCTTTGCCAAACTGGACTGTATAAAACTTGGTATACAACTGATGTGGTTTGTAAATAAATATTTTAATTTTTCACTGAAAATACTCGTATAGTGGTATAGTGGTATAGGGTATTTAGGAATGAGGCAAGATTCCAGACTGCATTATAAAGTGATTGCTTCAAATAAACTTTTTAACATTTCAAAATACAGTTGTGATTTAGGGAGTAATTGAATTGGTATGAATTTAAGTTTTTTGTCATTGAAATTTGTGGGAAAACAAGATATTTTAAATGAATTTGCTAGATAATATGCAAAACAAATAAACAATGGATTTTGAATATCAAAAAAAAACTTTAAAGGTCTTACTAAAACTAGAAATTAGTATTTAAATAAAAACTTAGTAAGAAACTGTTTTGCATTGGTTTTAGCAAAATGTTTGATTTTGTATGCAACTTGGTCAGTTTTTCACAACTGTCTTTAATTACATTTGTTTTCAAAAATGTCAGAGCTTTTACATGTGGTTATAACATTAACAGCTAACTACTTATTTCATTCAGTGTTAGATTCATTTATGTTTTGTGTCTGTTAAAATAGAAGTTGCTTATTTTGATTCGAGAAAGTAATATAGCTTTAGTGATGTAAAGTTTTAGCATTCACTTGATTCTGTGGTTCATAGCTTGTATAATCACCTAAGTCTAGATTTTAATTAAGACACACAATTGTTGATTACTTTGTCCTGCATCTTGGCTATCTTTATGATGTTGGTATGACAGGGGGTAGGAATTTTATTAGTTTTCTTGTTAGGAAGGCTGGTGTACCTTTTTTTTTCTTTTTGAGCCAGAGGTTGTTAACCAAAACACAGGATATTAACTAATAATAATGGACTTGAGTGATAGTGCAGGTTAGTGACAATACTGAAGTTTTAGAATCAGTTTAACGTATATTTTTATGCCCATTAGGTAAAACACAAGTGCTTCACAAAATACACAGTTAATTTTTTAATAACATTAATATCAGAGAAATTTAATTTTGAAAGTTGTGCAATTTTTGTTTTCATCTCAACAGGATGTTCTACAATTAGAATGTTTGTTTTTATGTCCACAACGGTAGGAGTATGGTGTTAGTAAGGGGTAACTGTTAGGTAAAATCAAATGTTTTTGTAATTATCTTCTGTGAAATACTTAATTTTTGGATGGTTTTATAATGTAGTAAAACTTTAAGTGGGTTTTATGAGTTTAGTGTTGATAATGTGACTGTATTAACAGATCATATAATACATGATCTGTTTTAAATTTATTTAAGTTTTTTGTTATAAACTATTTATTTGTCTTGTAGTTGGTAAATGATAGATATAATATTACTCCATTTTAAATTCTTTAATTGCATTCCTTATTAACAGCAGTAAATGTTTCATATTTGAGTTATAAATGTGTATAAGTATTAGTTAATTGGGGTAGTTTTACCAAGAAAAATGTAACAATGAAAATGAAATGTACTAACTAGTGGACTGGACAACAATCACTGACTACCATGTAGATGATACTTCTGAATTGGTTTGTTACTGTTAGCCATTTTTTAATGTATATTTGAGTAATTCTTGTTAGGAAGAGCTCATGCAATTAGTTAGAAATCCATCACCTCAATGTGTGTATGAAGGAAAACCCCATAAACATACTAATTTGAATTTCCAAAAGATCTGGTGTGGGCAGTAAACTAACGATGTTATTGCAGCAGAAATTAAAGTGAAGTTATGAAAGATTTTCTTCCTCTCCTTACTAAAATGCTGACCTAATGATTTGAAGAACTCTTATTTTGATTAATTCTGTATTATGTTGTAAACAAGATACAGCTTTATACAGTAAGGGAAGATTTATATTAAGAGGCACAATTTTTTATCACTGGTTCAATCATTTTCGACTTGTGAACGTGAAAATGATTGCAATATTGTACCTGTTCTAAAAACAAATCTTTTGTTTTGTGAAGAGTACCATAAGTAATGTTGTAAATGTGTTGTTGATTATTGAGGAAGGTGAATATGGTTTAGAAAATGTTAATGTTTCATTTTTACTGGTACCAGTTCCATTTAAATCATTTTCTAATCACATGTATTTCAACTGGCATGATAAATATTGGATGAGAAAACTCTTAACTCGCAAATTTCATTTTGATGGTTTAGATAGAAAAAGTTACTGTTCATGATTGAAGTTCAGACTTCTAAAACTTACTTGGAATATGTTTGCTCATGACTGTCTGAGTGTATTACCACAAAATTCTATTTGTATGGTCTTGTTTAAAATGTATTAGTTTTGAAATTGGGATAAAGTCTTCACTCTACTGGTGTTTTCTTTACTAGATAATGCTACTTCGTTAATGAAAGTCCACATAAGTTTTGAACTGACATACAGCAGTTTAAGTTATTGATAAATTGTACATTAAGTAATTTTTATGCACAACAAAATATTACCATCATTTACTTTTTACTTTAAATGTACAACACAGGTTTGTTTTGAACATCTCAATAAATACACTGATGTTTTGAAGTTAAGTAATGAACTACCATATCTAAAATCGAATTTACAATGCTAAAATCAGGGTTTTGATTTCCCTCACTGGCCTCAGCAGAAAGCCAGGGATGGCTCTGCTTTGTGAAAATACAAACACACCATCTTTCAAGGGATAACAAAATTCCTTCAGTTGTTTAACACAAAAAAAATTCCATAAAATTGCTTTAATTTGTAGTATTTATGTTTTGTTGGTTACTACCATCTGAAAAATGTTACACTTAAACATAGTATGAGTAAAAGTGTAAAAATTACAATTTTGAATATGTGTAAACTATAGTAAAATTTCTAATTAATAAAGTTGAAATATTGTGCAATAGCTTCAACCAACATTATAAGATTATTTTTTTCAAGTAAGAAAAATAATTTCCTGTGTTTAGTCACTTGAGTATAGGAATATTATAACTATATAAAAGAATATTTTAAGAGTAAGTTTCACAATGCTTAAAATCAATCCTTTTAGACCCTGGCATTATACTGCTTTTGAAAAATACAGCCCTACTCCATTGTGAGGTTCAGTGTGTAGTTCAGAACCTTTTTGCTAGAGGAGCTGGTATCTGAGCACAAATCTTAATGCCAGTAATTGCTTTTATGTTTTATAAAATGTTCTTACTGTGGATAATCCATATGTTTCTCACCTTACCAAGTTGTATAACACAGTTCAGGATATCTTTACTCATCCTGGTTTGTTGTAGCTACTAAACTTTATGTAGAATAACTGAACACACTTCTGATGATTTTTAATGTTTCTTCAAAACAGTGGTTCTTTTTACTGTTTATTTTCACACGGGTTGTATTGTGATTTATGAGGGTTGTATTGTTTATTCCAAATTTTTCTCAGTTGTGAAGTAATGATTGGGTTGTTTATCCATATTCATGTTTCTCTCTCTCTGTGTGTGTGTATATATATATACATATATGATAGAAATAAAGACATTTTATATAAGTAAACACCTGAGTTACAAAAGTAAAGGTCTGGTCAGTTTTCAAACAGAACACTCATCCTTCTACAATTATGGTGACAGTTTCCTTTCTATCCTCTTTCAGATATTTAATTTTGGAAACTTGTATTTTAAATAACTGAGAAATAAAGACAAAGAGACTGGAAGTATCTGAAATTTTTTTTAAACAGTTTTACAAGCTTTTCTTACTTTGAAAGCAAATGAAATGGTGATGATGAATAATGTCTGATGATAAATGTACAGATAGAAATACATGTATATACAAATTATACAGATGTCAATTTAACACTGATAACTTGACCATTTGTTCAACTAAAACATGGTTATGCTGTATTCACATGCTACTTAAAAGTCAAATTATATTACTCCAATGCCTGTACAATTTGCAATAAAAACTTACTTGAGAGGGAAAAAAATTACTGTTTTCTCCTATGCTAACATAAATAGTTGAAACAAAAGAAATTTAAAAGCTGTACAAAACCAATAGTAATAAGTGGATCTGAATTGAAACCCTAACAAAGTTACCACAAATATCTTGACATGTATATATACTGCCATTAATTGTAATATGCTTTCACATTAACAAGGTCTCCCAGAACCTTCCTAGTGAAGATACAAATAATATACACAAAGTTGTTCTATCCAGGTCGCACCTGGGTTTAAACCTTGGTATTTTCTATTTTTCTGCACTTGGTCCTAGTTAAATGCAAGTTGTGTGCTTATATTAAACTTCCCTGAAATTAACTTACGTACACAAATGAAATGTGTAATTTTGTTTTTTACATTAATCTGATAATATTTACACTGTACATTATCCTACTATATAATCAGCCTCTGAATTTTGCAAACAAATTCTCTGCTTGGACGATTTCTTCCTCTCTATCTCTCGTCTTGGTTTTATGGTTTTACTAACACTTGGAAATTTAGTCACTGAATACTAGTACATGCACTTTCTTAACAACAGATATACAAATGATGTGTAAAACTGTGCAATACAATCTAACAAAACTTTGAGATACTGATAAAAATCCTGCACTGCAAGCTAGTCGGTCATGGCAGTGAGCTGTAACAACATTGAGCTGACGTGAAGTTTACTGTTTGACAATCAGACAAAAATGAGCAATAGGTAAGCACCAGTGACAGTGTTGTTTCAAGCATGTACTTCTGGACTCTGTACAAAGTACATTATTAATCAACATCAGTAACCCCTGTACAAATCAGAATAAAACCAATACTGCCTTTATAAAACTAAGTGACTTGAATCTATTTTGCCTTTAGTTTCAAAAGAATTTTCTCTTTCAAAGTGCAAATGTTGGAGGAATCTTGACGTTTCTATAACAATTCAGCAAATTTGGTTCGATGGCATAAAGCCTGCCTTCTTACGTGACTAAATATGTAGATAATTTTATGGTGAAACTTGGAATATAGGTTTATAGTTGACCAACCCAACACAAGTCTGTCTACAGTAAGACTACCCTTCTCACTTGTCTACGGTTACACAGTTGCAATGATTACCAAGAGATGAGCAATGTCGCTCACACTATGGAGCAAGTCTGGAGCAATACGTGCCATATTTTCGTTAGAGAAATCACAGGATGGGAAGATGTGAATCACATAGGCAGCCTAAAATAGGAAAGTTATAATTTTATATTTATCCAATATTTATAAGCTACAACATCAGTGTTCTACACAACTGAATTTTATCAAAAGTAAAATTGGTCATTTATGACCTATACATGTATATATAAAACAGTGTTTAATAATAGGAGAGTGAATTTTTTCAAATAAGAGAAATTCCACCAACAGAGAAAGAGGCCTAACTCTGCAAGATGTTATGTGAAAAAAAAAGTACTTTGAAAGTATCATAAGAAATAACCACTGTAGAGCAACAAAAGATGAATCAATTATTCTTTTTTCTAACTAAAGGTATAAGTTGATGGCATTAACAGAAAAACTAATAAAATCAAATGTTTGTTTTTGGAACAAAAGTCACACTGGAATATCTGCTATGTCCACTGTAGGGAATTAACCCTGGATGTTAGCAATGCAAGTCAGTCATCTTACCTCTGTTCCACTGAAATATTTAAAACCATGAAAGCTACAGGTCATGTACTTCAATACTGTATGTAAGAAACTCAGTGTAAAATTATTGACTGCAAGTCTAAATGTAGTTACCTGCTGGAAGCCTGGAGCTGCAGCATTAACGATACCAGCAGCCTGTTTGAGTTGGAGGTAACTGATGAAGCCATTGCGAAGATTGTTGGACTGCTGGAGGACATCCATGTGATCTCTGCCACATGGCAAGGCCAAAAGTATGCAATGTTCTTCTAACATCTGGTAAAAAGAAATGTAATAAAGTTAATTTCAGTGCAAAACTGATGTATCTTTATCTGTTTATAATTTTTCAATGTAGCCTTCTTTACCAGTTTCAATCAAGGAGTATATCATGGTCCTACTGTTGTGTATTACTGCTAAAGATTCCTGCTCATCACCACAGGTGATAAGATCAATCTGATTACAAAAGTTTTAACTGAAATTATGTTTATTTCAGTTGCTAATTGAAATGTCATTTATTCAGAACTATATATTAAACTCTTATGTCATTATCATGCCATTGAGGTAAATTCCTTTGCTAAACTACTAAAACTAGAGTTTTTAATTTCTTATGTTATAAATGTAGTGGAGCCTAGCAATTAAGGCACTTTACTTCAAATCTGAGGGTTGCAAATTTAAATTCCTTCCACTGAATGTGCTTTACATCCAAAAATTTTGGCTAACCCTTAAATTGATAGGACTAATAGACTACAATCACAAATCCATTTTCTTTTATACTAATGACTTATAAACATCCCCAAGTGTAGAAAGAAAACAAAAATGCATTTACTTTAGAGAAAATTTAGGAAAATGTTTCTAATATACTAGTACTTAGCACTATATGCATTTATATTTGTGTGTGACACATTAATTATTATCAAGAAGTCCCCAAAAAATATTAGCAGAAGAACATACTTGCATCTTCCTAGCAACTCCTTCCAACTGGTTCTGTTCTAATCTCATCCTCTGGGCAATTCTTACTGGAGGAGTACCCCCTTCTGTCATAATGGGCAAAGATGCTTGTGCAATGAGAGGGTTTCCTGAGACAAAGTGCATTTGTACAGCAGCTTGGTCATTCTTTAAAGCTAGCAATCCTTGCCACATCACTGGATACCTCTGAGATGGTGAAATAGTTATGTAACTCCAAACATTCAAAAGTTAAGTTTTGAAAAAAAATTACTTGTTTTTAACCAAGTTAAATGGAAATTCACACCTTTTTAAAAATTCAAAACAGCAATGTCTAACATCAAAACTTTTGTTCCCTAATAAGTAACACCAGTATGTGAATGTAAAAAAAAACATGAATGGGAACATTTAAAATGTAGTGCAATAGGGTATGCATAATTTCAGAAAATATACCCAGAATAAAAACCATTAAACTGAAGAAACAAGCAAAACGTTAACTCAACATTGGCTTATGGTGATTCATGTGCAATCTAGTTTTAGGGCATAAAAGTAGTTATGAGTCTTTTGAAGTCTCAATAATCATAACTGAAAGTGAACCAGTATTTTAAAAACAACCATACCTGCAAAAGAAGGGAATCTCCCTGTGAAGGCACTTGAGTATCATGAGGTGGTGTTTCTAGGTGTATCCGAGGCACCCCTGTAACATGGGACATAGCATGTGCTGAAACAGGAGCCTCTGACCCTGTCTGTGGCATCAGCTGAATACTTGTCTGTCTCAAACTGACATTCTCTCCGCCACAAGAGGAAACTGATGGAGGCCGTGGAGATAAAACTGTACTTCTTGGGGTCAAAGCTGAGATACCACTTGTTACTGATAGTGAAGATACAGTAGTACTAAGGCTGAGAGATTTGGGGGAAACAGATGGTCCTTGTTGAGTATAATGTCTTAAAGAGACTGGAGTCTTGTTTTGGGAGTCAGTATTTGGGTGAGAGACCAGTTGTTTTTGTGGGCAAGAAAGTACATCTCTTGTAAGTGATAGGGCACCAGCAGAGTGTGCTCGATCTTGAACTGGCCGACCTTCAAGATGTCCAGAAGTAGCAGCTCCAATGGCAGAGGCTGACTTCTCAGATATACCTCTGATTTTCAATGTATGATAAGGAATTGTGGAGGGTAGGTTCTGGTGAGCAGCAGGTGGTTTAATTTCTTTCTCTGCCTCAGATTTGAAGGGCTGTATCAATCTAGAAGAAACTTCTGGTGGTATAAGTTCTTCTACTCTAGATCCAGACAGGTGAGCTGGTGGATGCCTTAGCTGACCAGATACGGGGGAGTCTGTGTTTCTTTCATGGTTTGATATTGATATATGAGGACTTAGTTGATGAACTATTTGTTCGTGGTGCCCAGAAGACTGAAGTCCAGGAATGGTTGATGTAATGATGTGCTGTTTAGTAACCTCAACTGAATTGCGAGGTTGATGTTTTTTATTGTTTTCTAGAACCTTTAGTTCTGTTATATCTTGTTTCAATTTAATTGCCTTGTAGGCAGACAACTTATCATCTTTCCCCTGTTTTACCTTGCTTTCTGACATAACAGCATGTACCATGAGAGAATCTACTGGTTGTCTAAATCCAGCTGGGACAGGAATTGGAGAGAAACCAAACTGTGGCGTCATGCCCATAGCAACAGCAGCTCTAGCCTGTGCTCGTACTTCTGGGAGTAAAGCTGTATAATGAGGATGAGAGGCAGCATACATGTGAATGTAGGCAGGAAGATCAGATGGGTGTATATTCACATGGGGATGAGGGGGAGCCATTATTAGAGGAGGCTGGTTTGGGTGACGAAGATGGAACCCTTGTGGTACGTGTGCTGAATGGAATTCTTGTGCTTGCAAAGAATGGGACGATGTTACTGGTGGAGTCGGGGTGTGAGGTGGGGTTGGATTACCCACACGAACAGCAATGTCTGCATGCAAAGGTCCACCACAAGGACCAGGAGAGCGTCCAATCTGATTGCTCATCCTTTCTGAAATCTTACTACTTGGTGCACTAACAGAATGCTGAGCTGCTAAGTGCTCCTTTCTTTGTTTTATCAGATGTGGATTCTGCAAAAGCTCAGCAATTACTCCTCCACTAGAAGTTGATATCATTACCGTTGTACCTGGATGCTATAAAATAGTAGTATACTTTCAGCCAAATTGTGCTGTTGTGAAAAGCAACACACTAGTAAAATATGAAATATACCAAAAATATTAAAATAATACATTAGTATTTATTCTTCTTCAAAACTATACCAGAGAAAATAATCAAAGTTCATTAAAACTGCACAAAAATGAAAACACCAACAAAGCTAAGTACAAAAAAAAAAAGGTTCTTTGATAAAATGAGGGTTTATATCATCTGGGTATCTTGTATTAAGTCTTTTTTTTCATACCAAAGACTGCTTTTGACCCTCTTTAAGAGGATTGATAGGCAACGACAGAAGACATTTCTATATACTTTCTAAAACTACAAAATAATGGAAGTGAAGAAGTGTCTGGAATGTTTGCTAAATATTCAAAACACAATGACGGACTGGTTCAGGAACGGACAGTGTATTATCAAGCTATGCTGTGTCAAATGAGAATCTAATCAAAATTCAGCTCATGGTGAAAAAGAGGAATCTTACAACCTGTGTTGTCAGTTGCTCAAAACCTCTTGGCTTATGGTAATAACAATAATGAAATAAAAAATACATTAAATACCTAAAATAATTAAATAATGTCATTCCAAATAATGCTTAGATGCAAGTCCTTTACCCAAAATATATTGAGACTGGGTCATTCCATGTCAAATCATCCAGGGGGCTGCAGGTAACCCCCACAGAATGCCTTGAAACAATTCACATGCGCTCATCTACCCAAATAATGACAAATTGCCAAAGATTAGATCAATATCTCTAATAGTTTTTGATTTACAGCCCTGTAAAATTTAATTAATTTTGTTTTATTTTTGGCAAATTCATTTTCGGGCACATTTGGCTGCTTAAAGCTGCAAGAGTAATGGTGGTAGAAGGCTGAAATTTGCTACACTGACTGAATTAGTCCCACAGAATTCAAAAATGGTCTCCAACCAAGTTTATCTCTCTGAGGATTTTCATAGTGAGTCTGTAAAATCACCTGAAAACCCAAAATTGTAAAAAAACATTGGTTTATTTAATAAGCCATATCTCTAAGACCCAATATGATACAAAGCTGAATTTTGTTTTCAAATATCCTATAACATATCAGTTGATAAATCAGCAATTGTTGTAATTAATAGTCTATTAGATCTCCAGTAAGAAAATGTAGTTGTAGTTGCATGCAACTGTTTATGAATTAACTAAAAAATAGCACTACTTCAGGCCACAGTTTGATCATATCACCAGTTGTTCAGCCTTTTCAGAGTTTTACCATATATTCTTACATCTCTAAATATGATCGACAAAAAAAATCAGGATGGTGTTCAACCTACGTTTTGAGTTATAATTTTTTAAAGTATCCTCTGACCATACGTTGTTTACTTGAAAAAACAACTTCAATTCAGGTGTGTTACTGTGTGCAAATATATCCATACAATTTTGAAAAATACCTGTCAGAACTTTATGAATCCCACAGAAATATTCTAACCAGCCTTTCACAATGTTAAATAATGAAGTTGTAAGAAACAAGAAAGAATTAATTCATTTCTGAACAAGTTTATTGGTATAACTAGTTAGATCACATGGCAATGCAAATATATGGTCCAGTTTTATGGCAATACTTCTCTAAGTGACATGAATCAGCTAAATGAGTTCCTATACTGCACTCAGGTAAATGATGCATACCCTCCATCTCAGTGGTCATAATGGTCTGATGACCCCTGAGATTACGTCACTGGCTTTTATACTGATCCATTATTGTGCAATAAATTATGATTATGTCATCATCAAGATTTCTTCAATTATTAAAAGAATCTAGCCATTCTTGTGCAATGTAACCAAATGTGTTTGGACAAATTTCTAATGTTTCAGGACGATGTAAGAAAAAAAGTCACTGGTCATGCAGTATATGATAATTAATTAAATAAATATTGCAGATGTATTGTTTACCTGAAGTTAAACTAATATCAGCTTGCTGAGGAATAGGCAAATACTTCTGGTACTTTTTCCCATTGAGCTTTCTTGTATTTATATATTCAGTTGAAGTGAAAGTTTTTACCAGAAGTTAAGTATTGTGTAAAACATTGAGTAAAACTGAAACAATCAATAGGACCATGGTTTCCTACACTGACTGTAGAAATAAGATCTCAACATTCCCAAACAACCTTTTTTTTTAATATAAATATGTAATTCAAATAAATCAATTATTTTATTTAGGCTGCCTGTTAATTTATTATTTTTCACAACCTTGATTTTTTTGAAGATCATGTTCAGAGATGTAAGAATATATGGTAAAGGCTGATTAGAATATTTCAATGGGATTCATACTTTTTTTCAAAATTGTATGGATATATCTGCACACAGTGACACACCTGAATTAAAGTTTTTGTTTGTCAAGTAAACAACGCATGGTCAAGGGATACTTTAAAAAATTATAACTCAAAAAGTAGGTTGAACACCATCTTGATTTTTTTTGTAGATCATATTTAGAGATACAAGAATATATAGTAAACTCTGAAAAGACTGAATAACTGGTGACATGGTCAAACTGTGGCCTGAAGTAGGGCTATTTTTAGCTAAATCATGAAAAGTTGCATGCAACTACATTTTTTACAGGAGATCTAACAGACTTTTAATTACAACAACTGCTGATTTATCAACTGATATATTATAGGATATTTGAAAACAAAATTCAGCTTTGTATCATATTGGGTCTTAGAGATATGGCTTATTAAATAAACCAATGCTTTTTACAATTTTGGGTTTTCAGGTGATTTTACAGCCTCACTATTTATATGCAAAAACCGCTCATTTGGGCTGAGAAAACACTTTACATAGAGAGCTTAACAACGTTTCGACCTTCTTCGGTCATCGTCAGGTTCACAAAGAAAGAGGTAACTGACCGAAGCTGACCACATGTTTGAAAGGGGTTGTGTAACTGTGTGTCGTGAATGTAGAGCGGTATTAGATGTTTGAATATATAATTTTATTTATTTTATTATATTAATATAGGTATAAAGCATGTTCCTTTATATTGGTTTATTTTGGGTTTAAGTTGTTGTATAAGTAAGGCTTCTTTAATTTTGCGTTTGTTTATGTTTGTTTCTTTATTTAGTATTTGAGTGTTTTCTATGGTTATGTTGTGTTTATTTGACTTGCAGTGTTCGAAAACGTGTGAAGGTGACTTGTTATGTTCTTTGAATCTGGTTTCCATTTTTCTACTTGTTTCTCCAACATAGAAGCCGTGGCAGTTATTACATTGTATTTTATAAATAATGTTGGTGTGGTGTTTGTCAGTGTAGTTTTTTACATAGTATAGACCTCAGTTTTGTGCGGTTTTTAATAAATTTGGTATTAATTGAATGTCATATTTTGTTACTAATTTTGCCAAATGTTGGTTATTTGTTTGCTGATGTCAGGGATATATGGTATACAGCAGTATATGGTTTCGTGGTTTTTTGATTTGTGAGCTGTATTTACTTTAGTTGGTTGATTTTGCAAAAAACCACAAAACCATATACTGCTGTATACCATATATCCCTGACATCAGCAAACAAATAACCAACATTTGGCAAAAATTAGTAACAAAATATGACATTCCAATTAATACCAAATTTATTCAAAACCCGCACAAAACTGAGGTCTATACTATGTAAAACTACACTGACAAACACCACACCAACATTATTTATAAAATACAATGTAATAACTGCCACGGCTTCTATATTGAGAAACAAGTAGAAAATGGAAACCAGATTCAAAGAACATAAAAGTCACCTTCACACGCTAACACTGCAAGTCAAATAAACACAACATAACCATAGAAAACACTCAAATACTAAATAAAGAAACAAACATAAACAAACGCAAAATTAAAGAAGCCTTACTTATACAACAACTTAAACCCAAAATAAACCAATATAAAGGAACGCCTTTATACCTATATTAATATAATAAAATAAATAAAATTATATATTCAAACATCTAATACCGCCTCTACATTACGACACACAGTTACACAACCCCTTTCAAACATGTGGTCAGCTTCCGTCAGTTACCTCTTTCTTTGTGAACCTGACGATGACCAAGAAGGTCAAACGTTGTTCGCTTCTTCTATGTAAAAGTGTTTTTCAGCCCAAACGAGCCGCTTTTGCATATAAATTTCTCAACAAGTGGGTTTCTCGTCATCACTGACAGCCTCACTATGAAAATTCTAAGAGAGATAAACTTGGTTTGAGACCATTTTTGAATTCTGTGAGATTCATTCAGTCAGTGTAGCAATATTTCAGCCTTCTACTACCATTATTCTTGCAGCTTTAAGCAGCCAAAGTTGCCCGACAATGAATTCGCCAAATTTAAAACAAAATTAACTACATTTTACAGGGCTGTAAATCAGAAACTATTAAGGATATTGATCTAATCTTTGGCAATTTTTCATTACATGGGTAGATGAGCACATTCTGAGGGGGTCACCTGGAAAATTTTCCAAAATCTGGATGATTTGACATGGAATGACCTGACTGTTTTTTATACAATAATGAGTTGTTTTTTTTTAGTTTTAAATTTCCTACAGTAGTAGTGCCATGGTGGAAACAGCTCAGATTTTAGGTTAAGAATAACAGGAATACAAAGAAAAACAATTTATAAAAACTAACCACTGATGTTTCATAACCCACTGGAATACCAGGTTGGTGGAAGTAACCGGGACTGTGTTTAGGAGGACAAGGGTATTCTTTATTTTCTGAACTTGTTGCTACAGATAACTCCTTACTGCCTGGAGATGAAATGGGGTGTCGGCTCATTTCTTCTGTGACAGAAGTCTGTAGGAGTGGGGTGTTTGAAGCCATTTCTTGAACAATCCTAGATGTTACTACAGAAGGAGTTTGACTGAACTTAGGCAGCACAGTTCCATGGTACACTGACTCTTGTTTTACACTTACTAGAGGCTGGAAATAGACAGTGCTGGTTGTTGTAATGCATGTGCTAGTTCTGACAAGTGAATCAGACTTCTCTCCTCCAACTTCACTTTTTACACTTCCCTAGAAAAGAAACACATAACACAAAAACTTACCTTATATCAACCTTGAAAAATATAACACTATATAAACACTGATGAAAGCAACAAGCCTGTAACAATAGGAAACAGCTTTTGTAAGAGAAATGTATAGATTGAAAAAAAAGTTAAATTATTTTGATTTTTAAAAAAATATGCAATTAACTTATATATCTTATAAATATAAAATACCAACAAATAATCAGGACATTTTAGAAATTTCTCCTACACTCAAACCAGTATAGTTTGTTTACATGCTAAAAGAATAAAAAAAATTTAGTAAGACAAATAATTGCAGACTTTAAATAAAGTTCACTTATTCTGAATGATCAGTTAAAAATGTAGTCTGTTTGATATTAGACAATTTCTATTACTTTATTTTAATATCAAACATTGTATAGTGCTATGTACAAGTGTGGGTCTGACAGAGGTTACAATCTTTCCATGCCTTACAGGCATACAGTTCTACACTTGTTACTTCAGTCAAACAGAAATTAACTCACTTCAGTTTGGCAATCTTCTTTGACAGGGTTATCTACATGGTGATGTGCTGTTGGTGCTTTAGTTTTGAGTACAGACTGATGGCTAGTTAGAGATGCTTGTGAACTGTGCACAGTTGCTGTTGTTGATGACTTGGATGTCCTATGACTTTGAGATGAGGTGACATGTATAGGAGATGTATACAATGAAGAGCAAGTGTTTGGTAAACCAAGCATAGGTTGAGCTATCTGAACAAATGGCTGTCCTACAGCGAGGTCGTTTCTTGCTAAAGTTGAAGAGGAGATCATATCACCATGCTGAGAAGACACAATTGTTGTAGTAGTAAATGAACCTGTAACTGTAATGCAAGGCTGAACCAAATTAGGTGTGGTTTCCAACACTGCTGAGGAAACAACTGTGGTATGTTTTGCAGTCATACTTTCAACTGATGCAAACTCTGATGACTGTGGTTTACTTACTGTAGTGGACACTGGAATTTTTGCAGTTGTTTCTTGAGTTTGTTGGACAATGACTGGTGCAAGGGTAGAAGATAAAGACTTTTCTGATTTCAGGTTTTTGGGTTCTATCACACCAGAGAGTGAAATTGATGTGTGGGGCTTTGCTTGTCCAGGTGTACATTTGATGAGGTGTGAATGTTCTAAAGAATTGGTTAATCCTGCTGTTGTGCTAGTAGTGGTTAACTGTGAATTAATAGTGGTCACACTCAAAACTAAAGGTTTGCTAATGGATTTATCATACACATCAGAAGTCTCCCTAATAACACCAGTGGGCTCTTCTTTCTTGTTGACTGGTGTAAGAAACCCAGTGACTGGATCAATGAGAACAGTTGGACTTGACAGAGAATTAATCTCATCTTCTTTTGGGAGGAGTGAAGAAGTGTTTTCTCTTTTATTTTCTAATATTTTAACATGTTTCACAGATTCAACCTTTAAGACAGGAAGTGCAGTTAAAGAACTTTCATTTTCACAGGAAACTTCTGAAGGAAATAATGCCTCACTATCTGACTGTTTAACAGTTTGTTCTACTAAATGTTCAGATAAACTCTGAGGTGATACACCTGTTTCATGACTAGACTCAAGTTTGGATGTTGACCTTGTAATGCGATAGGATCGAAGAAGTGTTTTGGTTTCTGGCTTGGATGTTTCAAATTCTGAGCTACTGCCCGAGAAATCCATCAGGTTTGAGATGATACCCTCTGAAACAGGTGTCTTTAGTGATCCTGTTGGCTGGTCCTTCACAAAGCTATCAGAAATGGTAGACACTGGTTCAGATTTAGCTGTAGGATTCTCTTCTTGCATCTCTTCTATTCTGGGAAGAACTTCTGCACTACAATGATGACCATGAGTTCTACGAGTTAATCTTTGACTGACACCTGTGATTTCTGTAGTCTCTTCAAATAATTCTGCACCTTCAAAATGACCTTTAATCACATCTTCAATTACCTCATCCACAGATGTTTTGGAACTTTGTGACTGAAGCTGAACTGCTTTTCTAGTAGATTTACATGGACCTGTAAGAAATGCATCTGATGTTAGTGATGGCGACATTTCTTTCTGCTTTCCAGTGTTGGGACGAGATTTTGTTTCCTCCACACATACATTTTGAGAAGTCTTGAGAACCTCAGCAGTGCCAGAAGAGCTTCCATCATGTCCTTCTTTCTGGTGCAAACGAATGGTGATGGCAATTTTACCATGATGAGCGAGCTCAGTTACATACTCTTTACCACTCATATCTTTGTCTTCAAGATGGGGTGCCTTTTGTTTAATATTATCAGATTTCTTTTCTTTCTCATTTTCATGGCATTTGTGCTCTTGCATCCTTTCCTTGAAACTACACTGAATATCTTTTTCAAATGCTATTTCTTCATCTTCAGAATCCCTGAATTCAAACACATCATAAGCATTGCTATCTACCCTTTGTGACTTCTGGTCTGATGATTTTTCTGAAGTTGAAAGAGACAAAAGGAGCCTGGGTTCCTTGGGTTTACTGTCTTTGTTTTCTAACTCCCCACATTTTGTCTCAAGTTTTTCTGAGTTCAAAAAAGATGAAATATGAGGAGGTAAAGGAGGCTGAAGATCTGTAGAACCCCTTTTTCTTTGTCCCTTCCTTTTCTTAGGTTCATCATGTTTAACAATTTCACCTAATGTTTCCATTTGAATAATTTCTGGTTGCTTTTTAATTATTTCGTGACTCTTTTCTTGAGTAGCAGAATCAGAGCTGTGTTCTTGCCAGTAGCTTGGATTTGGTTTGGTAGTACATTGAATATTTTTATTACCGACTTCAGAATTAACCATCAAACCTTCATTCTCACTGGTTGAAATTCTGTTTACATCCTGAGCAGATGACTTAAACTGTGGCTCATTTATAGAACGTTCAATATCAACCAAAGGTTGAACTGGTTCATTAACAAATTCAAATGGTTCTTTGGAGTCTGAGATCACAGTTCTTTTAATCTTATCCACTGATGACAGTGATTCCCGACATCCCAACAATCTGGTTGTGATAGAAGGTGACACTTGTTTGGCTTTTTCCATCTCATATTTTGGTAAAAATAATGAAGATTCTGAATATTTTCTTCTCTTAAATCGTTTGCCTCTTTTCAGTCTTTTCAATGGTTTCCTGTGTTTTGAATCTACTGTACTACTCAAACATTCCTCAAAAGGAATTTCACTATCATCTTCTTCAGTTGTAGTCTCTTGTCTTTCAGTTAATACATGGTTTGTCTGATGTTCAGCTCCTTGACTCTCATGCTCGGTATATTCGGAGTGTAAGTAGTTTATCACCAAATCTGCTTCCGCAGGAATCTTTGACCCAGAGAATAAATCATTTTCAGTTGCAATTTTGTCCTCAGTTAAAGAGAGCACTGGTTTTATTATGACATCTTTCTCTTTTGTCTCTAAGTAGCCCCGTTGCAGAGTGTTAGTTTCTTTTTCTGTGGACTTTACAGACTTGCATTCTTTACTGTCATTTTGGCCATCAGCATAAGCATGACCTATACTACCATTATCTTTGACTTCATTTTTTAGAACATCAGCCTGTTGAGATACTGGACAGATACTTTCATGCATTTCTGATTGATCTGATTTTAGCAGATCTTTTTTATACGTGGATTTTTCCACCAATTTCTCTGGATTGTGTATTTTAAAATCTTTTTTATCACTAATGCAGGATGGTATACAATTATAGTCTTTATAAGAAGGAAATATTTCCACATGCTTGAGTAAGTCTAACTGAGAACATGTAACATTTTGATTTTCTTTAACCACCACTTCACTAAAGGACCGGGAAGTTTTTTCAACATCAGTTTTATACACGTGTTTAATTTGTGTTTTCTCTTTTTTCTTTCTATGTAGTGCTGTTTTAAGCTCAGTTTCCAAAGCGTTTTCTGCTTCTAAAAATAAAGATGACTTGTGATCACCCTCATTAATAAATTCTAATGATTGCCATGGTCCTGGATACACATGCTTTTGATTGGAAATGTTGGACGTTCTCACAGAATCAGACTTCTCAGTGTCTTTAGCATGTGACTTTGTTTCTTTAGCTTGCAGATAAGATGGTTGAATGTTTATTTTAGAATGCCTATTATCTAATTCTGGACATGTAAGTTTTTGATAAGATATTTTGGATGTTTCTATAACTTTGGATTTATCATGGTCTTGAATGTGTGACTTTATTTCTGTAGCTTGTTCAATAGAAGACTGCAGGTTGATTTCAGAGTCTCTGTTCTTTAATTCTGGATCCATAAATTCTTGATTAGAAATTATGGATGTTTCTATAACTTCAGACACATCACTATCTTCGACTTGTGGCTTTGATTCTCTAACCTGTGGAAGAGATGACTGCAGGTTGATTACAGAGTCTCTCTTATTTGATTCTGGATGCATAAATTCTTGATTAGAAATTATGGATGTTTTTACAACTTCAGACACATCACTATTTTCAACTTGTGGCTTTGATTCTCTAACCTGTGGAAGAGATGACTGCAGGTTGATTACAGAGTCTCTCTTCTTTGATTCTGGATGCATAGGTTCTTGATTAGAAATTATGGATGTTTCTATAACTTCAGATTTATCAGTATTTTCAACTAGTGGAAGAGATGACTTTAAGTTGACTCCAGAACCTCTGTGGTTTGATTCTGGATGCATAGATTCTTGATCAGAAATTTTGGATGTTTCTACACCTTCAAAGTTATCAGTGCCTCGAATATGTGACTTTGTTTCTTTAGCATGGAGAATAGATGACTGTAAGTTGATTCTAGAACCTCTGTTGCTTGATTCTGGATGCACTGAAATTTGTGATGTTTCTATAATTTCAAATTCATCAGTGTCTTCAACATATGACTTTGTTTCTTCAGCATGTGGAATAGATGACTGCAATTTGACTTCAGAGTCTCTGTCACTTGATTCTAGATGCTCAGTTTCTTGATTAAGAGTTTTGAATGTTTCTATAACTTCAAACTTATCAGTGTCTTGAAAATGTGATTTTGTTTCTTGAACTTGTAGAGTAGATGACTGCAGGTTGATCTTAGAGTCTCTGTCATTTGATTCACATTTCTGAAAGGAGTTTTCAAAATATCCACATAAAGATTCAACAGATGCTTCAGGAACTTTTGTACTAAGTAATTCAGGGCTGCTTTCTGCTAAGAGAGAATTCTCATTCAGTAAAAGCTTGTCATCCTTATTTGCTGTTTGACAATTATTATGTTTTACGACTAACTTGCTTTTCTCAGTGCTTTCATTTTCTGGTGTAATTTTAGCTTTTGGTTCAATTTTCTCCTCACTCTCAACTACTGAAGGCTTTTCCTCACAAATTCTGGTAGTGAGGTGCAAACCTGAATCATTTAAGGATGCCAGTTCTTGTAAAACTGGACTAATTTGTTGGGCAAAAAGTTGAGAATCATTATCACCTTTTATTTCTGAGTTTTTTAATTTGGGTTCTGAGCTTCGAACAGGAACACCTGAATTGGAGTTTTGGAAAAGGTAACTGAAAGTATGTTCTTCAGGGTGGGGCTGAAGGAGAGAGTCTAAAAAATCTGTTTCTTTCTGATGTTCATGAGCTGGAAGTTCGTCTTCATTCATAGCTTGCAAGAGAGCAGACACTGCAAGGTCATCTTCAATTTTCTGTTGTTTGTCTAGTTCCTCCGAAACGCCAATCTTTAAAAGTTTGAAATGTGCCTGCTCTGGACATTGCAAAAGAAAAGGTGAAGTTTCTGGATATCTCGGGGAAGAAGGATTAATTTCTATAGCAGTATAACAATCTTGATCTTTCAAAGTTTTACCATTAGATAATTTAGAACCACTGACAGAATTATCACTCATGTTCACAGGATGAAGACATTCATCTGCAAATGGTTTATTAGCCTTCACGTGCCATGCATCAGAGAACAGTTCTTGTTCTAATCTCTGGGTTTCTTTCTCAGCTTCTTCCTCATATTTTCTTCGTTCCTCACGTTTATCGTCTTGTCTATAATACCCATTACTTTCCCCAAAACAGTACGTTCCCTCTGAGTCAGTAGGAGAACCTGCAAGCAATACTTTTTCTAATTTTCTAGCTTCCTCCACAATTTCCTCATCTATTTTCACATCTTCTGATAACCTACTGTCTTCATCTACTAACTGTAAGTTTTCTGCTTGAGATAATTGGTTTTTATCATTTAAAGATGCTTCTTGATCTTTAGATCCATCCTTATTTAGTTTCTTTTTCCTCTCTTTAGCCTGCTTCTTATTTTTTTTCTTGTGTTTTTCACCTTTTGATGAAGCATGTCTTTCTTCACCTGATGATTTTGTTTTGGAATGTTTTTTTTTCTTCACGCCACTTTCATTTCCAGTTGAAGTAAAGGAGGAAATTTCCAACTCAGCTACAGTCTTGTCTTTAGAAGATTTATTTGTTTGGACTGCAATTTTTGAGTTTCCTTCAGCAACTTTATATTCATTTCCAATTTCTCTGTGTTCAAAATCAACATTTTCCAGTAAGAGAGGAGGCCCAAGATCTTCTTCCTCAAGAGTTTTGTCTTTCAAATCCAGCTTCATAGAATTATGGCTATTTTTATCTCTATAGATATTTTTGGTTCCTCTTTCATTTAATTTCACATTGTTTTGTTCAATCAGTTTATTAGTTAATTGACCACGATGATTATAGTCTGATTTTATTTTGCCGTCTGAAGATATTTTTGGTCTCAATCGAGGTGGAAATTCTGTGTATTCATTTGGGGTACCTGCATATTTATTTATGGCATCAGGTTTGGAGATAGTAAAAATACTTTCTTTCAAATTATCAGCTAAATATTTAGTTTCCTCCCAAGTTTCTTTTACTAAAGTGACTTTCTTCTCTTTCGCTTTAAATGATTTTAGACATTTCTTCTTTTTTTTTGATGATATCTTCTGTTTGTTGTTTTGACCATCATTTGCAGATTTACTGTCTTTCTTAGAATTACTATTTTCTTTCTTTGCTACCTTTGAATCCAATTTCTGTTCCACAACAATAAAAGATGGAGGTTCCTTCTCAGAAATACGTTCATTTTTCAGCTTCCCTTTATTTTTTTCTGTGTGCTTTTGATCAGGAAATCCTGTAGAAGTGTCTGAAAAATCTGAATCAGACTTTAGCTCATGACACTGTTTCTTACTGTTTTCTTTTGTTTTAACCTTCTGTAGAAAATGAGATATATCACTAATAGAGAAATCTGAATCAGAATGTGATTCTGGATCTTTTGCATATATATTTGTTTTATTTTTCTCTTTGGAATCAGGATAGAATACCTCTTTGTCAGAGTTTTCCAAGTCAAGTTTTGATTCTTTAAAGGTACTTACAACTTCATTATATTTTACTTTTTCTTTTGCCATAAAATAAGAAAACCGACTGTCAGAAAATTCTGACTCTGAGTTCATTTCAACAATATTATCTTTTTTCTTTTTCTTCTTTTTGCAATCTCCGTTTTTGGACTTTGGCTTCATTAACCTATCATCATCTGAAGTTTCAAATTCAGATTTAACAACTTTAGATTTCAAAGATTTTGGAAGATTTTGTTTTGATTTAGGTTTGTTTTTTTTATCTTTCATGAAGAAATAACTTAGAGGTTGTTCATTTTGGAAAACTGAAGTTCCTATGTTAGAATTATTATTTTTTGTCTTCTTTCTCTTTAATGCTGGTATAACTTTTGAAGAGCTGGTATCTTTATATGTTCCTTCATCTGACTCTGAGAAGAGATCACTACTATTTCCTGTAAATTTTGTACCTCTGCTGGTTTCAAAGTGAAATGCACCCTGAGAACAAGCATCATCAGAGGAAGTTTCAATAAAAAGTTTTCTTTTCTTACTTTGCTTTCCTTTTTTAGCTACCTTGGATTTAGATTCTAGGTCAGAAGACATTAAACTATGACCATCAGAGTCACTGTCCACGTCCACAGACCTAATCTTATCGTCTTTTTTAGCACGACTCCTCTTCAGCTGACCAAATTTATTTTTCAATGTATCTGAAACTGCTTGATCTTTTAAACTTTGATTCTGACTGGAACGAGCTTTAACTTTGTCATACATAGAGAAATAAACAGGTGCTTCTTCTTTCTGAACTATTAATTTTTCTGATTTAGAATCTAATTTCTTTTTCCCACAATGACTTGATGGCTTTCTATTTGCTTTTGTTTTAACTTTATCAACATTCTCTCTTTTTTTATTGGTGTCTTCTAACTTTATGCCATAACTTCTTTCAGAACCTTTAACATCAGAGTTTCCTCTAACTTTGCCTCTGGACTTTGAACGTTCTCTGCTATTCTTTGCCTTGTGTTTTTCATCATCTTTCACTTTCCCACTATCATATTTTCTTTTAAGTTCCTCTTTCTTAGGAGCAGGTGTTTGAGGTTCTGCTTTTGTAGGTAATGACCTATATTTTTCTTGAGATTTGGAGCTTTTGTTCTTTTTCTCCATTTTGCATGACAAAGTATATGGTGACAAAGATTTATCATAGTTTCCATCAATGTCTTTAGTATGAGATATATGTTGAATTTTAGGTCTCTTTGGTTCAGGTTCATTGACTTTATCTTTCGTTTCAGACTGATGATTTGGTGTCTCTTTATACTCAGCTTTGGTCTCTGCAATGAATTTCGAAAACTGTTTTGAGTCCGATTCCCAAGAAGGGGTTTTCTTGATATTTCCACCTAATTCATCTGCTTGGCTTATTTCTTTATCAAAACTATTCTGCACTGGTTCCTTTTCCATGCTTTCAGTGATACTACACAAATCTTTTTGATTGAGATGGTGCTCCTTTTGCTCTGATTGTAAATATTCTTTATGGAAAGACTGGGTTTCTTTTGATAGAGAAGACTCTTTCTTGATATCTTCATTCAGTATATTATAATCATTGTTCTTACATCCTAATGCATTGTCTTGCTTTGTTGGAATACCTTTCACTGAGCTTTCATTATTTTCAAAAGAAAAATTCCTTAGTTCTGTTGGTTCATTTTTGGTACAGTTCAGAAGATAGTTTCTTTGTGTGGCAACTGCTGTTACAGAAGAGAGGTGATTCATTACATTAGATGGTGAGTTTTCTCTGCTGGTTGATCTGCCAAAACCAACAGGGAGACTGAGTGATTGTTCTTTTTTCACAGTAAGGTGGCTAGAGGAGTCTGAAGTGTTTTCCTCAAAAACTGAAGCAGTGAAGTATTCTTTACTAAGTTTAGTTTCTGGTAGTTCATTTTCACAAACATTTGTAAGATCTGATGGTAGGGTTGTCTTGGTTGACTCTGGTGTTAACTGTGAAAAATGCACGAAATGACATGGAGGTGGTTGGGTGTCATGATTAACTACTACATCATGACTAACTGATGTGGTGGTAGTTGTTGCTGTACTAGCCACAGTAGGTGATGTTGTTAGAGAAGGTAAATGTGTACTGATGGTAACAGTACTGATGGTTACAGGTAGCTTATTCACATTTAGAGAACTTTGCCCAGTAGCATTGGAAAGATTGTTTAATGGCTGAATTGGACTTGAAAATTCTTTTGCAGCAGCTTTTGTTCTAAAGAAAGGTTTTATTTTTGGAGAGTCATCAAATTTTATTTCTTTTGGTTCATATTTTTCGTTGATGTGCTCCAGTCTTTTTGAATCCTGGTCAAAAATGCTAGACTTTGCAAGAAGAGTCTTCATTATTTCTGATGGCTTAGGAGCCATGTAATCAAACTTGGGTCTCTTTTTAATGGTATACTTTTGATAGTCTATAACTGGTGTTATAAAACTTTCCGCTGGTGCTTCAGTGTGAACAGTTGAAGCCGATAATGCTGGGAACCTCTCATCGAGGGCTTTAATTCTTTTTTCAAGGCAGTTTGGGGAAGAGATAGGAGAACACTCAGAGTCTGAAATATTTTCTGTACTTTTTTCGATCTTGAGATGCAAAACAGGTATCACAGATTCCTCGATACAGCTATCCGTACTACTCACAGTTGGTCTAGAAACACTAAGAAAGGTATTTATTCCCTCAATCTTTAACTTGTCCTCATTTTCTCGTAAAGGATCTGGACTATCAAGTTGTTCTGGCTTGGCTGTATCTTGAAGAATACGAGGAGTAACAACTTTGCTTCCTAATGCTGAAGATGGAGACTGCCCACTTTTGGGACTACATGCAGGGGCTTTTGGAGAAGTCAATGAATTTGGTGATGTTTTAGGGGATCGTAAAGAAGCAGCAAACTTGGGCAAAGGAAGTGACAATGGGATCATTTCTTTCTTAGTTTGATGTGCTAAAAGTGTTGAGTTATCAGACACTGACTGCAGTCTAGATGAAAACGTTTTGATTAAGTCAATCATCTCTGTTGATGAATGGCAAACTGCAGTGCTGTCACTAGAAGATGAAACTTCATCTTCTTTTAGTTTTGAGTGATACTTGAAAAGAGTATTGGTGGAGGAGTCAACAGTAGAACCAACCTCTTCTTCAACAGCAGCAAAATTTGTAGTGGGTAGTTCGTGACATTTCTTGGTGGCTGTGTCTACAGTGTGATCCACGTGATGCAGTAATGGTCTCCTAAGACCATAAAGAATGTTAAGAGAAGAGGTAGATGAAACACTGTGATGCTCAACACACCTACGAGGATCTACAGGCCATTGTGAACCTACCAACTTAACAATTTCAGATAACCCATTACTCTCACTGATTTTTGTACGACTTGTCTCTGGTGTTGTACACAAATTTGACTTTCCATCATTGTCACCACCTAGGGAGTCTTTGGTACTGATTTTGATGCATTCCCTGGTACCTGAAACATTTGCTTTGATGTTGGTTTGTGACTTTTTTATTTTGAATTGCTGCCCATTGGCTTTGGAACAATCAATGTCACTGGACTTTTCTTTATCTTGAATTTGTTCCAGAAGCTCCAATATATTCACATGTTCTTGCTCTAAGTCTCTGACATTTGTAGTCTCAGAATTACAAGGTTTTTCTATGGGGTTTACATTTGCAGGTATGATAACAGATTTTAAACATTCAACTGAGTTGTTTCTTTCATTACACGAAATGAATGTCTCCGGTGTCTCGCACCTTGTGGAAGAACCAGTATTGTTAACTACTTTACTTTCAGCATCTTCTTTAGACTGAATTTTAAAAGAAGACACATCTCTTGTGAGAGGAAGATGGCTCAGAAGTCTGTGCTTTCTTTCTGTATGGCCCATGAGATCATTCACTGAATTTTCTTCCACACACTCATTACTGTGTACCTTTCTTCTATGGTGTCCAACTTCAATCCTGAAACTATCCACAGAATCGTGAGAGACTTCTGTTAGTAGCAAGGAGGATGTTACAAGAGATTCTTTGAGTTCATTTTTGTTTTTGTCCATTTTATTGTTTTTTTTATCATCATAGGTTTCTTTGCTAACAGAATTCATGACCCCCTCATTAAAAAAATCATCTGTACTGGGACAATTCAGGGTCTCACTGCTGAGACCCTTTAAATGGTTATTTAACTTTTCCCATGCCTTGGAACATTTCCTTTCTTTAGGGGGAGGAGGACTTTTGCTACTACTGTGAAATATGGAACATGTTGGAGATTGACTCTGTTGATTCTCCAAATTGCTGGTATTGTTCCATTGTTTACTTTTTTTTCGCTCCAATTTAACATCAGCTTCCAACAGCTTGTTACACTCCTTTTCATCATTATTTACTCCATCTTCTGAAACTTCCTCTCTTCCACCATATCTATAAATATATATATAATACTTGTATGTTATATTAAATTCAAAGAGATTTAATATCTAAAATTCTAAATGTTTTTTCCCAACTGGTAAAAAGTGTGTCTTGAAATAGATAAACGTAAAATAATTTCAAATACTATCTATACAAACTTGGTTTATAAACTGTACATTCAATATGATTTTAAGAACATGCTACATTATTTTTTTTTGCTTTTAAAATACAAGTGTAAATGGAGGAATATCAATAGAAATAGAATTACTTTCAAACAACTACTTTTTTAGTTACATTTTTTAACTTTCAACAACCACTTTTCTTCAAACTAAGAATGTTTTTAACACCATGAAAAATGTTACCCATAGTTCATCACTAATCCACTTTTCATGTAATTTATTGGGTAGATATGCACAAAACTCTACTTTTCTACTGTAAGCTAGATTCCCTCCCTCCCCTTTACTTGTGATGATATAACATATTTTTTCAGGTTGTTGGAAAGTTAATAGATGTATTTTAAATATAAGTACCTACAATAAATTAATTACAAAAATAGAAAAATTGCATAAATTTATCTCCAAAACACCAAAAGCCAGAATATCCAGATGTAATGGAGAAAGGAACTAGAGTGTCATAAGGAAGACTCTTTTAGCAGACAGGTAGTAAAGGTAGACCACAACAAATGTATTAAGTTGTTAAGAAGTGTGTGATTAAAATTCAGAGCCAGTGTAAAACTCAATGGATTAGACTTGTGAGAGAATCTAGGAGTATATCAGCCTCATAAGATACTAGACCAATATGAAGATCCCAGAATGAAAGGCACTCTTCTGTAAACGGTATCCATTCACCAAAGGAACGTTTTAAAAAACAGAACATACCCAAGAGGGAGAAAAATTAAAACAAAAACAAAAAACTTCTTTGCAATTAAGGCTGGCTGACAAGTCTTGCTTTCTACACAATGAATATAAAGAGGCCTTTAAAAAACATTTGTTTACCATTATCTTAAAGAGAAAAGAGTAAATGTTTCCCAACTGAATAATGACATTAACATAAAACATGCCAGAGACACAAGCAGACAAACAATGAAAATAACAGCATTAATATATTGATGATCAGAAAAGACCAACACTTGCTATATCCCTCCATTTTAACTCCTCCCAAAGAAGGTCCACAATGTACTGTGCAACATGTGGAAATTGAATTCTGGGTAAGATGATTTCCCATTCTGTCAGAAACATTCATAATATGATCACTGTTGACAGCATAACTCCAATTCAAAAAGAAACAGCTTTTACTATTGTAAAAATTAATCTACCTGATTTGAAGCCAAAGGTACTTGTTCATACTAGCATTAGATATTTAAAAATAAATTATACTAGATATTACAGGACTAAATTATGTCTAAAGTTATCAATCTCATAAATTCTATTCTGTTATTTCTATACAATAAAACTGCATGAACAAAATGACTAAATCTAAATATACAAAAAATGCAGAAATTCAAAAGAAGAAACGCACTTGGAAAGATGGCCATCTGCTGCCCTGAAACTTCCTCTGGTTGATAATTTTTCACTTCTAGCCAAGGGACTAGTACTTCGTTCATCCGTGTTTCTCTCTCTAGATGGACTGATACTGTTAGCATCTCTTCTTCGTAAAGGACTGTAGCTTCGCTCTCTAATGTTACTGTGCTCCTCACTTCCAAACTCTCTCCGTTCTCGTTGACTGTAACCATACTCTCTGAGTTCTTCTTCATATGAATCTTCTAAATTACCTTGATTATAATCCTCTGCAAAGTTCCTATAATTGAAATAGTTAGAAACAAAAAAGTAACTCATAACAGTTAATAAAGTGACCATGAAATTGAGCCACATTAAAAATGCTTATTTTCTTCCTTATTTTCCAAGAATAGGTTTTTGCTAAGAATGACAGGAAACTAAATCGGTGAAGAAACACTTGGTGCGATTTTCATATAACAAGTCAAAAGCCTTAACCACCTGGCCATACTGGGCAATTTGTTCTTAAATATTAGTCTTAATATTGTTAATGTTAAGGCTAAATGAATGAAGAACTACTTCTTACGATGAGGTGAACAGTGTACAGACAAAATGGGAAAAAAGTGAACTTTGCCCAAAAAAAACAACTGATATATTTTAAAATATCAATGAATACTACGATTAAGTAGTGTATCATATAGATAAAACAATAAACTAACATCCATTGAACGAAAGAATATTTCATCAAGGTTAAGTAGTGTATCATAATGATAAAACAATAAACTAGCATCCATTGAACAAAAGAATATTTCACCTTCTTCATCTGCCCATTCATACATTAAATGCTTTGTATGAGTTTATTTTATTTTTTTCACAATTTAACCACATTACAGGTTCATACCCCTTTTAAATACAGTCTACTCACCAGTGCCTCCTCTCCAAAATATCATTAAGGTGAGTCTCATATCTCCCACTGAATGGCTGGCCTCGACTATGACTGTTATAGACCCCACGGGGCATAGCTCTGATATTTTCCCTACCAGAACGTTGTTGACCATCATAGTGACCATAAGGTCTACTAACATATCCTAATCTTCCACCCCTGTACATAAACATTCAATTACTGCTATCATTCTTTCATGAAACATGAAAACAAAAATCAATAGCCAGTAACTAAAAACATCCAAACTTCAGTAATGCCAGCTGTATTATTTATTTATATTAAAGTATTAAAATACTGTTTGTTTGTTTTAAAAAAATAAAACTGAATAAATAGAGCAGTTTAAACACAGAAAAATAATATCAACCAGTGATTAATTCTTTACTAACTTTATTGGATTACACCAGCACAACAGATTTAGTTTAGACTGAATCAACTCACCAGTAACTTTATACTGGCCTTGTCTAGGATATGTCACCATTAAAAAAAAAAAAAAGGTATTTAGGGCCAGTGCAAAACACAAAATAAAACTAACTAAATAAAAAATCTGTAATAAGTTATAAGAAGAAACTACCAATCTAACACAAATTCCATAAACATAAATAAATACATCAATTATATGAATTTTATGTATATTATGTACAACATATAGCTAAACTACCTATATGTCTGTGTCAAGTCACCACTAAGCAAACAAACAAATAAGAAATCATAAAATGGCACAATATTATCGAGGTTTTGGTAAAGAGATAACATGAAGTTTCACTAAATTAATTCAAAAGTTACATCAAAAACTGCTAATTTTAAACATATCCACACACTGAAATAAACAAACAAACAACAAAACACAGCACAAACAGTAAAATATATCAAGAGATTATCAATCAGACATGAATATAACATAACAATAATTAGATACAACATGGGACTTACTGGGCCCATCTAGGTTGTCCCATCCTCTGAACTAAAACCATTTGTAAGAAATAAATAAAATAAAACCCACAAAGCCTGTCCTTATTCATATAGTTATCTCTTTTAAATTCACTTCCTCCATATCATCTGAAGACAACCCATTCCAAGGGCCAATCACCCTGTTAGAAAACTAAAGCTGCCTTAGCTGAAAATGTCTCTGGCCCTGCCAAAATTTGTGAGCCTCTGGTACCACCATCTGACCATTAAGTATGAAACAAATGATGCATCAGAACTACCGATTCCCTTAACCATCTTAAATACCTCTATCAGATACCCTCTAATTCTCCTTTTGTCTGGAGAAAACAGTTTCAGAGATCTTAAACCTTTCCTTACCTTACATCCCCTCCATTCCATGCATCATCCTAGTAGCCCTTCTCTGAATCCCATCCAAGAATTCAATGTCCTTCTTAAAGTAAGAAGCCCAAAAAACTGGACACAATATTCCAAATGAGGGCTAATAAGTGCCCTATACAACAAAATTATAATATCTTTAAACTTGCATTCAATATTTCTGTTGATATATCCCTAAATCCTATTTATCATAACAATAGCAATAACACATTGCTTGGATGGCTTAAGAGACTGGTCTACCATTACTCCAAGATTCCTTTTCTTTGTAACAGTGATAAGGTTATTTCTATCCAACTTGTACATACGTTTCAAAATTATGTTTACCCACATGTATTTATTATAATTAAAACCCATCTGCCACTTATTTACCAAACTTGCTAAATGATCTAAATCCTTTTGTAAATCAGCAGCATCCTCCTCACAGTTAGCAACATCCAAAACTTTAACATCATCTGCAAATTTAAGTAATCTATTGATTATTCCTTCATCTACATTATGATGTAAACTGAGCAAAGATCCTAAATCTGAGCCCTAAAAATACCCTACTTTTGACGTTAATCCAGTTTGACCGAACTCCATTTATAGAAACCCTCTACTTTCTTCCATTCACGCACTCTTCTGTCCTGTTTGCTAACTTATCCCTTACACCTACAGATATATTTTTTACAAGTCTTTTATGTGGCAACTTGTCAAATGCTTTCTGAAAATCCAGGTACATCAAATCTACACCTTTACCCTCATCTCCATAAGCAGTAACCTTTTCAAAAAAATGTCAAAAAATTTGTAAGGCAAGATTTTCTCTTAGTAAAACCATGTTGATTACCCATTAAAATTGTAAGCTTTGTTAAATGACTTTGTAAAGCATCTTTCAACAGACTCTCCAAAACTTTTCCCACAACTGAGTGAGACTAATGGCTCTGTAATTACTGGGACAATTTTTATCTCATCCCTTGAAAAGAAAGAGTTACATTAGCCAGCTTCCAATCCTCTGGTACCTACTTGTCCATTGTTCAAGGACTGACAAAAGATAGTAGCAAGTGGTTCACATACACAATCCTTAATCTCCTTTAAAATCCTCGGGAAAATATCATCTGACCAAGGATCCTTATTCTTTACACTTCCAAATTTGTTCTTAACAAACTCAGAATTAATGTGACCATCTTGTTTGACCTTATTTCCATCCATAACTGCCTTAAAAAAACATACTGACAAGTTCACAATGTAACATTACTAGAAAGAAGTAGATATGTCAAAAAAATGAAAACATCACACAACTCAACTGGCTTAAACAAATACTGACAATGTGACATAATGTGCAAAAAAATAATCTAGATCTTGAAAACTTAAAATAGCTTTTGTTAGCCAAAACAACAAATGAAACTATATTAATATAAACAATCACTCTGATGAACATATTGGTTAATAGTTGACCATATCAGGTTAATAATAACCAATCTTCATCTCTAAGTAAATCAAATTCTCACCTGTCCCTTCGCTCCCATGGTCTATCATCTGGTAAACTGTTCAATTCTGGTAATGCAAGTTTGTTACAGAATGCAGTTTGGCATTCACAACTAGCAAAGTCAACCTATCAAGAAGAGCCAATGTTAATATAACATTTCTCTTGACAAAAAAGAAAAACAAAAAGGAAAAAAAAGAGAAAATTAATAACATTTATTAATTATATCAATTTTCTGTATATTATGTATAACATATAGCTAAACTACCTACATGACAGTGTCAACTCATCAACTAAGCAAACAAACAAACAAACAAGAAATCATAAAATGGCACAATATTATCAAGGTTTTGATAAAGAGATAACATGAAGTTTCACTAAATTAATTCAAAAGTTACAAGTGTAAAAATTTATAACAAAACAATTAAACTGAAGTGTTTAATGACTAAGCAGTCAATGTGAAGAGTAAGTCTATTTATATATGTGCAGCAAGAAGAAACTTTAAAATCTGACTCAAACAACACTGCACAACAATGTTTTGAAAAGTTTTGCTTCCTGAAAGGTTTTTGCTGATTCTGATAGATACTTGGTGGTTATGCACAAATATAGTTTTGGTTTTGCTTCATCACGTAGGAACTCTGAGAAATAGACAGTTAACTGTTTACTGGCAATAATGTATTTGATTGTGTTTGTGTTTCTAATACAATATTAAGTTCAACATAATTAAAAGTGTTTTGCTCCCGATTTTCGTTTGTATTCAATGTCCGGTGCATCACGTTGCAGTGCCGACAGTAGTCAGCAAGCATTGACGGATTCCAGTTGCCCTGATATCGTTTCTCCATTGTAGCAATGTCCAGGTGAAACCGAAGATTTTGATGAAATGGTACGTGATGGGCAAACTTGGATGTAATTTTCGTGATCAGCAGCCAAGAATGTATAAGGAACACCCAGCAGTGTTGAAGAAGCAATAACTTTGTTGTGCAGTGTAATCTACACATATTAATAGTTGTGGCAAGTTTATGACAACAGAAACTGCCAAAATCATAAACCATTAAAATTACCTTATGAATAGGAAAACTGAAGAAGCCTCAATAAGATATTAGAGTACTGAAAGGCATCATACATTTTCTGTCCCATTAGTTAATGTGCAAAACATTCAGTTTTTAGTACACTTTAAGTTGGTCTTAATCTAGAATCTTATTCATGAGAACTAATAATTTTCTCTCAGCCATAATTATTCACAATACTAGCCAAGTCATGAAAGACATGATGGTGTTCCCTCTTAGGAAAAATTACTACAGAATGTGATGTTATAAACAGTAATATTTAACATTTCTTGTTGTAACCAGGGTGATATTTTGAGAGCTTTGGTACCTGTACAAAGACTTGATAGGTCACACAGATAGTCTATGCTCTAGAAAAAGACCTGTATGTAATTATTATGCTTATGACAACTTTTGATTTGAGATTGAAACCTTCTATAATACAAACAGATTTTTCACTGAAGTATAGTTAGTTTTTAAAACAGATCTTCATGGGATCAATTTTTGTAATATTTGAGTGTGGGCTTTCAGTGTTCAAAAATTAAATTTCTTGTTTATATTCACTTCTTTGTTTGCAGCTTTACTAGAAACCTGAAAGTTCTTTGTTTTAAAGATCAGAACATTAGTTCTTTATCATCAAATGATCAAAAACCAATGCTGAACTTTGACTTGATCCAGGTTGCAGTGTGAGGAAGTGGGAGCACTGGGAAATATATGTCCCAGATACATTGAATGGGTTAAAGAAATAGATGGAAATTGTATTATTTATTATAGCTATTACAAGGTTAAACTCTTGTTATAAAATGGTGTCAACCTGCTTTTCCTCAAGTCACTGTTATAAAAATCAGGGATCTAATGATCAGTCATGTGACTCTAAAATGTAAATGATCAGTATGTATTCAGCCTTTACTACATAAAGTGGTCCCATACAGTCATATTTCAGTCATCATTCTGAAGTAACACAGAGTTTAAAAGTACTACAAGTTGTTCGCTAATCATGGATAGAGTTCAGAAAAGACATCTGATGTGTTATGCATGCTGCAAGTCATTAGAAGCTAGCCAGTCATGGCAGGCTGGTTAAGTTGACTCAAAAGTGTCTCAAAGAGATATCAGAAGAATTCAGGGGCACTTTCAAACCAACACTTGGATATTATCCATCACAAACACAGATAATCCATCATATGCCAATTTTAGCTTGCTGAAATCTTAGTGTATTGAATATGAAACTGATCCAAACAGTTGCAGTAGAAAATTGTATTTATACACAAAGGGTTAGAAACAAATTCTATGAGGCCAATTTGTATATTAAGAGTCCCAGTCAGATATATTCTACTCATGACAAGTTTGTCTACAATAGTGCCAAACACAGGTAGAGTAATGTTCTATTCTTATAGAAGAGTCAAACTCTACCCTGCAGCCAGACAACAGGTTTTACTTATTTGTAATGAAGTAATTCTTGATGATGAGAAACCCACTTGAAATAAACATGTATCTCAGAATGGCTGGTATGCATATTAACAATTTTATTAATAAGGAGAGAACAACATTTTGACCTTTCTAGGTCATCTTCAGGTTAAGAAAGAGATAGTTTGCAAACTTATCAGTAAAGTGTTAATACCCATACCAGTTGCTCTGATATACATTTTTATTTGTAGAGAATATGAAACCATGTCCATCCTATTCAGATACAAGAACTAGAAAGCCATTTGTTGGGAAAAATGGAGTGAATGTAAGTGTTTCTGTATCCTAAGGAAAAGTATAATTATTAACAGATCTTATAGGAACTACAACATATGACCTTTTGAGCTACCTTGTGCTGGTGCAGGTAACTCTGACTTTAGTCTAATGGACAATGATGCCTATTTTGCCACATTAATCTGATGGAAACATTCCTTGAAGGAAAGACTGACAGAATGGAGTAGCAACGACATTCATCAAACTTGAATGCCATTAAGCAAGTATGGGAGATGCATCACATTTCCATCAAGTGCATCTAAAAAGGTCCTGGAAACAGTTCTTTCAAGAGAGGTCAAGGATCACTGAGGACCTCATCAATTTCTGGCTTTCTAAGCATACAACACTGGTTTCAGGATCCCTTTGATGTTTTCAGTGACCAACTCCATACCAAAGTGAAATATCATGAACTGTAAAAGTTTTAAAGCTATCAAGTGTTCATTTATGAGCACAGGCTGAATGACCAATCACTTCCATTTCAGATCACATAATTTATTGTAAGGTGCCTAATTTCCATATAAAATGATGTCTTGCAAAATTTGTTTTTGTCTTGTCATAGTTATATTGCAAATTTTGATTATCTTTTAATTGTTTTAAGTAGTAGTTTGAACTACATAACATTTTACAGAGTGCCATTTAGTATGATATTATGTATTTGATGTCAGAGTAACATCACTTTCTTTTATCCTACATTATTGATTTAGTGACAATTAATGGCAGAGGGATAAATACCAGATAAAAATACATATAGATCAATGTTCCTTCTAATTTTTTCAATCTATCTGAGGAATACATTATATATTTATAGGGGGCAATATTTTCAGGCTATCAACCATACTGGATCATTTGTCCAGTTTACAATGCTACCACAGTTGGTTATATGGGCTTTAGGTCTATCAACTACCAGGGTCATTAAGGCTGTCAACATGTTGAGACTCCTCACCATTATTGAGGATATGTGTAGCTAGAAGAATGAAGAATACAGAAGGTTAGTAAGGGGTAAACAATGGCCCCTAAGGTAAGGATAGCCAACAAAACTAACCAACCTACACCTTTCTAAGTTATACTATATCAGAGCCAGATTCAGCCATGTGAATGGTCTTCTGAGCAAACACAGAAACAGGTTTAACATTAAAGAATACAGAGACTTGAGACTCAAACTCATAAACCAACAGCTCAATATTCATACATTTATTAAGTCCCATCCATCTCATTAGATAAGATTAAAACTATTCTTTATTACATCTTGTGTTTACAAATTATTGTATTATGATGAATAAAAGTTTATTATATACTGAAGTTTCATTTATAAATTATACTTTAAGAATTGGAGAGTCAATAACAACTTTGTAAGTTTATTAAGGTGTTGACAACTCAAAAGGTTTTGGGAAACCCTAATTTAACTAATCTCTAAAAATAATACTTTTAATTTATTTCTGATTGAAACATACAGTTAAAAAAAATGTTAGTTTATTTTATCTGAATTATTCTATTTATTATTTAACTCCAATTTGAAATAAACAGGTCATGTCCATGGGTAGGAAAATATCTAAGTTAACAATGTCTCGAGTAAGTAAATGAACGAAAAGGTAGAACAATAGGATAAACAAGACTCAATTTAATCCAAATCTCAGTAAGTCCTTGCAATTAAACAGCATAAATAAGATTACAAAATACGAACCCATTTGCTAATAAAGCATGTTTCATCATCATACTAAAAATTCTCAGGTATCACATATTTAGAAAAAAAGAAATAAAACTATATTTTCTTTAAAATTAGAAATGAAGAAGTAGAACAAATAGAGGCAGTAATAAAACACAATTAAAGAACACAAGCTAGAAACATAATATTTTCTATTTTGTTTTGCTTCAAACAACAGAATTAAAAAAAAAAAAAAACAAACCCAGATCTGTTAAATAATTTACCCTTATTGGCAAGATGCCTATTTCCTGTGCCCTTGAAGAATTTTTTGAATAGCTTACTGTTGACACTTATACAGCTTCATATTACCAGAAAAGTGTCTTAATAATTTTATATCAAATGAACATCAGAAATTCTACCCATAATTCATATTTTACTGAGAAAAAGAAGGAATAACAAATGCTAAAAGTACCAGACCACTTAAGTAATAACATTTAATGACCCATTTGCATTACAAAATAAACATTTAGTTTTATTTAAGTAAAACAGATTCATAGTTCTTGTTATTTTGATCTATTAATTTTTTAGTTTGTTTTGGAAACCATATTACTAAAAAAGTTCAGTTTAACACTGATATATATATAAAAAGACACATTGCATACAGTACTTTAGACTTCCACTGCCAATCCATTGCATTAATACCCATGTATTAATAATAATAATAACAGTAATAAACAATTCATTAATAGGTTCCCTCTCCCCACGTAATTCACAAACCAGACTAAATAGAAGTTAGATAAATTATATTGAAATACAAAATATCATGGGAATACATATATATTAGACTGGTTCTTTAACTTCTATACCAGTTGTGCAACTGTTGTTTTTTATTTTACTGTGCCTCTTCACTTTTCCAACAAGTCACTAAGTAATTTAGGTCAAGGATTTGCTTGGATTATTGCCAACCAGGTATTAAATATATGTGAATCATTTGGTAATGATAAAATAAAATGGCAACTTTCTGTACCTGTGTCAAGCAGTCTCAACTGCAACTTCCAGCTACGACATCATGCCTCAAATAAAATGTTAGATGTGCATTTACTTATTACATACATAGTAAATAATGCTTTATAATATATATTAGATACTAATACAGGATGTTATAGCCTTTGGCTCTTTGTAATTAGGTAAAAAAGTCAAATATTGTTTCTTCTATTAATTTTTTTTAAATTTGTGTATAAATAAATAAAATACACATTCTACACATTTCCTGTTAAAATAGTAAATACTCAAATTTTTCCAACTTTGATCGCAGGAAACCATGAAATATTAATAGGAATGAGATAACCCTTGTTTGGAAGTTAGGAAAAAAGTATAGCTTGTAATGTAGGAATTCTATCCTGTTTACTAAAATACATTCAATAATATAACACAGGTTCACAAGCTGTTCTACTGTAACTCTGTCTGATATAACTAAGGCACTTAAGCAGTCATAGATTAATTTTTGTTAAGGTATCAAATTTATATGAATATATAAAAACAAACACTTGTACAGAAACATTACAAATGAGAATACTTCCAAAAAATATATAACAGTAAATCAGTGTTTATACAATTCACTGGCAACAAGATAAGCAAATAAGAAAAATAATTACAATTATGCTTGTCATAAGACATCAGTATTGTGCCTATTATGTTGATGACAATGGATATGAGAGACATAGTGTGGCCAGAATACTGTTACAATATATTATTCCAATTCCTCAATATCCCTGATAGACTAGATAAAGTATACAAATCTTAAAAGTGTAATAGGCTGATTATTAATGTCTTAAAGCAAACTGTAAAAAAAAAGTTTAAACATTACAAATTCAGATAACTGACTTAAAGTTTTGTAAATCAAGAAACTGTAAAATGATAAATCTGCAAAAAAAAATTTACTGCTATTACAGCTATTTCATTTAGTATAGCTTAAGAAAAAAAAACTTACAGAAAAGTTTCTAGAACAAGCTGCAAATATATTATTTAATATCTATTTATATAACACACACAGAGATGACCACTTATCTGAATGGAAAAAATGAGTCACTGGTTTATAAGATAAGAACAAAAAAATCTTTGCAAGCTTACCTGCAGCCTTTTACTTCCAAACATTCTTCCTTTCATTTCTGTGATCACATTTTGGGCAATGTCTACTGAATCATAAAACACTAGGGCTTGGCCCCTTTCCCTATCTATCACAACATCTCTGATTGGTCCAAAACGACGCCTGAAAAACTTCTCAGGCACAGAGTCCACAACCCCGTCTATCCACACACAGCATGTAGGCATGCTCTTACCAAACCCTAGTTTTATTCTGTTAGCCCCAAAGAGATTTTCACCATCTAGTTTCCGTATTGCTTTCACGACACTAGCAATGTCCGAGAATTCGATAAAAGCATACAATGACATACTGGTTGCTCCTTGTTTTTTTATATCAGTTTCCTGATCAAAAAAAAAAAAAAGTACATGACTGACTTCACCAAGGCTTAACCATTCCAGGTATTTGTGTAAATAAATTATTAAGACACTCAAAAGTTAAATGTTTTAAGGCACTCAATTTAAAACCTTTATCATGAAACCACCAACAGCCTCAAACCAGACACTCTACACATATTTTGACACACAAACACATAATCTTCATTATTAATAAATAAAAACATACATATCAAAACCAATACACATGCTACCAAATACAACTATTATTTAAATTTACACACAGAACTTATAGAATATCCTGCCACCTGCATATGTTTTGACTTGCCAACTCTCCATCCTTATTCAACATATGATAACTATTTTCTGGTCTGTTTCATTATTTCTGAAGATTCTCTATATTTATAGCTGTCACACTGAACCAAAATAGCTGTTCTTTTACTTACTTTTAACGTTTCTCTTATGTCTGTTTGTTCTACACTTTAGATTTCAAGTTTAATCAGTGTATACACAACCACAATCACATTCAACTGTGTTTTCTCTATTACAATAATTACATTTTTAGTCTGATTTAATATCTGATAAATTTTATAGAGGTCTATAAATGAGGATAAAGTTTTTATTTCCTTATTCTAAATTTCTTAAAAAATTGATACGATAAATGTGGGGCACCCAAATGCCTGTTTTGAAACCATTAACAGTCTCAAAATACTAATGTTTAAATTAGTGACAGTGCAGATAGCCCAGTTGCTTGGCACCATAAAACACCAAACTAAATTGAGTGACTAATCATTTGAGTGTTTTGATCAAGTTGCTAAAGAATTTCATTTGTCCATTCTGAAATGCAGTATGGCCATTTATATTCAAGTGATTAGTCACTATTCTGTCTAAAAATAATTTCTGGTAGTAACTGATTTGTCAAAGATATAACCTACAAGTACTTCACGGTATCTTAAAATAGAATTTGAGCTTATGCAACTTATATATTACTGCTTGTGTGTGTGTGTGTATTAACAAATAAACATATAAAACTCATTTTACAATGTAGTACATGTCTAATTTATTTGTTGAATGTAGTACCACTTAAAAATGTGCAAGATAAAATTCTAATAAATTATCTGTCACTAAAAGTGTCTGAGTATTTACTAACACATTGGTAAAACAACAAAAATATAATGGTGCTACTATTACTCATTACAATTAAAAGTTATCCTCCCACCCAGAATTAAGTGCTTCACTAATTCATGAGTATTTCCTGAAAATCAGTAAACAATTAAAACACTTGTATTAAACAAAGTGAACACAATCTTACAATGATGTCACCAAACTGTTCAAAATGTTTTCTGAGGTCTGAATGAGTAACATCTTTTTCTAAGTTGCCAATGAATAATGTTCTTGTTGCTTTAGGGTGAAATTCATCAAGGTCAGCCTCAAGAGGACGAAACTCATTATCCTCACCATCTAAACCTTCATGTGCTGTGACTTCAATTTTGCAGCCAAAAAACAACTTCTCTTTTGAAATCTCTAAAGCCTTTTCTACATCAGATGGTCTGAAATCAAATAGATGATTCACATAAAGTAAAACTATGATTAGAAGATCTGATAAGACAATCAGGTTGAGTGGTGGGGCTAAAGTACCATGTTACAATGTACAGTAATTAAAGATGCACTGAAATAAAATCTTACATTTCTAACATATTTTAGGACATTAAAAAAATTAAAGAAAATACTATTCTAAGGAAAAGCAATTTGACAATAATGATGCTTTCCACATGAAAAAAAGATATCACTAAGTTCACATTTCAATTTTCTACATGATATCATACATGCTAAACACAACATTGTTTGAAAAAAGAAAATTTCCTTGTACTAAATAGTTAACAAACTCAACTTTAAAATAAGACATTCAAACTCAGTTTAAGTTAACAGTAATGTATATTTGTGAATTCTCACATCAGATATGTGTAATGATCTATAACATTTTAATTAACATTTCTCTCTCAAAGGAATACAATGAATCTTTAAGTTTATTATATGTTTTGAATCTCTGATAATTTTTTATGCAAAATATACCAATATAATAATATTATTATGAATTCCATAAACATTTTTAGCCAATCAATTTTACATCTTTTCTCACATTCTTTAAAGCATAGCAAAAAAATTAACTATATGATAAATAGTTATTAAATTAAACAAAATTCTACCTAGCCAAGTGTTTATGAGTGATAAGTGGTGAAATGGACTTACTTTTTGAAGCAAACTATGGCATATCTGTCAGGTCCTTGACCAATTACTTTTACCATGGTAACTTTTCCATGTTTCTTGTATTCATGAAATAGTCCATCCTTTAAGCTTGTATCTAAAGGAAGTTCAAATATACCACAAAAGTCAATTCAGTAATACAGCAAATATATAAATAAAGGACATAGGCCTAAAGAATGTTAAAACTCATTATGTTATAATATTATAAAATCACAACTGTTGTAAACACTTAGCATTTGATTTTGTTTCATTTTATAAACTTTATCAACATTACCTACATATAAATTTATAAAATTAAATAATTATACATTGTTGCCTATGCTTTAGTAAGTTTCATGATATGTGTGTGCATGATTTTGCAAAGTTATTTTTTATACAATTACATCATTTAACACTCTGTACAAATTAAAAACATACGAAATACCAATGTGACATATAAAATCTATTACATTTCTATGTTTAATTTATTAAAAAATAGCACATAGTCTAACAATACCTCATAGTTAAAGACATCACTGAAGCATAAAAATAAAATATAACTGCAATTAGAATTTTTTTTTTTATAAAGAAGTGAAAAATAGAAGAATTCTATCTCGATGAGAGAGTTCACCACCCTTAAAATTTTTATACTACAGAATAGAATATTATAAATTAATACTGTTTGTTTGTTTTCTGAATTTTACGCAAAGCTACATGAGGGCTATCTGCACTAGCCGTCCCTAATTTAGCAGTGTAAGACTAGAGGGAAAGCAGCTAGCAATCACCACCCACTGCCAACTCTTGGTTTCCTCTTTTACTGACAAATAGTGGGATTGAACGTAACATTATAAACACCCCCATGGCTGAAAGGGTGAGCACGTCTGGTGTGACGGGGATTTGAACCCGCGACCCTCAGATTACGAATCAAGTGCTTTAACCACCTGGCCATGGTGGGCCAATTAATACCAAAAAATAATCAAAATTCCACTATACTGAAACTTATTTCTAACACTTCAAAGTACTATATTACAATTCTGAATAAAAACACTTGTCCTTGTGACATTTATTCCTCAATGAGAAGTCATATCTTAGTATTATATGATTCAGAATTAGTAAACTAATTAAAATGAGGTTAGTATTCTGATGCATTTCAGTGTAACACAAGATATTTATTTTTAGTTTTCTATAATGACTTTCATAAGATAGTAAAATTCACTTCTAATCTCTAAAACAGAAAAAAAAAGTCATTTTTACTGTAAAAAATTAAAAGTCCATATGGCAGTATATTACTTGCATAGGGCCTTACTTCTGTGTATCCCAACTACTGGGTAATACTTAGTTCTGCAGATACTTCTGTTATTAAGATATATTACACTTTTATCATACTGTAACTTACATCTTAGTTTTATTTATTTTTTATGTGTAATGCTTTGTTCTTGGCTGGTTGGAGTAATTGTTTTAAAGTTTCTCTCATGGTAAAGAGAGACAGTTCCTACATTCTCTTTCCTTTACAAGCAAAAACAAGCATGACCATTGCATAATAATTATAAGTAAATAAATACATACTATATTATTTATACATCAACAATTTCTTTGTTTTTATTTTAGTGCAAAATTACACAATGTGCCATATATACTCTGTCCCCTACCAGAAATCAAACCTCAAATTATAGCAATTCAAGTCCACAGACCTTCTGCTGACCCACAGGAGAACATAGTTAGGGAAACAATTTACATTGATTACATTTATAATTTTCATCAAGTAACTCTCATTGCAAGTTTTTGAACTCAACAAGAAGTGAAAAGTGGACAATAAGAAAAAAAAAAGTTTTGAAGATGGTTATACCTGTTATGAATTACAAAATTCAGTTTAGTGTGAGACTTTAACATATAGATGATTTAACTCTAAGCTAAACATTTCATGAAAGTTACATTAGAACATTATTTAAAGCCTTGATTCTTCAACCACAGTTACACACACAAACTAATTCTAGCCAAGAGCTGTTCTTACATGGAAATGGATATGGTAAAAGTCTCAAATCAACATATAACAACAAATAAATACTATATTTTTAATTGTTTAGGAACATATTTTTAAAACTTCAATAGTTCTTTACCTACTTTACATTGAGACTTCCTGTAAGTAACTCAAAGAGTTAGAGAGAATTCACCTACAATCATCTACCTAGCTGTTGACCGTATGGGTAAATTACGTACACAGATGCCCAACACCCTTCGTTCATCACATTCACTGTAGCTTTTTACAGGGTTGGTCAAGCAGGGTTGCGACTGATTTCCCACAGACAAACTGCCAACACTTCCAGCAGATTGCAGAAATGACGTTGATACTGTGCTACTAGGTCTATCAGATCGTCCCGTTTTTCCACTTTCGTGACTCTCGAAAGAAGTACTGTGAATCAAACAAAACGTTAGCTTAGCAACCAAAACAGAAAAGCTAACGAGGAAATAACAATTTTAGCCTTCTCTTTATACAATTTACTCAATGTGCATAAAATACACATTTTATTTGCTCTTCTCAAAACCAAAGATAGCAAATTTATTTTGCTTTATGTTAAAATTCTGCACCTCTAAAACACTCTAGAAGCTTTCATTCACCAACTCTGCCTACTCTTAATTTTAGTCACATGAAATTTACTAGAAGATTTCTGAATTTCCACATACACACACACATACCCTCGATTTTGTTCATCACTAACAAAAAAGCAATGTAAGCATTTTTTATTATTATTACAGATGTGAAAAGTTTGGCACATAAACTTTTGCAGAACGTGAGTACCAAAACCATAAGACTGTTTTAAAATGGTTTTTGAACACTAAATACTGCAGCAACTGTTGGGCTGAATGCTTACAATGGGAGTACTTGAACACAAAGAAGGGAATACTTGTTTTATCTCTAAAACAAATTTTTAAGTATATTCTAATCCTCTCCCAAGCAGCACGAAGCAATTAACTTAGTCTGTGCCTTCTTAAATGAGGCAGTTACTTACTTATTGTTTTTGCTCAAAATTAAAATTTATTCTTGAAATTTTGCCATATTGATGTTGAATGAGGAAAAACATCTAAAAGACAGCCTCCCTCCCTTTATTCTGTCATCTGTCTTATTCCCAAAGTTCACCTCAGAACAAGTTTCTCTTCCAGTTAACTGCTACTTCTAGCTTTCTCTAGTTGTTCCTAAAGGTAACAAATTATCCAATCCCATGCAATCTACTTAATAAACTGTGTAATATTAGCATCATCCTGACATCCACGTGACTTTCCTGTACGAGTTGTTTCCTTTTAAAGGTCTGGTTTAAACAGTTACTAAGTGTCTTCTATTGACGTAACATTTGTTCAGTGTAACTTGCTGAAGATTCTCAGGTGAATTACAAACCAAGTAATGTACATTGAATCTAGTGTCAGTAATGCCAAATTTATTTATTTTGTCATATCTATGAGGCATCATCTACTGTTCCGTCTAAAGCAGAATATCTTCTCTTTTGTACATTCAAGCTTTTTTGGATTGATAAAATTTCACACACTCATTAGAATACCAATAAAAACTACAATTTTACATAAAAATCCATCTACTTGATTACTGTTAAATAGTTTTTAGCCCCTTATACAATTCTTGTCAATAGCACATGACAAATAAACCAATCTTTAGAGACATCTTTTCATATCCTGAATTTTTATGAGGATTATTTTGGTCGTGTGAATAAAACTGCAGGGAAAATTTTGAGAAGTGTTAGAAATAAGTACATTTTTCATGGCTATCTTACAACACTTCTCAAAATTTTCCCTACAGTTTTATTCTCATGTTACTTTCTTGTTGTAAGAAAACTTACGCTGGTGACTGAGACTTGGACGGTGATGGTGACCTACTATTGCTGTTAGCAGAACTGCTTCTGAGTTTTGATGATGAGCTAGATGACCGACTCCCACTACTACGAGAGCTTGACCGTGATCGAGTTTGAGAGTTTGACCTAGAGCCTGAATGAGAGTGTGGTGACTGTTTTGACAGCCTTTGTCGCTTCCCACTCTGTGGTGGTGGTGGAGAATCAACAGTTGAACTGACCGATGAAGATACTACTGCTGATCTTCGTAGTAGTCTCCCTGCTCCAGTAGATGCTGCTGCTGGTTCATCATTGTATTGGTCAAGTGGTGAAGGATAACGCTGGTGTCGTTGTGTGTGACTACGAGAAAAATGGCCTTGGTTCCTAACACAAGATTAATAATTCCAATATTACAAACAACGTTAGTAAAAATTGCTCGAGAACTCTTACAACAATTCAGTTTTTGGTAATTAGATGATGTGAAATAAGAATATAAAACTGTCTACAAGCACTTCAAAATTATAAAATAATTTTATATCACCTCTAATTTATAACTTTTCTGGATGGAATTTTTCTCCTAATTCAATCCCATATATACAAATTTGGAGCAGCTCTATGATCACAAGTCAATGTAGAAGGCTATTAACAGTTTTAAATACATGTTAACTCCGTTTTCTTACACATGTATTTAATATGACTTAAGGATGTATACAGAAACAGGCTCAACTAAGTTTTTCAAACTTAGTCACAAATGTTTCCATTATTTTTGCAAAACAGATAATAACAAGATTTTGAAAGTATAAATGTTTTTAAGATGATTTCAGACAAAAACATTTTTATTTTTCAAGTTTTTAAGTACATTATGACCTTCTGTGTCTTATAAATACCATGGTCAGTTCATACATCAATGACCTGTGTTTTATAAATACCATGGTCAGTTCATACATCAATGACTTGTGTTTTATAAATACCATGGTCAGTTCATACATCAGTGACCTGTGTTTTATAAATACCATGGTTAGTTCATACATCAATGACTTGTGTTTTATAAATACCATGGTCAGTTCATACATCAGTGACCTGTGTTTTATAAATACCATGGTCAGTTCATACATCAATGACCTGTGTTTTATAAATACCATGGTTAGTTCATACATCAATGACCTGTGTTTTATAAATACCATGGTTAGTTCATACATATATATATATACACACACACACACACACGTTCAAAAAAGACTGTAATAATACTAAAAATAACAGAATATGCTATAGTAGAAGTCTACATCCACCTAGCTTGTAACACACTTGAGCCAACCAAGTTCAGAGGCCAGCAAACCCTGGTTGTCCCTTTTTAAAACATTCAAAGTTTATTCAAGTTCTACTTTGGGTGACCCCAGCCAGACCAGTAGCTAAAACACAGACTTCCATCAAGAAGAACCAGGATCAAACCCCAGCAAGTTTCAACACAGAAACAGTTTTTAGAGCTTCCTTGAAGACAACAAGCACACTACCCCTCAAAATGTAGAATGGAAGTTATTACCTTGGAAATATATATATATAGTTAGTAACAGACTTATCCATCGCACAGTATATTAATCACAAAATTGAGATTTCTTATAATTTGTGGTACTGATCCTAACCTTTGGAAATAATAATACTTCAGAACTCTTTAATGTGTTTATATCATAATCAAGCACATGATAATTTATTACGAAGGAAGTAATCTTGCTTGAAATGTCACCAGAAAAGAACTTTAGACTTTGATATTGACTAAGTCAGGACAGGAGCCAAACATGTACCACTTATGTTCACTGAAAGGTTTAAGTACCCTGTGTATTAAAGTACTTAGTTTGTACTTTAGTCAGGGACACAGTCCATAAAGTTTTAAATATAAAACATATAAGCTCCTGAAACACTGCATCTACTTTAAAATTTTAAAACTGGTGTTGTAATGTTGGAATAATAATAACACGCTACATTTTGATAAAAACAAATCTCACAATATAAATTTAATAAACAGATATATTATTCTTAATTAACTGTCACAGTTAAACCAAATCTCTCACTAAATACAAACAGGAACACTGAAATATTTGCTGGCAGAACAAGACCTATTCTATGCCAATAATTCATATTTTTAAAGACACATACGAATGTTTTTTATCTGACTGTTTTTCCAGGTGAAGAAGTTATTCATATGTGTAATACTTATGATGTTTCTGATTTTACATCTACCACAGTAGCACAACCTCTCTAGATGCACAGAAAATGTATACTGAATATTAAAACCAGGAAGCTGATAAGTTGCCCAAAACCAGCACAGCATTTCATTAATATTCATTCAACTTGAATATTCTTCATTATGCAAGTTCTAAAGTGCAAACACTTGGGTTAATTTATTTCACAAATAATATAAAAAAAACACTTCATGTGTTTAATTATGAATTGGTATTATTCGTACCTACTTGCAATATATATATTGACTCAATGGATTTTGGAAATCACAGTGGGAAAAGCACAGACAGTCTATTGTGAAGCTTTGGGATTAGCAACAAAGAAAAGTAAGCTGTATATATCACCTATGCAATGTTTGGACAAAACTCTTTAATACATGTCATTGGTATGTCGTCACTTATGTCATTTTCAACTGACATGAAAATCCAGCCATTCAACATAATTTACAACTTAAGTTGCTGTTCAAATTTAAAATACTTCAGTGTGATAAAATTAGCTTTGGTTATTTGCTATTTTCTTCACAGTCGCATTGCATAGTTCCCTCTCACTCATTCTATCTGTCTTTTTTTTTTTAAGTCTATTTCCAAGCTACTGCATTTCGATCAAAGCGATAGTTCTTTTTATTGGTCATATCGGGTAAAAACCAAAATATTTACCGCTCTGTTCCGTCCGGATACACACTTCCTGCTGCCGTGCGTAAAAATCTATCTCGTGATCTTCCTCTAGCCTGGTAACTTTCGTCGTCATGGTAACCAATTCCAACGGAGCGCCTCAAATAAGGTTCCCTCTCGTAGTAAAGAGAAGGCCGTTCGTAAGACCTATCTTCTGGTACACTATAAGGAAGACAAGTGGGGATAATTTCAACTGAAGTCGATTGAAAAAAAATATTATTTACTGAATACGTGTACGTTTAAACATGTGAGGCCTCATAAAAAAAACAACTTATTTCAACAGTGACAAGAGCTTGTTTATTAATTTCTAAAAAATGAAAGTACATTTTCGAAACCTTATCTATTCTATCCAAAACGTGCTTTCCTGTTTTCTTACAAAAACAAAACAACTACAAACCACGAATGATAAAAGATACAAACCATTATCTCACACTGCCGTACTCTGAAAATAGTATATAATATATTAAAATTACAAAATTCACACAATGTTCGGGAATGAAAAAACACTCGAAAAAACCAAGATTTAATAAATAAAAGAACACGATAAATTTCTTAAAACAACCATCTTGTAAACGTCTGCTCGTGTAATACGAGTTAATGTTATTTATATTATCTGAAAACTATTTAACCCCCGAAAATGGGTCACAAATGTCGTCCCCTTAGAACTCTCACGTGTGAACTCTCAACTGAAAATGTCACCTCACTTCTAAAAATGAAAAAAGAGAAGGAAACTCGTATAGTTAATATTTGATTTACAACTCGAACGTCAAAAGGTAACGCAATGTGAGGACAGACTCTTAAACTATGGAGAAATGGAATTATTTTTGAACGAATAAACATTTCGGTCGTTTAAGATTTGTTTTTCTTTGAAACTGTCACACCAGCATCGTATCTTCTATGAAAGCTCTTCAGATAAACTGTGTAAACTAACAGCTTATATTGCTTTCTAAGTACCAACTTTTCTTGAATGAGAGTTGTTTGCTTGTTTTTGAATTTCGCGCAAAGCTACACGAGGGCTATCTGCGCTAGCCTTCCCTAATTCAGCAATGTAAGATTAGACGGATGACAGCTAGTCATCACCACCCACCGCCAACTCTTGGGCTTCTCTTTTACCAACGAATAGTGAGATTGACCGTCACATTATAATGCCCCCACGGCTGAAAGAGCGAGCATGTTTGGTATGACGGGGATTCGAACCCGCGACTCTCACATAACGAGTTGAGCGCCCTAACCACCTGGCCATGCCGGGCGCAAAAACGTAACATACTGTCATTATAATACTTAACTTGCAATTTAAGATTAAATCAATTAGTTACTGTTGCAATGCCTACATATTTAAGTGTCAGAAAAATTATTTATTAAATAACTATTAACAGGTATATTCTAAATACGGAATAACCTGAAACCATTACAGCTTCGTTCAAAACATAAATTTTAAAGCCCAAAATTACACCTATAATGGCCCGGCATGGCCAAGCGTGCGACTCGTAACCTGAGTGTCGCGGGTTCGCATCCCCGTCGCGCCAAACATGCTCGCCCTTTCAGCCGTGGGAGCGTTATAACGTTACGGTCAATCCTACTATTCGTTGGTGAAAAAGTAGCCCAAGAGTCGGCGGGGGGGGGGGTGATGACTAGCTGCCTTCCCTCTAGTCTTACACTGATAAATCAGGGACGGCTAGCACAGATAGCCCTCGACTAGCTTTGTGCGAAATTCAAAAACATACACCTATAATGCAACGTGTTTAGCTCTGATTGGTGTACAACAATTGTCAATGATATAGCCTAACACGCAAAATAACTTAAAATAAATAGAACAAACGTAACGAACAATACTAGCATATCATTCAAATAACAACATAAACACAATTCAGAGTTAAAATCACGAATTACTGTTAGAACAGGTGATTTGCCTTAAAATATCAGATCTAAAATTATGTTAATTAATAATTATTATAATAACACATGTAATATACATTTTGCACGCCTTTTACATAAACGCTTTGCAAAGCGCACGCTGTTTGGAGTTTCAATGACTGTTCCTTATCTAATGACAGTTATTAAAACCAATCATTTGGGTTTCTTTGATGCCTTTGACTGTTCTTTACTCTTAAAATTATAAGCAGATAATTGTTTGTTTTGAATTTTCGCGCAAAGCTACTCGAGGGCTATCTGCGCTAGCCGTCCTCAATTTAGCAGTGTAAAACTGAATGGAACGCAGCTAGTCATCACCAACAAATATTGGGATTAACCGTAACTTATAACACACCCAAAGCTGAAAGGGTGAGCATGTTTTGTGTGACGAGGATTCGAACACACGATCCACAGGCTGATTACGAGTCAAGCTCCCTAAACACTTGGCCAATGGTCAGTAGGGGATACCAGGCATTCAAGAAAAAGAAATTACAAAAACATCAGGATTATATTAATTTGCTATATGTAGGTCAATACCTTATATATTGTTTATCACTCAACTAATTACTACACACACTAACTCATCAGTAAGAAAACCTCATAGAAAACAATAAAAAAAATCGAACGCCAAAACAATCTAATTTTACTGTTTCTATGCTGAAATCACATCAACCAACTATAACTAACAACAGAATATCTCTTTTCATGCACATTATTGGGAAAGAGCCCTAACAAAATACGTCTTATCATAAATAAATCTGTCAAATTCCGCGAAAATTCAATTATTCAAAATATAAAAGGTTTACGAATAATTTGGAGGCAGATAACTCCTATTCTTCGACGTATTATGTGCAATTTCATGCACTGTATGAACCAAATCGCTATCAACAACAACCCCATGTAATGTTTGTAGTCTCATTGCTCCTTGGAAAGTGGGTTGAACTTGTGGAAGGTTTTAGATTGTGGAGCTGGATACCCGGGTTCGAAACTGTACAATACCACAAAATATTCCTCACATTTTAAGTTGTGGATTCTGCTGATTTACTGCCCTCATTCTTCTCAGTAGTTCAAAAAATACACATACAATGTTTTTTGTTTGTTATGACTGTTGTAAACTCAAACGAAAGGCACGAATCCCACACATACCTACTTTAGTCTCTGTGGTATCTGGCATGATGTCTTAGTGTCATGTTTCATTTGGACCGATGGAAATATGAAGGAAAATGGAGATCACAATGTGCTTTTCAATGTATAACCTTTGACCATATAAAGTCCCCGCTGATACAGCGGTAAGTCCACGGATTTACAACGCTAAAATCAGGGGTTCGATTTCCCTCAGTGGACTCAGCAGATAACCTGATGTGGCTCTGCTATAAGTAACACACACACACACACTACATAAAGTCGGAAAAAAGTATATGTTAAAATTTTGCTAAAAAAAGCAGGTTTTGATACGTAAATGCACAAAGATTTTAAAAATAGTTGGTAATAAACGAAATTTGCACCTGTTCATCTAAAGTACAATTCGACAACAATGTACACAGTGATTATAAAGAAAGATTAGTGCGTCATCTTTTAAATATGGTATGGTATAGGAAGTCGAAATTCTATGCTGTTATTAAGAAACTTTTGCGGATGGAAATACCACAAAAATGAGCTAATGTCGTCTTCCAGAGTTTAGGGTTGTTTTGGATAAAATTATGAAATTCATTGTAATTGAAAGTTTATCCATACACAGTTAACACCGAAATTCTCATATAATAATAGTAGATAGTCTCAGTTTTAATAACGGATACACTGGTTATGTATATCTACAACCGGTTGAAGAGTCATACCCCCTTTCCCAGAGGCTTATCGTTAGGTCTGGGTTCCAAACTCGTGGTGAGCCCAGTACGAAAGCACATTGTGCAAACTGCGCTTAACAGCAAAGAAACTGTCATAATTTCACATATTTTTATAAGGTAAAATGTTCACCCCGACATTAATCGATGAATTGTGAAATTTGATATTCAAATCCTGAGTAACTAAAAGCAAGTATAAACAATTTCAACTTCATTAGCTGCATTTTAGGAATATTTAAAAGGTTTTATCTTATTTCTAACTTCGTTAAAATATAATTATACTGATCGGATCGCATTTAGTTGTCGTAGAATTTTAGTTCTTGAATGAATAAACAAAGTGAGGTGGGAATAATTATATTAAAAGCCAATGATATATGATATTATTTGTTTAGCGTGAATATATTTTTAAATTACTAACACCTTTTCTTCTTCCAGTACCCTTACCAAACCCTAGAAATCAATACCAAAGTCATATAAGGCACGGTGGTACAAGCTTGAAGTCAAACGACCAAGCAACAAAAAGTTCACACCATGATTTAGGACATTGGCCTTTTTTAAGGTAATGTTAAACGTCAAAAACTTTTAAACAGTCCCAGCCATGTGATGATACTATAACATCCAAGTTGGACGACTTTGTGATAACAAAATAAAACTTTACAACTTAATAAAACTCTCTAACGTAATACTATTTTTTAATTTTGATACAGCGATACCAAGTGTTAGTGTTGTGTTTGTTTAGTCCTAACTCAACGTTAGGCCTATCCGCCAGTAAAATAAATGAAGTCAGCGATCTAGATCCATTGTCTAAAACATACAATGGACCCAGTCAAGCTTAATTATGTCAAATTTTAATTTAAAGATCAACTGATCCGTATAATAAAATTTAAATATTACATACCCGTTTTGGTTACTCTTAACACAAAACAATTTGTTTATAAACTATTCGTAATAATATTTAGCTTATTCAGAGAGCCTAATATATAGACTTATTCTATATTCAATCAGCCTGTTGTTTTTTTTATAAAACAAAAAGCATTCTTTAACCTGACAAACACACTAAATTAAATGTAATTATGAAGTTCACAAATAAAAATGTTTTGTCGTAAAAATTCTAAACCATAACATTTATATCATAGTAACTGTCAGTTAAAGAGTTTCTACATACCAGATAAACATGGTTTATTTACACATATTAACAATCTCTTTCTTCTGTGTTAGCTCAAAGTTCGTTACGAATTTAAGTATTGTTAAAATTTAAAAATAACAGAGCTGGGCGTATATATCACTTAGATTTTCAAAACTATATTATAAATGCTGCTCGTAAATATGAAATACTGTAATTACTGTAATTGAAGTTTATTAATTTTAAAATGTTATATAAATAAATAAAAAAATGAATCATAAAATTACTAGCGGGTAAATCTTGGACAGTTTTTTGTTTGTCCAAATTATCAATATCATCTGTTAACAGAGAATTGGAAGATGATAAAATTGTTCGAATTTTGATAAATCCGAATATAAGATATATAAATGAATGCGCAACATTTAAAAGCATTGTTGAAAAAAATATATAATTTTGGGTTTACAAACTATGAAGTTTACAATTTAGGCTGCCAACGTCATCTTCCTGTTTCTGAATTACTATGTGGTAATGTTGTAAGATACTTGTGAGAAAAAACAAAAACAAACTTGAAACTATATCGAACAACGACACAGTTATGTGCTACCTACGGAAAAGACCTACACTACCGATATCGAACAATGACACAGATATATTACACCTGCACAACAGCAAAATAGTGAAATAATGTGATCCATATTAATGTACGATGAAACAGAAATATACAATAGCAGTGAGACTAACGTAAGTTTAATTACAGCCAAGAAGCAGTTCCTCGGTTATTTCCCTGCTGTTGTTGAATACAGTGTTAAAAAATAAAACATCTAACACATTTACCTGTTTTATTGGCACTGTTATAACCATGTATTTGCCTCTTTTCCAGGCTTCGCGCATGCCTGAACTTGCATAAGTCAAATAAATCTAGTATTATTATCGAGAGTACAAATAACTAAAACTGCAGTGATGGGTTAACGTTAATAACAGTAAGTCACTAATCACCAACATTCGGTGACATTCGTGTTGTTAAAACGTAGGTAGCTTTAAGTCATCATTTGTTACATCTACCAAAATGTGATAATTCGTTTTTGTTCGGTACAAATGCTCTTCACTTTACAGCATATATTTAGTTCGTATTATCACTTAGAAATATTTTTATAACAAAAACAACGATGGTCACAATAAGGTATTAATTAGAGGCTACGTTAATCTGGGCATAATTAAAATTCAAAAACCTACGAAATTTATAGCAATATAAAAGTATGAGAAACAACAATGGAAAATAATAACAGTGGAAAAGCTGTGAAGGTATTTCGAGTCGTGACGTTTTCACGCTCAACTTATCAACGAGAAGTAAGGTACACAACTTTTTCTACAACATAACATCAAACATAATTGCTTTTACAAAATGCAACAGTACATATTAATATTAAACCACAACACCAATGTGGCTCAGTTTTAAGTCTAAAGACTTACAACATTAAAAACCGGGATCTATACTCGAATTGGGCGCAGTACTTACTGATAGCCCATTGTGTAGCTTTATACTTCCCCGTCACACCAAACATGCTCGCCCTTTCAGCCGTGGGGACGTTATACTGTGACGATCAATCCCACTATTCGTTGGTTAAAAAAGTAGCTCAAGAGTTGGCGGTGGGTGGTGATGCGAAGCTGCCTTCCCTCTAGTCTTACACTGCTAAATTAGGGAAGGCGAACGCAGATAGCCCTCGTGTAGCTTTGCGCGAAATTAAAAATAAAAAAGCTTTGTGCGAACAAAAGAAACAAAGGTACAGCAGTACTCTAACAAGATAAGATAAGTTTATATCATTCCTATTACTCAGCTTGTTGGAACCATTAACAGTGTGTTACGTGTTATATTTATTTCGGACAAGTCTAAGTTTGTTTTGTTTTGAGTTTCGCGGAAAGCTACACGACGGCTGAAAAGGGCGAGCATGTTTGGTGCGACGGGAATTCGAACCCGCAACCCTCAGATTACGAGTCAAGTGCCTCAACCACCTGACCATGTCGGGCCGTAAGATTAGAGGGAAGGCAGCTAGTCATCACTCCCCCCCCCCAACTCTTGGGCTACTCTCTTACCAACGAATAGTGGGATAGACCATAACATTATAACGCCCCCACGGTTGAAACGGCGAGCATGTTTGGTGTGACATGGATTTGAACCCGCGACCCTCAGATTACATGTAGAGTGTCTTAACCACCTGGCCCTGAAAAGCCTAAGATTTACTGTGTAATGTACGTTACGTATTACTACTTCAAATTACCATAAATTTTTAGTGGAGCTCAGCAGCTAATTAAATATTAATATGTATTAAATTTATGTTATTTGCTAACAAGACAGATACACACAATTTCCTTTTTTAACACAAATATATTTCAATATACAAAGTTAAAAACAATACAATTTATAATAACAGTTATTACTTACAGTAATTATAAAATGATTGTTTATATACAAGAGTTTTACGAACTTACAAACAGTACTGAGTCTTATATCCGGTTTAGAACTGAATATTTTATCGACGATCAGATCCACGACAACCAAATTAATTCTGAGTTGATATTGTCGAACCTCGCTTAAGTTAACGATATCTTTCTTGGCTAGCCTCACACCGGTTGGAAATTCACTTCTACCGAGGAAAATATTTAATGTCCACGTAGAAATACATAATAACATCGGAAGTAATTCACTGAAGTTGAACAGTTTGTAACGTTCGAAATATATAAACGTTCCTGGTAAAACATCTGTAGTTTCCGATTAATAGGCGTTAATCACAATTATAGCCTCCTAGGAATATGGCACACTAACTGTAGCTGTCTAATAATAATAATAATCTCGTGTCTTGGCACGTTGCTTTTATGCAAATCATGCGAGTTTCTAGAACTTTCAACAATGATCTAGCACGTTTTAATAAATATTGTTGATTGTCACTTTCGAGAATTCTCTACACGTTTCTAGAATAGGTGGGACTTGTGCAATACACAGTCAAAAATATACGACACATACAAAAAAGAAAACTATAAAGACACAAGCGTAGGTACTAAAATAAACATTTATCAGTCAATCCCTTACAAGTGAAAAGTGTATAACCTGGAAGTAAGGATATATATAGATTATGGCATTAAGTTCCTTTTGAAGTCTCCATAAGAGGAGAATGACAAAACCTTTTTGCTTGGCTATCGTGTTTTAACTCCTGTTGCACACTCTTAAAACAAAAGGCTTAATATTCTATATTTCTGAACCTCATAAAATATTTACTAAACCTCTTTCAGTAGATTCTTCATTCACGAATCCCTTCATTATCTTCTCATTCGTTCAAATATTCGCTTTTATTGTGAAACATGTATTAGCTTCTATCTCCACATTCTCACGGTTTGTCGTGATTGGTTTATGGGCCTACGTTTCACATGTGCGACTTGTTAACCTTTTCCTACAAGACGGACAGTCACCCGCAAAACATTATTCCCACAAGAGTCGAGTTTCTTTTAGGCTCATATGTGCTGACAGCTTATTTGAAGCATACAATTTTTAGAGAAATGACCACTTAGATGACAATTTTAGTGCACAATATCTTACAGCCCATACGGCCAATTTGGTTTGTTTGAGCGCACGCCTTAACGCGCTAGGCCATGCCAGGCCTGGCCAATTTGGTCACAATATTAACCACAGTCATATAAATATTCAAACTGATTCAAGAGGCATACACTATATGGAGTAGTCCTCAGGCAGAAGGGTTCAGTGAGCAATTTGATCGAGTTCACCACGCGTGGAACTAAATACGGTGGTCAACATGCCATAACCTTCCCCATATCTGACACGTATTGTGTTGTAATCATAGTCAAATACAAATACGTACAGTGATTGGATAAGTACATTTACGAAAGTGAATTACTCGAAAAGTTCCAATCAACCCTTCTTCCAAATGAGTGTGATTTACGTTTCTAAAGAATAGGTTCTCGATTATTCCCAGTAAATTCTCCAGCTACTCCTACATACCCTTGTTAACAAATGGACCGTTCTGTCACGTAAATTGTTTATTCGATCTTTGAACGGAAAGTTTTTGATGTCTGTACTGAAATATGAAAACACGGTTGTTTTAATTTTCGAATTTGTTCTGTTAATTAATTAGTTCCTTGACCTTTCTTATGAATGTCATACTTCCTAGATAAGTAATACTGGAGACAATTTCTCTCTCTTTTTTTTTTTTTTGTTTATTTCTGGGGACACGTTATGTCCACCAGGTTGGGTTGGGTTTGTTTTGAATTTCGCATGAAGCTACATGAGGGTTGTCTGCGCTAGCCGTCCCTAATTTTGCAGTATAAGACTCTAGGGTAGGCAGCTAGTCATCACCACCCACCGCCAACTCTTGGGTTACTCTTTTACCAACGAATAGTGAGATTGACTATAACATTATAACGCCCTTACAGCTGAAAGGGAAAGCATGGTTGATGAGACGGGGATTCGAACCTGCGACCCTCAGATTACGAGTCAAGTGCCTTAACCAGCAGGTTGGGTGGGCTGCAATTGGTGTATTTGTATATTGTATACAATATTTGTATATTGTACACTATATTCTCTGACTTTAAACACTTCTTTATTAAATACTTCTCAGTTATTTATGATCTTCTAAACGTGATACAAAATAGTTTTAGTGAGTTTTCGTTAAATACGAATGATACATGCCTATCAAAATGAACAAATAAGTACGTGAACGTTGGTTTATGGTTCAACCTAAGATTCAGAACACCATTATCGTTGTGATGTCAATATCTGAGAAAGTCCGTTACAAAAGGCAAAGCTATACGATAAACTATCTCAGTGTCCGTTCTGAAACAACTGCAGATACTCAAACACGATTTGTAGCGTAAGAAACCCTCAAACTTGTCGCTAAGTCACCAGGGGTGAGAAGGGATATTTCTAACAAGATGCTGTTAAGGTTTGATTTTTGAATTTCGCGCAAAGCTATACGAGGGCTATCTGCGCTAACCGTCCCTAATTTAGCAGTGTAAGACTAGATGGAAGACAGCTAGTCATCACCACCCACCGCCAACTGTTGGGCTCCTTTTTACCAATGAATAATGGAATTGACTGTTACATTATAACGACCCCACGGCTGAAAGGGCTAGCATGTTTGTGACGGGGATTCGAACCCGTGACCCTAAGTTTACGAGCTGTGCCTCCTTACCACTTGGCTAAGCTGGGCCATAATCCTAAGGGATAATAAAGATATAATCAAGATACGTGAGGTAATATGTAGGTTTAAATTTTACTAGGCAGTTCTGAAGCCATTGTTTTTATTAAAATATAAAGTTAGCTAAATATGTTGCTAAGATGAATCTCATAGCAACCCCATCTAACTGTCCATACAAATCTTTTTATTGAACTGTATGTTGTCTACTGCTGTATATCTATATTAAGTTAATATATTTCATTAGCAACTGATTGTTAAGTTACCAGTTCATACACAACGACTGCGAGTGTACATCCTTCTCTGTGAATCTTAACTTCACACAGGACATCTTGTGTACATCCTTCTCTGTGAATCTTAACTTCACACAGGGCATCTTGTGTACATCCTTCTCTGTGAATCTTAACTTCACACAGGACATCTTGTGTACATCCTTCTCTGTGAATCTTAACTTCACACAGGACATCTTGTGTACATCCTTCTCTGTGAATCTTAACTTCACACAGGACATCTTGTGTACATCCTTCTCTGTGAATCTTAACTTCACACAGGACATCTTGTGTACATCCTTCTCTGTGAATCTTAACTTCACACAGGACATCTTGTGTACATCCTTCTCTGTGAATCTTAACTTCACACAGGACATCTTAGTGCGAACAAATTCAATTATGATCTCTTGTTTTAGTTGGTAATGCTGTAATTTCTGTTCCATTTTTGTTGGTATCGTAGGATCAACATTCAGAACTCTCATTAAGATAATATATTCTGTATAGTAATTTTGTTGAAAGCTTCTGCGGCATGAATTATAATTAATACTGTAGAATTCTGTCAGCTCTTATCAGAAGTTATCACATAAATTATTTAGCTGTATGTATTTACACTAAGAATAAAAAAAAAACAACAACAGTTGTAGCAGTTCAAAATGTACCAACATGGTACGGTGAAGTTTTGGAAACGTGCTTGCTTTGACACGGGGTGTGTAACAAGTGTCAGGTATCGCGTTTTCCGTTAACGATAAATTACTATGGTTATGGAGGTGGAGGGGTCGTAACTGAAGTTCAGTAAAGTAAAATAATACTTTTAAAATTACATTGAAAACTGTTAAAACGTTTACTTAATGTACATAAACTGTACTACAATACTTATAGCATTCATAAACGTGAATTGCATACAAAGAGAATGATACCAATGAAGATAATATAGGTACACTATCATTGTAGTGTCTAAACTAGTTTTAAAACTTTGCTATTAAACAATCTAATTTTACTTGAAATGTAAAAAAAATTCTAAATAATCTAATTTTACTTGAAATGTAAACAATTGTAAACAATCAAATTTTCCCTTCACTGTAAACAATCTAATTTTATTTGAAATGTAAAAACGGTAAACAATCTAATTTTACCTTCAATGGAAGTAATTACATGTACAACTGGATGTATTCCTGTGGGATCCATGGTACCACTAGATTTAACAAACTGCCTGCAGAATTGTCCAGCAGGAGTTAAACCTATAGCACAACTATAACAACGACATCTTTACAATCTCAGGAGTCCAGACTCATGTACAATTTCTCATCTCAACAAACAACACTAATGTCAAAATATTAGCGCCTCCTTAGCTACCCAAACCACTAACAATAATGGTGTTTAGATTGTACCATAAGCCAATCTTCATGTCAATGTTTACTCACATAAATAATTGCATACACGACATCTATACCTAAATTCTGCTTTAGCGCTAAGCATGTATTGTGTTAAGAGCTGAAAACTGCTAGTAGCGAGGGTAACCAAAAATAAATTGACCCTAATATTACACTATCTGGGAAGTACATTGTTCATGATAAAATTGCAAGCCCAAAAAACTGATGAAACAGAACAAATTCGTCGAACTCTTAAGTAAATAAATTAATAAGAATCTTTTCTTTCGTTAAAAGGCTGAATCAACTATTGACACAATACTACGGTTGGCGTGGGGTACCAATATGAATTGTCTATTTGCAAACAAAGGCATCCGAGATCGATAGCTAGGAGACAAGAACGAATCAGAAGCAGAAACCACACACACAAGTAGGAAAACACATACTGAACAAACTGTTACGACTGTAAAACCAAACTTTCAGTTTTTGTTGTTTATTTTTAAAGCACAGAAGGAGAGAAACCTAAGTACTCTTGAAACTTTGAATGTAAAACTAAGGAAATCAATGATTCGTAGTCGGGAACAATAACTTGCACATTTGTTAAAACTATAAACGAAACTTGTTTGTGAACAAAACAATGTACATGATGCATCACAAACATATTTTAAAACAGAAAAGAACACGTTTTATGTATTCATTGTTTCTTGATTACATGATGTTTTACGTAAGAGACTAATTTTTACACAAAGTTGATCAGGATAAATAACAAAAGTTTACACGCTCAAAACTGGCGAAACATTAGGTGCTAAATCGGTCTGAAATTTCTAACAAAAATATCCTCAACTGCAAATGCTTTTGTTTTTCCACATTCGTTTTAATTTTAGTTGTTGATTTTAAACTCAAGAGTCAGGGGTGTGTAAAAACAACATAAGATATTCATTTTTCGTCTCCCACAAGTCAGAGCCCAAGAGGCCTTTCAATCAATACCAAATTGTTAATTTGTAATACTTCGACAACGTTCTGCATTTAAACAGTAATCTAGCAATATAAAGCCAGCGTTTCAGAGAACCTTTCGACCCTTATCATGAAGATAAACTATCGAATCCTGGCATTTGAAGGAAAGGCCTCAAAACAAGGAAGTATTTTACCCAGTTAAATGTAATTTTATAATAGATTTTTATATATAGATATGTGTGTTTTCTTATAGCAAAGCCACAGGGGCTATCTGCTATGTCCACCGAGGGGAATTGAACCCTTTATATTAGCGTTGTAAATCCAAACACTTAACGCTACCCCACTGGGGATTTTAGATCAATAAATAAACAAATAAAATGGCCCAGTATGACAATCTGGAGGTCGCGGGTTCGAATCTCCGTCAAACCTAACGTATTCACCCTTTCAACTATGGGGCCGTTATAACTGAAGGTTAATCCCACTGTTCGTCGATAAAAGAGTAGCCCAATGTTGTCGGTGGGTGGTGATGACTAGTTGCTTTCTCTCTAGTTTTACATTGCTAAATTAGGGGACGGCTAGAACAAATGGTTGATTTCTGTAGCTTTGCGCAAAATTCAAAAACCAAAAAACTTAAAAAATTCACTTTTACAGGAGGTATGTAATTCCAACTATTGTTCCTAAGCGTTCTAGTGAGCGTTCACGAATATATTCACGTGTATAAACCTGGCTAATAAATGGTGTTTTACTTCGTTGAAATAGTTTGTTTTTGTTTTAATTTCGCGCAAAGCTACTCGAGGGCTATCTGCGCCAGCCGTCCCTAATTTGACAGTGTAAGACTAGAGGGAAGGCAGCTAGTCTCCACCACCAACTCTTGAGCTACTCTTTTACCAACAAATAGTGGAATTGACCGCACATTATAACGCCTCCACGGCTGAAAGGGCAACACTGTTTGGTGTGACGGGGATTCGAACCCGCGATCCTCGGATTAGGAGTCAAGTTCCTTAACCCCCTGGCCATGCCGGGCCCGTTCATACAGACATGTAACTATTTTAAGTTTAATAATAAAATCTTCTGACACTCGACAAAAGACACGTGCACGTTTTAAGGTTTACAACGTTCCGTAGTAAACAAAATGCACAGCGCACAAGCATGAATTAGAATCACAAAAATGCAGAACAATAAACACTATGACTTACCAGTGTGGGTATCTTGGCGCCCTCGCCGCAGGGTACAAAGATGCAACAGGCCGCCCTAAAGCGTCGTCTTTCTCGTGGATGTAAATACAAGTAGCAGAACTGGTTGCACTAGAAACCGGGGGTTCATAATAATCAGTTTTCAACGTCCTTTCGTCTATTTTATTATCTGCGTTGTGCGCTTTAGAAGCTGATCGAATGTCAATGAACGCTACGGTTGCGGCCACTGTGGATGCGTTTTCATCGTTTTTGGGTAAAATCTTCACACTCTGAACCTTCCCATACCTTTAGAACACACAAGGAAAAAAAAAACGAGTTATATATAACAGCATTTTTTTATTGTTATATATATATACAAAGGACTAAGGAAATATTGTACTATATATAATATTTACAACAATAAAAATATTAAACCAAGAGAATTGTTAGAGCAAAAACTCCTAAATTTGTGTGTGTTTGAATGTTACTGTTTTTCATTTAATATCACAAATTAGTGTGCGAAAGCGTAGTCCACATGTCCAAAACGAACACCAGGTTTCAAAACGAATAAATAAATAAAAACTGGTGAAATAATCGTACCTTAAAATCAAGAAACTACATTTTTCCATAGACGTATTTAGTCATTTATGGGAAGCTTCTTGGATCTGTTGTGAAGTTATTAGTTAGGCACGAAAAAAATGTGGTTTGAAAACTTGGAATGTGTTTCAAGTGCCACCTAGCGAAAGCGACATCTACAATAATTGTTATATGTCAAATATTTCAAATAAAAGTAACGTTTACAAAATTTTTTTACCTCACTTCTGTAACTTTATCCTTTTCAGATTCAAAATCAAAGGCGTATACAAATAACATTTCAGATCTATTACGTTATACAACATTAAAATATTTCGTCAATTAAATATATAGAAAATAGTCACTTGTCAGATTAAGCTTTAAACGAAATAATTAAATGAAACTGTTCAACCGCTTGCAAGATAAACAATTCCTCACTAACAAAAATTAGAGCAATCTTTAGACATAATATGAATTTTTGAGCACATTAACCACACTACTACTGTGACCGGAACTCAGTACCTCCGGTAATTATCTATCACCTTTCCTGTGATTAAAAGATGTAAAACATTTTTTTCTCTACTTCCGGCTACCCCACGTCCTTGAAACAAGGGCATTTCGTCACATCTTCGTTGAATATTACAAACCTTATGCCAATGACAATGCTTAAATTTCAGAGAAAAGAGTCCTAACTATACAACTGATAAAAGAGATGGTTGATCAGAGGATATTTAGTAAACAGAGCCATTCAGCTGACGTAAAGTGAGATAAACTCAGTAAACACTATTTCCTCTTTTATAAACAACACATAGAATTACCAACCCATCAACAGGAGACCAGATGTATTTTACACGTGATTTACTCCAGTCGATGTTTGTTTGTTTGTTTTGCATTTCGCGCAAAGCTACTCCAGGGCTATCTGCACTAGCCGTTCCTAATTTAGCAATGTAAGACTAGAGGGAAAGCGGCTAGTCATCACCACCTACCGCCAATTCTTCAGGTACTCTTTTACCAATGAATAGTGGGAATGACCGTCACATCATAACGTCCCCACGGCTGAAAGGGCGAGCATGTTTGGTGCGATGGGGATTCGAACCCGCGACCCTCGAATTATGAGTCGAACGCTTTAACCCACCTGGCCATGCCGGGCCAAGTGCTAACACATTAAGAAAACCACTTGGATCAATTAATAGTGTGAAACATATAACAACCTGATCGTCAACACAACTGCTTGGGGAATAACATGTGATGATTAATACGGTTACAGTTATTTCCTGTGTGAATTAAACTTATCCAAGTTACTTGACAACATGTAAACAGAACAAATATCCATTAAATCGCGGTCTAATACAGAGTATTTAATTAACAAAGCCGTATAAATGTTCACATGCCGGATTTACGGTTTTCTATTTCGTATACTTTAACCTAAAACGAAGTGCGCGTTTTGTTTCCATTCAATCATGTTCAGAAACAAAGACAAGCGTATCTATGGTTAGAAGCTAACCCTAAAATAAATTCCACACTGAATAAGAAACACGTGTATATAATATACTTGATTTTAGTGCTTTAAGTTTCTCATCTTTCGATACAAATTATCTGCCAGGAAACAGAAATCACTCATTTACACATCCAGAGGTTCAAAATGCTCGTCTAGATGCACTGGTTAACGTCGCATGATGTACGCGTCATCTCTTTCATCCTTCAACTGTTGAGGGTCAGTAGTGAACCAACACATCTAAAGGTTGTCACAACACGAAGTCAACATGTGATAGGCAAAAGCTCAAATTTTCATTACCTTGATATGTTGCCTCATAGGTTGGATAGTTCAGTTTTGAAATAGCAAAGCAAATCTGTGTACAAAAGGTGATCTGCGCTGTGACCACTGCTCGTATCCAACCTAAAATTATAGCATTATAATTCATAAAGCTGCAAACTTTGAATATCTTGTTCTGAGGCGTCTTTAGTGAAATTCTGGTTGTCGCAAACGTTTATTTCCTATGTGTACAAACACGTTATTACTTCCTCACGTAAGAGTTCTGGAAGGTTGCTATTAAGATTCGATTATCTCAAGTGATTTGATTTATTATTATTCTAAACCAAACTAAATCAATAACCAGATTCTTACAAGAAGGAAAGAAGTTCGTTACAAATTAGTTTTCTGCGAAAGCCATATTACTATTATTAATAAAAAAAAAACTATAACTATCTTGGATAGCATAAACCAAAACAACATTCTAACATTATGCTCTTGGAACTTTATATTACAAAGATGTTTTTCTGTTAATAACTATTAATGTTTTAAATATATTTTTCGTTTAATTTTCGTACATCATAAATCATTGTACCTATAAATAGTGACCCAAGCTTGTGATGCTTATTACATAATTAATTACATGAATGGGGAAGTTGTGTTTTTGAACTGTCTTTGTATGGAGGAAACGTTAAACAAAAGATAAGATAACATTCTCATTATGCTTTAACACAAATGACGTTTTACGCAAGGAACTTTATACGGAAAAAAACTGTTAAAGAAAATAAGATAATGCTATTAAATTAGATTTATTACGCCAACAGCTGAGTCATTCCTAAATAAATGTTCTGTGCTTTCCCATGTATAGGTGGGAAATTCACCATTTCAAACACTCCTATCGGTAATAAAAGTAAACAAAATAACTTGAGATTCTCGGTACAATACGAATTAATTTCGTATACCATCAATACTGGAACGTAATAAACAATAGAACGATTACAGTGAATTATGAAGCATATTTATTTGTACTTTTAGCGTTAGGTCTGTAATAATATTTTATATTAAATAGTTTATATGGTAATGTAAATTCGTAGCGCGAATAAAAATAAAATTTGTTCTAAGATTAACTTAAACAAATATATTTTTGAAACATTCCTCTGAATTATTCCATTTCGAATTCTAAATCACAGACATATAAAAGCATTCCATATCTATCATTCATATTACACAGTATTAAATTACCGTGTCCGTCAGTTTTTCCACGAAGTAGGCCTATTAGTTTCTCATTATTTAGCCGGCTTTCGACATTTGAACTGAACTGGTTAAAGCATTTCATCGGATCTTTTCTTTCACATAATCCAACCCAACTGATAAGTTTTATTATCGAATAAAAATTCAAGTACACAGTTACCTGTGAGAGACGAAAATATATGTTGTTTTTTAAAACACCTTTCATTTACAGTCGCAATGAAGAAATTGAGAGGACTGTGCAGTTAACTTGTTTTCATAACAATTATTAGGCCTATTATTTTTTTCAACATTTCGCAACTTTTGGTGTTTAAACCGTAACTATGTTAATATATATTGTTGCAATTCAATTTAAGTATTAAGTAGACAACAATGTTGCAAAGTAGCTGGTAACGTACTATTGTCTTTAACTATTTACACTTAATATTCGAATACTTTCTTATCATGTAAAAATTGATGTGATTTCGCTTCGTATTTTATGGTTATTAAAGGATAAAACCAAGTTATTTCTGAAGAGTACTGTGTGTTACTGACCATTAAAGAAATAATTAAAACCAGTACAGTAACTATCTCATCTAAACACAAGGAAGGGATATATGGCGTTTGTAATAAAACTTAACGAAACACGTTTATTCGTACATAACCGTAACGGTGAGATGTATCACATGATATTGTAAACTCACAACATTACGTGAAACTGAACTCTAACGTCTCGTTTGAACATAATTTAAAGTAATGTGTTTAATTAATACGTATAAAGGTGTACAAGACGTCTTATAACAAATAGGTTCTAATCAACAGTCTATTATTTCTAGAAGTTTCGAAACACTTGAAAACTCCATCGTTTTTTAATAGTTGGCTAATCTCCAGAAGATATGTTCGACCCATCAACATTTACCTGACACGGTAAACTAAAGTATATGTTGCCAATTCCTTCTGCTGTATTATTGTACTATTTTACACTTGTAAGTTGAAACAATGAAACAACGTTCTACAAATATGTATTTCAACGTACATATACAAACGACTTCCTCTTTTCATGAATATGGTCTCTTGCACGTGTTCTCCTTGTTTTCTTAATGCGTAAGAGAGTTGAGTGACGAGGTATATAACATGGATACACGGTAAAATGTTGTGTGTTATTGTAATGACTTTTTATTTTCATTAAAACGTTCAATTTTGGATAATTGCACTTTTGACTTTACCCTAATCGTTCACCCCCCTTGACAGATCAACTGCAGCCCCTGAGAAGGCGCGTCCCATACTTGTGGGTGTTTTCTAACAACAGTCACACCGAACTATCTATTGTGTCCACCGAAGGGAACTGAATCCCTGATCTTATAAGCAGTGTAATTCTGGAGACTCAGCGCTGCTCCAGTGGGGAACCCCACACTTAGGGAAACGCTACCTTAGACTTGACATTATACAATTTACTGTTATAACAGGTGAAAACCTTGTACTCAACACAACATATATCACATTACTGACCATTATTTGGGAAGATATAATTTTAAATCATAGTAAACGTTTGTGGCAAAGCCTAAGTAAGTAACGCCTTTTTCTTCACTAATTACCAGCTCTGTGTAAACAATTCAAGGTAGTATATAAAAACAGCCCATTTTTAAATATCACAAAACATTCTGTACAAAATACGTCTCGTCACGTTGAAACAGAACAATCTTAACCCTCTTATAAAACTGCTTTTGGACACACATGATTCTAATAAGACAACGCAATATGTTGGCAAAAACATTAGACAACTGACATTTGGGGGACGCTCATGTGTTGTCGAATTTTGTCAACATTACTAGATGTAATGTAGCAAGTAACTGTTACTAGAGCGTACACATAACTAAAGCAGTCAAATAAACTTAAAACCCATCTACTGTGTGACAAAAAAAAAATTGTTCCTTCATCCAAATATTACCATGGTTACCCGTAATTTTGTTTACTAATATGGAAACATATTTCACATTTAATGAGAACTTCTATATTAATTTCACACTTTGAAAATCGTGAAAACTCTGTAAGTTCTACTTACAATACAACCTTTATTTCACAATTTATTTTGATTCTCAGCCATTTTTATTCATTAGAAAAAAAAAAGGTTCAACGCTGAACATTCCGTTTTGATCCTATTTTAAATAAATAATATGAAAATAGGCCTATTAAACATTTTCTAACCTATAATAATAATAATAAGTAACATAACCTATTTTAAACTAGAGGGACCAAAAGTCCTATTTTAATGTCTTGCCTACTTACTACCTGTTTATATATTTGAGTATCCCATAATAGAGCCGAAACTTTGGGAACGACTGTTCCCTGAAATTGCGGTGCAAAAATAAAAGGCCTACAAACTAAATAATATTATAACCTGTGAAATATAACTCTTCACAGTCACAAAAATCTAGTGTATGTATCCAGTCATGCTGAGCTTTATATATATTTGACAACTTCGTTCTGTCAAGACTTGGTGTCTGTGAATGTTAATCCGGACTGAAGTCACGACCCTGCATTATACATGATGCTTTGCAACCAACTGATACAACTGCTTAACAGAAAAACTGTCCTTTTTAAATACAAATTAATACACGTACATTAACCTAATATATCCAAACTTGAAAAACACGACAATTAAATTCGAATAGTGTAATAACAGACAGAGACCTGTATTTCTAAAGAAACCAGCAACCCCCAAGCATATCGATGGTATGCGAGTATTTCATCACATAGCCTAAAGCACCAAGAGATGAACTGATGCAAATAACCAGCCACGGCAGCATCAGCCAATCAAATAGCGCATATAAAAACTGTACCACACCACATCCTGTTGGAATGTTTTTTCTTTGTACGGCCGTCGGAATTGCTGAGAAGGTTCATCAATGAAAGACAAAGGCACGGTTGATACCAGCTTTAAAAACAACAATGAATCCTCTACTGGAAAGATAATGCTACCGGTTTTAAAGTTTAAAACGAGTTAATATTTTATGCCCACTAAATACCACAATAACGTTTTTTACAGCTTTCAAAATATGTAGCCAGACCGTAGATCAGGGGTCCATGACTAGAATCTCATTACCGACAAATCAGAGGACTTTGCACTTTAGGGCTACTAGTGGTTATGAGAGTGGTTTGAACTCTAATAACTTAAACGAAGAACCAAAGACCTGCAGTTGACTAGTTGCGTTTTAACTCCGACAATTCACCCCACTGCTGACAACAAATCAATGTTTTGGCCCGGCATAGCCAGGTGGGTTAAGGCGTGAGACTCGTAATCTGAGGGTCGCGGGTTCGCATCCCTGGCACACCAAACATGCTCGCCTTTTCAGCCGTGGGGGCGTTATAATGTTACGATCAATCCCACTATGGGACTAAATTAGGGACGGCTAGCGCAGATAGTCCTCGTGTAACTTTGCGCGGAATTCAAAACAGAAAAACAAACAAACCTTCACGTATTTTATGAATTTGATTTTCTTACAACTCGGATGTTTGATATTACAAAACGTTTGTAGTTCTTTTCTTTGTGCGTGTGTGTGTGTGTGTGTGTGTGTGTGTGTGCTTTCGTATTTTGTTCCAGAATAATTTTAACTCCTATAATAGTAAGTTGAACGTTATTTTAAGCAATTATTTTATAAATAAGACACGTAACCAACGATTATAAATACTTGCAGTCAGTTCACCCATTATGAAGGTTACATTTTGAAGGATGTTTGGTTAACCAATTTTTGAAATAATTCCTTTCCACACGTGTTGTTGACGAGCTTGCCACGTGCTGTTTTTTAATATCTTCTGGCCAACTCATCACGTGCATGTTTATCTTATGGTAAACTTCTGTTTTTTGCTACTCTGTTACAAAGACAACTTTTCTTGCCGAGCGATGGAATACGTGCTTTCTTTCGTTTTATTATGGTATTTCAACTTTTTTTGTGACACTTCGATGACAATTGTAAAGAAATCAGTGAAAACAGAACCCAAGTTTAGTATTTTCAGCACACGTGAGCTTTATCGAAGATTTACACATAAGGATTTGCAATAATATTTTGGCAAAATTTATATGTATTTATAGTTTGTTTCAAATATTTGCGCGGTAGTCAACGCTGTCTCTGATTTTGAATTGTAGGTTTGTTTTTTGAACTTCGCGCAAAGCTACTCAAGGGCTATCTGCGCTAGCCGTCCCTAATTTAGCAGTGTAAGACTAGAGGAAAGGCAGCTAATCATCACCACTCACCGCCAACTTTTTGGCTACTCTTTTACCAACGAATAGTGGGATTGACCGTAACTTTATAACGCCCCCACGGCTGAAAGTGCGAACATGTTTGGTGCGATCGGGATTCGAACCCGCGACCCTAGGATTACGAGTCGAACGCCTGAACACGCTTGGCCATGCCTGACCGATACGTGAAGGTATCTGTTACTTTGATCAGAAGTTGTTAATAATTATCTAAATAACCAAATTATGTTGTAATATAAAAATAAAATGATTTAAAAGGTGTCAAATTTGACGTTTTAAATATTATGAAGTTCGTCAAGCTACGTTCCGTCTATCAGTGTCAGATTGCTTCTCTTCTTAACATAAAACCATTTCACACTGTATAAATATCAATCCCACATTATACGTCACTCACAAGAAAAATTCGATCATTTAATAATGCTAATGACTTAAACAAAAGTTGTATTAAAATACAACAACCAAATATTATGCGCAGTTGCTCCTGACTTGAGTTGGAGCAAACTATTTCGAAGTAAAAGTGTCCGTTTAGCGTTGTATTGCTTCAATAAGCTGCATTGAATGCCTAAACGTAAGAGAAAATATTTTGTAGCGTATTAAATATGTAATATAACACTAAAACTGATAATTTTACCGTTGAAATAGGGGGTACCGGTGTAACCCCCCCCTCACCTAAGAAAAGGGGACTTGTATTTAATTAATCAACAATATTAAAATGGAAGATCCGTATTTGTTTTCCACTGGAATTGTTGGTGTTTTCTTTGTTCTGTTCTATTGTTTATTGTTACTATGTTTATATCATCAACAAAGTTTACGTTAAAAAAACTGTGACAATTAACCTACTTGGAACAGTGGCTCTTAAACAAAAACGTGTTTTGGTTAATTCAACTGTGGTTATTTGACCACAACAGTGTGACCTTGCAATACAGGATAAGTGAATGTACCATGGTAAATGTCCGGCATGGCCAGGTGGTTAAGGCACTCGACTCATAAGCCTAGGGTCGCGTGTTCGAATCCCCGTCACACCAAACATGCTTGCCCTTTCAGCCGTAGGTGAAAGAATAGCCCAAGAGTTGGAGGTGAGTGGTCACGACTAGCTTACACTACTAAGTTAGGGATGGTTAGCGCAGATAGCCCTCGTGAAGCTTTGTGCGAAATTTAAAAACAAACAAACAAACCATTGTAGTTCTTTGTATGGGTATTACATAAAGCATTAAATACATCCACATAAAACTGTATCTCAGAACAGCTGGTGTGGGTATTAACACTTTTATTGATAAGCAGAGAACAACGTTTCGACCTTCATAAGTCATCTTCAGGTTAAGAAAGAGAGTTTGCAACTGACCATTGCCGGACACGTCTTAGGGAGAGTATAAACTGGTGCGGGATTGTAGGGGGCGTTACACCTGGAACATTTATGTACATAAATAACTTTTTTAATTATTTAAACAAAAATACAAGATCAGCACTTTGTGTAACGTATTTTAAAAGTACCTTTGTTCTGTTTCATTTACACAGATTACTTTAAAATTAAACGACTTTCAATCAAATATAAGCTATTGCTGGTTGCGTCACAGTAGTGAGGTATACATGCTGTATTTCATTTCAAACTGCCAAAAGGCTTATGAATGAAATAATGAGTTTTCTTTTTCTCATAATTACGAATACCTCTTTCTTACAACAATGATAATTTACAATAACAAAAATCCTATCTGCTGACAACAAATATGACACTAGTGAGTGTGTCAGGATACAAACGAGAAAAGATAGTTTGGTTTGTTTCCAATACCAGCGCTAAGCTACAAAAACAACTACCCGTTCCTATTTTTGGACAGCGAACCAAGGACTCTCGAATTCACAGATCGACTCAGAGTAAGATTAAGACGTTATTATGCATTTTATAAGCCTGAATGGCTGGAGCTTTATAAACGCAATCAGTGATATATTTAATCTATCTTGCCAGTGAAATCTGCGCCCCCTGTATTTATACTGAAATGTAACTTGTAACAAACTTTCAGTAAACTAAGTTTATACATAAATATTACACACATATATATATGTCCCAAATACATGAACCGAGGGTATGTTCTACGCAGTTATAAAATGACTGCTAAGAACTTCCGATTAAAATTAGATTGATGTTAATGAAACAGAGAAATCGATTTCATATAATTAACCAGAACTACCATTATATTTTAACGGATTTAATATTATTTTAATTAATAACTATTTAGAAGTATATGTGACGTATATTGTTAACCGTATATTTCGCAAGTCCCTCCTTCTTTGAATTCCAAAATTATTTGAATTTGTAGATTTTCGAGATTAAGAATCAGCAATATGTTTCACCAAAGCACACGCTTACCTTCGAATATTGTTAGGCCAACCGAACTTTCTAGAACTTCGCCTAAATATTATAAATCGACGCGCCATGAGACAGTAATAAAATATTGTTGGTCAGCTACAGTCAGTATACTTTAAACCTCGGAAGCTATAATAGTGATTAAAGCTTATTAATCGGAAAACTACAGAATTTGACCAGGAACGTTCATAGATTTTGAACGTTAGAAACCGTTCAACTTCAGTGAATTATAACTTCCGAAGTTTGTATTTCTACGAAGTCATTAAATATCTTTGTCAGTAAAAAGTCAGCTTGTAGGTGGTGTGAGGCCAGCCAAGAACAGACATTTAGTTAGCTTAAGCGAAGTGTAACAATATCAACTCAGAATTAATTCTCTTCTCGTGTACCGTCAATAAGATATTAAGTTTTAGACCAGGTAGAAGACTCAGTATAGTTTGCAACTTTGTAAAACTCTTGTATATAAACCATTACTTGTAAATAACTATTTGTAATAACCGCTATTATGAATTGTATTGTTGTATGTATATTAAAATATATTTGTGTCAATAAAAGAAAATTGTATCAATCTAATTGACAAACATCATAAATCTAATATTATCGACATTCAATTAACTTCTAAATTCTAACTCATATTTCCGGTTATCTGAAATCGTAATACTTAACGTAATAAATCGGAAACTCTTCCGACGAAAATTATAATATGTAACAATTTGATACATAATTTCGTACATTCATAAGAAAACTGCGACCCAAGACGATCGTCATATCAGTGGATGATTTCGGCAATAACAATATTAGTATGCCGAATTATTATACGGCCTTTCCACAATGTTAACAGACTTATTGCGAGATTTCGGCCCTCTTATCAGAGTCTTCATTAAGCAATAATATTGGTAAGAGGGGCTGAAAGCTCGCAATAAGTCTTTTAACATAGAGAAGGTTTGGTTTTGGAATTTCGCACAAAGCTACTCGAGGGCTATCTGTGCTAGCCGTCCCTAATTTTGCAGTGTAAGACTAGAGGGAAGGCAGCTAGTCATCACCACCCACCGCCAACTCTTGGGCTACTCTTTTACCAACGAATAGTGGGATTGACCGTTACATTATAATGTCCCCACGGCTGGGAGGGCGAGCATGTTTGGCGCGACGCGGGCGCGAACCCGAGACCCTCGGATTACGAGTCGCACGCCTTACGCGCTTGGCCATGCCAGGCCGAACATAGAGAAAGGGACGCTTGTAATTCTGGATTATAAACAATAATATTATGCTTTATATTTTTGTTGCTAAGCGACAATATATAAAAAAACATTATTGGAACATTTACCACAACGTATTCGATTTTTTATGTATTAGACATTGTTAATCTAACTGATTTTTTACCAGTAAATATTCTAAGAATACGTCACGAATTTCATGATTGATCTTAATTTTGATTTGTTCATAAAATAATTTACCAACGTTTGGATGGCTACTGTTCTCTATCAGTCAGGCCCGATTTCGTAAAATATATTTATTTCAGTTAGCTACGAAATACAAGATTAGGGTATATATACTAAGGGGCTGGGGTGGTATAGCTTGCCTGGTCATTTTTAACAGCTAAAAGTTAGTCTATTATAATAATATTCAGTTTTTGTCTGTTCTGAAAATGCATATCTCCAGCTTACTAAATAAAAGGCGGACATAAATACACTTCAGTAGACTTTTGTGCAACATATTAACAGCTTGAAGTTTAAAAAAAAAAAGTGTAACACTGTGTCGTATAATGACATTAACAGTGTATTTACTGATATTATTAAGCATGATAAAAGTTTAGCCTCAACTAAAAACTAAAGGAAAAACTTTCCACGTTTCAGAGTTAATGTTTCTTTGTAGCATATAGCTGGGCTTAGTAAAAGCTAAACTAACGTTAGGGCTAAAACAAGTGAACATTTTTAGCGGCAGCTAATCCTTCATATTAAAGTTTAATGATGTACTGTTGCATGAAACATAAAAATTTCACCGTAGATGTTTTGCAATCTTTCTTTCCCTTCTAATGAAAAAAAAAAATTATATATATATATATATATGTGTGTGTGAAGAGAAAACAGAAAATACGACTTCAGTGTTTACAAGCCATAAGTAAAACATTCATTGACAAGTTTCAATTTCTCTTATTAACCAATTTGTATTTCGTTTAATTATTCGCTTCGTAACAAATTAGTTATAAATTACTACAGGATAATGTAGGAGCATATTCTATCTTTTGAAAGGTGTTTCATAAAATGTGTAAAAAGGCGGTGGGAAAAAAACCCCAAAAGACTTTATTACGTCATTATTTATTTCACTCAACCTAGACTTACCTCCAAGTTCTGATTACGTCATTGGTATTTTTTATTATGTACAAAACCGCACAAAGAACATTTGTGTAGTGCCTACCACGGTTTTTAGCGTCACCAGCCTTAAGATTTACCACTGAACCAAACTGGTGTGGAAAACAGGCAGTTTTATATCGAATACTGACTATTTAATTTATATTTTAATATTTCTGTGATGACAGGTTTATATCAAAATTATTTTACAATGAATTATGATCGGCTGTTCGCGGTTTTCTACGTAAACTTATTTCATGCGTGCCACACAAATTCACAAATAAGCGCAAAATTCCTTATGGTTTAATCGCTTACTTTTAAAATTTACGGCTACTATGCATAATACCTGTGAAAATACGCCGGGTTCTCGAATCACTATTATAAGAACATTGAGAAAAACAAAAGTCATTCTTAACCTATAAATTTGTAATGCCAGTAATGTTCAACACCTCCCTCTCTCCCTATCGCTTATAAATTATATGAAAACCTCTCTCTATATCTGTGGCCAATCAGGAAATCGTTAACATAATATAACCTGAACTCATATGGAGCCTATTGTCGCCCCTGTAGTATTAAATTCAGAGCCTCTCAGTTTACCTACAGCTGTTTCTTTTAACTTGTTTCCTCCCTCAGAGTAACTAACAATTCACGTCACCTCATAATTCAGCGAAGGCTATCGTATGTAACGCACACAATACAATTGCGGGTCGGTACCTAAAAGCGTGTGACGGTTTAATTACTAATTTATTTGTACACGTGTGGTATTCAAAATTTGCTTTCTCCTACCTATACAATGTGAATTTCAATATGTCCCCTCCCGACTGTCGATCTTCGAATTTTAACATTACAATTCCCCAGGCTTTTTAGATTTGAAAACAGGGCTTTACAAAGTAACAACATACACCATATTCAAGCGATCAAAACCCTGTCAATCTCGTGAGTACAGTGACCTATATTAAAACACACCCTTCTCGCATTCTGAAAGCATGGGTACTTGTATTTCCACGTGGACAGTAGGCGTAGATATTACAGAGGGCTTGGCTATAATAACCACAACCCGGTCACAAAGCAGGCAGTTTCTGAACCTGGAAAAACAGCATTCCACGACAGGTTGAAGGACTCGTGATAACTGGACAGACCAGTTAAAGTTCCGGTGGACATAACGAAAACACACCTTGGAAACAGTTGGAAGACCACACACAAAACACTCATTTTGTTGAACTACTATGTAACTACGATACGATTTTTGTTCGAGTAACATGAGAGGTCGTAAAATATTATTTGCGTAAAGTGACATAGAACATATGTATCAAAGGTAGAATTAACATTAAATTTCTGCGCAAGCATTTCAGGTTTTTGTAAAACACATCCAAATGAACAATAAGCATACGACAGTTAAGTCCAGCGGTAGGAGGCGAAAGGAAATGAAGTCACATTTTATTTAAATCAGTTATTAACTGTCAATGTACTACTTCTACACACTGACAACACAAATGTGTGATAGCATCACACATACATGAGTGTACAAAAAAATGGAACGTTTTGTAAAACGTATTTTAAATAATAAAAGTAAAATAATGAACCAAAAACGTGTAATTCAGTCATTTATTGATAATAATAAATGATATGTACAGATTGGAAACACCTTATAAATTATTGTGGCATTATGTGTATATTCAGCGTTTTTAATGTTGGTAATTAGGACAAATATTCCAGCTGACAACCCGAAGAAAGTCTGCCACCGTCTTACGGTTCTTCCGTCGACCAACACAAGTTGCGAGATGCACATAGCGTCGACGAACTCTTTGTTAAAGTGAGTTGCCTGTAGCATCCCGTTGTATAATTATGTATAACTGATTTAAATATGTTTTGTTTTATTACTTTAATTATTTATGGCATTTAAATAAAATATGACTTTATTTGTTGGATTCGGTAGGGTTGCTCTACACACTTTCAGCAACAAAAATAGATAGTTAAAAAAATCGGTAAACATACTTCGTATGTAATCACTGTATGTAAAACCAAGCTACAAATCGGTAAACATACTTTGTATGTAATCACTGTATGTAAAACCAAGCTACAAATCGCGTTATTAACGATCAGTGTCAGCATTCTCTTTAACATATTATTAATATTGTTATAAGCCTATTTACGTCCGCGAAGAACGCTACAAGACAATATCGGTCTTCTCCTACGAACAGACAGTGTTGTTCTAAAAAATGAAATTTTTGGTTGTGTTTTAAAATAATTTTTTACCTATTTGTACTGAAATATACGTGGAACAGACAATTAAAATTTTTACCGACAGGTGGGGTACCAAAAAATATTAAACTATATGACTTCCTTCGTGCTATATGCTCGTCAAAACATTTTGTAATAGTATCATAATTAACGTCTACGAATGATGAATATTTCACACACAAATATTGTGTGAAGCCCTTTTACCTTTGTGAAAAAAACGAAGCAACGGTACAGATAATTCATGAACAACTAACTATGACTTAATGTACAAAATTGAAGCTTAAATTACTTACTGGTGACTGGTATAGACAGTTCAGAGAACGAGACAGTGTACTGAAAATACATCAGATTTTTTTAACTGTCTTTTAAATGACCGAACGTAATTAACCTTTCAGTTAGATTCAGCTGCACATCATATATATTTAACTGTGATATATTATTTTCTCTCTGACGTCTCTACAAAGGTTTGTATGATACAGATAACACGACATTACAAGTTGCTACATCCGGGTAATATAAGCACGTATGAAGGTCGTTCACCCCAACCTGTCCGTTTTAACAATGATTCTTCATATTACAACAGTGAAGAATCTTATACAGTCAAAGAAGAAAAATTGACCTAAACCAGTGTTACCTCTCGTTAGAGATTGGGCTGTTTTAAAGAGCGTTTTGAACCGAAAGGCATTCCAAACACAGTTACTTTGTAACGAAGGTTTGTTAAAATCATATGACGGAACTGCCAATTATAACCTTCCAATTTTATTTCACTTCGCGAAAAAAACAAATCCATATTTAAAAAAAAATCCACCACATTTTCCTGATTTCTATCAAATATCTCGCTGGCAAATTGCCACATGCCCAGTTAACGCGCATACTTATTTTAGAATTCAACGTGTTTTTTTATTACGCGTGTATGTGTGCCTAACGTCATGAAATACACCAATATTTCTTTATAATTATATATGAATGAAAGAAGACTTTAATATTTAAATATTTTTTTAAATATTCCTATTATTCCTTTGTTGTCGCGCTATTTTCCTCTGTCCATATTATTTATTCAATCTCTGAGACAAAAGTTTAAAACAGTATTTCAACCACACTATGTTCACTACATGCACTTTCGACGACACGTTGTATTCAATACATATCTCATCTGTTCAGATGGGACATAACAAACATAGCAGTAACTGGGAAATTGTTGATGAGCTCTGTATTTGAGCGAAACTACACGTCGTCGGCAATGGATATGCCAAGCATTGTGTTGTCGTTAAAACATTGCTGTCCGTTTTACTTCTCGGACAAAACCCTAAGGGACCGAAAATAGAATGCAGTTTTACACATATAATAGAGATAAAACTAATGTCCTACGGCAAGTATAATTAATTATAATCATGCTTCGCTTGCTTACAGAAGGCGTTCACCCCATACATAACAAGTTACGTTTCTGTCGGTTTATAAGTGAGTTTGTGATATTAAGTGGTAAACATGTAATAGAACAAGTAGAACAGGTTTTGAAAGTGTAAAACATCGACAAGGAAATACGTCGACGATCTGCACGAGTTATCTTCACTTGCACAAGTACGACAGAACAATTCTCACCAAGCAGGTGTCGAAGAAAAAATAAAATTCACACTCGCGTCTACCCTACGTTTTGGCGGGAAATTGTGTCGATGATGATGACGCTTGGACTGTCAGAACTCGCGCTCAACGATGTTTATTAATTAAACACGGAGTTTCTGATACAGATGGCTCATGATGCTAAGACTCGGGCTTCTAATATTTGTGAAAAAATGAGAGCAAATAGCTCAGTTTCCAATTTGTGCTTAATAACATGAACAAAACAAAGTGGTTTTTATTTAGGCTTAAAAAGTAAAATTTCGGCTCTACGTTATCGACTGCAAAAAAATTATACGGATTACTTGCTTAATAAACACCTTTACAACAATTAATGTATTTAATTTAAATGTATAAAGAGTTGATTGCAGAGACATAGAAAAAACACAGCTTTAGACATCTTGAAAATCAAGCAGGCCTACCACAAGACAATGAAAAATTCAAAGCAAAGTTCATAATGCAGAGCCGTTGTGCCGTCTATTGACATAAAATAATAAGAACAGGTGAAACCGTATGTTAAAACAATCTCAAAAACCTTAACACTTTACAGTGTTGTGTTTGTTCCAAGTAACACCTTGGGATTATTGTAATAATCAACTTTTCTTAGTAGGTACAGCTTAACGTAAAAAATCGAAGACATCAACGTATTTGTCTGTACGACTTTCCTTAACACACTGATGTATTACAAAACCAACATGCCGCGGGAAAGGTGACCTCCACAATATATAAGATCTTTCAAACGCAAGATCCGTGATATCAGGCAACCACTTCCCTAAGGCTGTATTTAATACCGTAGCCGTAGAAACCAGTTAACAGAGAAATACTAGTCGCCCGAAGATTCACTTTCTAACAAAACGCGACAGCCATAGCCAACCCACCAGCAAACAGCGAGTACAAAAAGTGTAATAGTTTAAAATGCGCATGCGTTCAATATGTGGTTAAAAAAAAAACAACAAAAAAAACACCCTCTTACCATCTAATTATAGGTTTAGTAGTTGTGTTACCCGTCAAACTTGTATTAGCTAATACATCATCACGGCAAACTAGCTTTGCACGTGCACATCGAATTCACGTAAACACCAGTTAGAAGCAAAACTAATCTTAAGTTGTCTAAAATAGGCAGAAACATACTTTTAATGAGAAACTCACGAACTTAGAAAAATGTCTGTGATTTGCAGAACAGTTCTCTCTCTCAGAAGAAAAAATAACATTCCAATAAAATAACTGAAACCAATCTGTAAATGTATTAAATACTTCGATGATTTTTAGCATAAAAGAATCACTATTTTACGGTTTTTTTTAACCTTCCATAAACAATCGAGGTTAAACACATTTAAATTAATCACAATAAACCTTATAACAGGCCTGTTCACTGGCTCAATACTGCGACACAACACGCACAGTACTTTTGCAGAGAAAAAAATTGTCTGGTACTGCTCAAAATGCTCCCCACTGATACCTTTACTTTTAAGCCTAACATACCGGGTTGTCTCTTGTCTCATCGACTAGCTAGCTAGTAATCCACTCGTGTACAGCTCATATACCTAATTTTTCTGTCGTTTATTTGTAATGCCATAGCTGGTTATTTTTACTTTCATAGTGCTTAAAAATACTTCTCTGTTCCACGCCAGGTAAAGTACACAACATATTCATTACACCGTAGTTTCAATGGACTATACATGCTATAGTATATCAACAGAGACACAATTCTACAGAAAACAGTGAGCGCACAAATATATGGGAATTAATAAACACGAAAATAAATCAGTAAATTCCAAACCTTTCAAAAACTAGCAAAAGAAAATAAAGCTTTCCTTAAAAATAGTGAGAGAATAGTGTCCACTCTCGAGTCTTAACTGCATATATGAAGTGAAGGACATTTAGAGTTTCTGCAAAACCATCTCCGATTCACCATAAAAACGATAGCAGTTTATATAAATACGTCAAGACTATACGTTACAGTTGGCACGAATGATTTTTACTCATCTTTAACGATTTTTTGTTTTGTTTTTTTCCAGTACAGGTTTAGTTATATCAATCATACGTAGTTTTTGTTGTATAAGCTTTAATGTATGTACTTTCGCAAAAGTACGAGCATGACACGAGCTGGTCTGGGGTAATTTGTTACCCATATTTCAAACATCCTTCCCAGAAATACTTTAAATAGGTAACTTTTGTCCACCAATGAATTGCATTGTTTTTATACAACATAATAAAATACTCTGTATTTGCTATTTATTAATCAGTTAAACTATAGTTTGTCAGTTGTGTAAATTAAAAAAATAAAATGTGAAAGTATCGTTTATGATACCCCCAGTGGTACAGCGACATGTCTTCAAACTTAAAACGCTAGAAACTGGGTTTCGATACCCAGAGTGGTTAAAGCACAGATAGCCCATTGTGCAGCTTTTTGTTTAATTACAAATAAATCGTTCATGGTTATTTATCAGAACGTGTCCAAACTGTTGTCTTAGTTGTTTCGTTACACGATGTGTCACTTTTTATGAAACACGATTTTAGTGAGGGGGGGTGGAACCCAACTAATAACACTCTAGCTCCTTTCTGAGGCAGGATAATATGCACATGGTGAAAATAATAAAACTTTGTATCGTTTCTTTTCAATATACTTTCAAAATGTCCCCCGCTGGTACAACGGTAAGTTTACGAATCTACAACGCTAAAATCAGGGGTTCGATCGCCCTCACTGGACTCAGCAGATAGCCCGATGTGAGTTTGCTATAACAAAACACACACACACACACACTTTCAGAGTCTGTATTACGTTTACAACACTGCTTGCGATCACCCCGAATTCGGATGTTTCGTAAGACGTTTGACATGTTGCGAAACTCGTATTGAACGACCTTCTCGTTGCTAATGTAAACGAAGAATATCACGTGACCTTGTAAACCAGAGAAACAAGGGCTTGAGGGTGCGTTTTGCACACGTCACGCAACAAACTAATGAAAGCACAGGCTATCGACCGGGGCCAGCACTGGTAGTTTACGATAGACGTGTTTCGCCTTGACAAAAAGGCCTTGCATTGACGTATAGTAACGCAGGCAGGAAGCAACTACTGCGCTGTTTGCAATACGAATAAAACACAACCAATACAGGGTCTCACACGCTAAGGTTACAGAGATAAAACAGCATGGAAAAAATACGACAGCGAACATGAGCTCATGTAATCTCAAGCGTTTTTTGAAATACTTTTTACCTCTGTAACTAAATACAAAAGTACGATCAGAGATAACAATGCCAAGTCTTCCAACGCGTTGTCTGAAACTTCCACTGTTCTAATCTCGATGGATTTACCAATAATCGTTGGCGAATTGTGTTAATTAAACTTCCTATATTTCTAAGTATATAATCTTTCAGTTACATATTATACTATATTTGGAGTGGACATTATTATTTTCACGTGAAACGTCACAAATATTCCTTAATTACAATCTGTATAAAAGAAAAACTTTACAGGCGTTTATGGTTAATCGTAGTACATTTTAAAAGCTTTATTCAATTTTAGTTTGAGACAAACGTTAATCATAATATTCTTACATCAGTGACGAACAGCCGGATTGACCTTGTGTAAATGGCGTCTCAAACATATACCTGACCAATCAAAATTACCCCTCACACCCAAATCGCCTACTCATATTTTTTACTACCATACACCCACCATACTTCACTGGGCAATCTCTTTCTGATCTCCCTCATCACGAAAGGCATAATTTTTTGTGCGAATGAAATATCAAATTTTATTCTTTACTGAGTAAGACAAATTTCATGAAACTTCCATCTTCCTGTCGTATCCACGGTTTAGACTCGATACAGTGAATACGTGAGTTGTTGGGTATTGTCTTTAAATTCCCGCATCGCGAGATTGTGAAGTTTAGTAATACGTTTTATATTCTTGTTTATGCACAAAGAAAATTTTTTATTAAAAATTATGCAAATTTATGCGAAATCCATATATGAAACAAGGTTATTGTTTGATATATTGTTTAGGCAGAGCATTCATGATGAAACTTCGTCTTCGGACTTGAAGACGAAAGGCGGAAGACTTTCGAAACGTCGTCCTCTGCACTTGTGTTTCCACAACAGGCAGTTGCCGTCTATTTTGTAGTTTCATTATGAAATAAGGTTTATGGCGTGATATTATTCTCTACGTCTTTGTCTTGATACATTTGACCTCAGACTGGTTATTAATAGCATTTGGAGGACGTTGACTTAATATTTACACATAGCTGACGTCATGTAAAAACTACCCCCCCCACTAAGACTAAACACCTTACGGACTTTTACACACCCTGCACATGGACTTCGTAACCTGTTACTTATTTAATACATAAAAGAGCATAGCTGTTACCTAAAGTGGTCTTTTTTTAATTACTGAACATATGTTGGTGTTTACGTCATCTCGTATTCATATACAAACGTTAATTTATATGTTGATTTCAAATTAATGAATTAAATTACGTTGTCTCGTGAAGAAGAGGTCGCTCGTGTAAGTGAAATAAAACACACAATGTTGTTGATGACTTAACATTAAGTTATGTCTGATATTATGAATCGCAATCTACGTACTGATCTGACTGAATCTGAGGCCCTCAATGTACGGTACGTCTACAGGCTTATACCATTAGAAACTGGGTTTCGATACTTGTTGGGGGTTCCCCGCTGGTACAGCAGTAAGTCTACGGATTTACAACGCTAAAATCAGGGGTTAGATTCCTTCCTCTTGGTGGACTCAGCAGATAGCCCAATGTGGTTTTGCTGCAAGAAAACGCACACGCACACACTTGTGGGTAGAGCAGAGATAAAATAATTCTTCGTGTATTGATGTGTTTGATAAAAAACGAACATGAGTAAACGTTACGTATGCTGTCACTAGCGAACCTGTAGGACTATGGCCTATATTTACAGTGTCGCTACAATGTGACGTAAATGTATGAAACCTGAACTTAATTATCTGCTACCATAGTTCAAACTTAATTTACTTAACAAAGTTACGAACGTTAATTAGCAAGCTTACTTATTTACGTGCTCTAATGTAAATCAATATCAAATTAATTCGAGGTCCACTTTCGGAAAATCCCCGTAAAAGCGTTTTCACGAAATACCCGCTTCCCTAGAGGTTTGAGTGAAAAGCTTTACTTTTGTGCAAACCTTGGGGCCAACACGAATTCGTTTGGCACCATTTAAGTTGTTGAGTCCAGCAGTTTATGCAAAGGAGTTCTCGGGAAATTCCCGGGTTTCCCAAGGCGTGTGGTAGAAAATTTTGCTTTTGTGAAAACTACCAGATAAAGGACGATTGATACCAGAGGTTTAATAGTTACGTGACACACATATACTGAATCTTATTAAATAGATAAATTTATTTCGAGGTCCACAATGTTTGATATATATATATAAACCCACCATGTCACCTTCTTTTTGTTGGGCTATTGTGTCCACTACAGAAGACCAAACCCCATATTTCAGCGTTTCAAATCCATAAAATTCATTAACAACTTTTTAATAAATATATATACAAGTAAGAAGTGTTACTGTTATAAGCTATATTTTCATTGTTTGAATTTAGATCTTGACTAAAAGGCGCACTTCCAAAGTGACAGCACAACAATGGACAAGAGTCCACCCCATCTGTGTACCAAAACACCGAGAGAAGGACACTACCAAGAGAAGATAGCGAATGGACAATTTAGTGTAGTTTTATTTTGTATTAATAGTGCTCAAAGGCCTTCATAATCAAAGAACGGTGCAATGTTGTAACCTAAATTTAAAAAAAAAAAAAGTCTAGCAAACGTGACTAAAATCTAAATAGGTACATCGCTTGTAAGTAAGGAAATATAGTTCGTTCAGTAAGAGTTATTGTTTAGTAATCAGTAAGAGTTATTTATCTGTTCTGATATTCAGCTAGTTGGTGAATTACATGTTTAATAATTCAACAAAATTAGTTAATATTTGTATACGTCTTGGAGATTATACTGAACCCGCGTATTTCATGTTAGGCTTACATTTAACTGCGAGTTTATATATCTAAATGTAGGCCTACAATTTGTTTTAACATCTATGTAGTATGTAGATCGTCATTGGACAAAACAAGCTAATTCGTTATTTTTACGTAGACTAAGCCTTGCAATATTTGCACCGCAATCTGCAAAAATACTCCAAACGATAGAACATGTTATTACAATACAGAGGTTTATGTTTACACTAAGGTGGACCGCGTTAAACAGTGAAAACATTCCAAATGTAACAAAAACGACTCATAATACAATGGTGATCGTTGACCATGATGCAAAAAAGATAAACACGAACTAATTACTGCAAAAAATACTGTGCAAACACACGATAAATAACTATAGGATATTAGTTTCATGTATGAAGTTTAAAGCAAAACTATCACGCTTCTGTATATAAGCTAATATAAACAGTTAATATAAAACTACACAATAAGTGTAACAAGTTAAAATAATAATTATTGTAACAATTGCGTTTCTGTACCTCTCGCAATTGTTTGCTTTTAAATTTCGCGCAAAGCTACACGAGAGCTTTCTGCGCTAGCCGTCCCTAATTTAGCAGTGTAAGACTAGAGGGAAGGCAACTAGTCATCACCATCCATCGCCAACGAAGAGTGGGATTGATCGTGCCGTTATAATGCCCCCACGGCTGAAAGGGCGAGCATGTTTGGCGCGATGGGGATTCGAACCCGCGACCCTCAGATTAAGAGTCGAACGTCTTAACCCACCTGGCCATGTCGGGCCTCCTTTCACAATAAAATGGTTTTATACAAGTACATCTCGAGAAATTGATACTGGAAACATTTCTCATTCAGATCGTTTGAAACGGGATATACGTGTAACGAACCTACGATGAAGGCAGTTCAAATATAGTGACGCTACTGACAAAAACAAACATGATATTGGAACGGTTATGTTCAACTCGCTAAATAATTCTATTCTTTCAATCGAAATTAATGAGTGATAGATACTTGTTTTCGTTTCTAGTTATGACCAGTTTTATCAAAACATTTTGCTACAAGAACTTGTGACGTTCACATCTCTTAATCTCTTAAGTGTGACTGTTTGTGTGTTTACATGTACAGATATACATGTATACTTACCATATAATTCATTATACAAACAAAATCTGTAACTTCTTTATGAAACACATACGAATGTGGATGGAAGTCACATATGTAACACGCATTCTTCAATATTTCACACATACTTATTTTAAAATAATGTGTTTTCCTAATTTGAAAAAGCTACTGGCTGTAAATATAACAATGTAAATATTTATACAAGTTTTCATGTTTTAATACTGTCTTTTAAAATCATTCTATTGTTTTTGGTATCAAGGGACAATCTAATTTATTTATTTTTGTTCTTAAAGTTATATTTAACACTACTACGAAAAGACGTTTCTAGTCCTGATTTCTCCAAGCCCGTTCCCCTGGCTGTGGTTTCGCTAGATAGTAGATAGGGACAGTGGGAATCTCGTTAATCCATTCATTAATGGATTTAAATGGCAATTTCATTTAAATACAAAATTATTAGCCTAATATTAATAACCTTTCAAGTTGCTCCACTTTTCGTAGGAGTGTTAAATAAGTAAATATAAAAATTTCATATATATATATATAGATAGATAGATTCAAAATAATTATAGTTTTATATCTGAAATAAGACAACTTATACAATATATTAATTCTATCTACTGTAACCAAAAACGTAGACATATAGGCTTTCTAATTATTATTTTTTTTTACATTTGAACTATATCAATCTGATTCCTTGATAAAATTATTTATTTCTTTATTATTTATATTTTCCACGAAATCTGCCCAACCTAACAAAAGTACCTTCAAAAAGATATGAGGGTCGCGGGTTCACATCCCCGTCGCGCCAAACATGCTCGCTCTTTCAGCCGTGAGGGCGTTATAATGTGACGGTCAATCCCACTATTCGTTGGTAAAAGAGTAACCCAAGAGTTGGCGGTGGATGGTGATGACTAGCTGCCTTCCTTCTAGTCTTACACTGCTAAATTAGAGACGGCTAGCACAGATAGCTCTTGTGTAGCTTTGCGCGAAATTCAAAAACAAACTATAAAGTATTTTTCTTCCTACGCTTGTGTATGATATTTAGTTAAGTAACGGTGGGGATTTAAGCTCATAAAACAAACCAGTTATTTTCATTTCACGGTAATGAAACGTACGTTCCGGTATATGAAAAGCAGAATTACCTGCAAAGAAACATCGCAAAAATACTTATCGTTCTTACGAAATTTTAACTGAAAAATATCCCAAGTCAAATTTTAGAATAAACTTGTTTTTTCTAAGTTTATTAATAATAATAATAATATAATAAGTTTATTTCTTGAAACAAAATCTATCTTATACTCTCTAATAAAATCTGGAGGAAGCCAACATAAAATTACAACCTTTCAGCTGGTCTTGCAAAACCGAAAAGTTCTGATGACAAAAGTGTCTGAACAGCTTTGCACATGTGTTTGTAGACAAGAGGAAGCTTGAATAAACAACCTGTACAAACTCTTGTATTGCTTTCAGCTTAGAAACGGAATATTTATAACTGAAACCAGCAATCTTCGGTTTTCATGATTTTAATATAATGTTTAAGGAAAACAAGGGTCATGTTGGTCCAACTTGTCTGTCTCGTACTATAAGACAAACTAAAATATTACGTAAATAAAAATTAAAGCCAGCCCTTATCATTCATAAATCAATCAAATTTCTTTTAAACTCACTCAAATTTACTGCCTCTACAAAATCCGAAGACAACCCATTACAATAAGACGTCTACCTTGCCTTAACCAATACTTGTGTTCCCTAGTTTTGTAATTCTCACTGTTAAGTACCAACAATCTAATGCATTAAGATTACCAGTTCATTTCATTAAGATTACCAGTTCATTTCATTAAGATTACCAGTTCATTTCATGGTTAAACACTTCAACCAGATCTCCTCTAAATAGTTTTTTTATCAACAAAAAAACAGTTTCAAGGATCTTAATCTCTCCTCAATCATATCATTTTAGTAATCCATCTCTGAATTCTATACACAACCATATAATTTTAGTAATCCACCGCTGAACTCTATACACAACCATATAATTTTAGTAATCCATCTGTGAACTCTATACACAACCATATAATTTTAGTAATCCACCTGACTTCTATACAACAACCATATCATTTTAGCATCCACTTCTGACCTCTATACAACAACCCTATCATTTTAGTAATCCAATCCACCTGACTTCTATACAACAACCATATCATTTTAGTAATCCACCTAACTTCTATACAACAACCATATCATTTTAGTAATCCGCCTCTGAACTCTATACAATTCAACGTCTTTCCTGAGGTAAGGAGACCAAGACCGAACACAATACTCCAATGTGGTTTAACCAGCGACCCACAAAATTAAATTAAAACCTCTCTAAACTCGTATTCAATATTTATATACAACAACCCCAAATCCTATTTTCCCTACCACTAGCAACAGCACACAGCTTGAAAGACTGATCAACCATTATACCAATACCTTTTTTTTTAAATATTTTTTCATGACACTGTTGAGGTTCTCATGATGCCTATATTCTAAATTATTTCATATACATGTATTATCAACCGTACCATAAACATATCACGTACTAAATAATTGTTAACAGTTAACCCTATTTACCATCAGTCGCAAGTGGATTTCGCTTGTTTATATCATGATAATTTTATTTTCTGTTGTCTGCTGAACAGTAATTTCAGTGACTAAAATAAAAACTTTATTACTTGTGGTAAAAAAACGCTGAAATACAAAAACGTGTTTTACCAGTTTTTTTTATTTAATACACATGTAGTTTTATTTTCAGAAACCAGGCCGGCAACAGTGCTTAAACCGCTGCCCTGAGTGAACGTCAAAAGCGTTACAGACTTGTATTGAACTGGACTTGCAGTTCAAGCGCGGGCGATCACGTTAAGAACGCCAGGCCATGCGTAACAAAAAGGGCCTTGAGTAACTGGTCTGACTGTACAATAACTCCTGCAGGATATGATACGACTGTTTTTCATCACATACTAGCCCTAGCCTGCCTAACTAACTAACTATTATAGTCTGTACTACTTTGTCACATTCACTTCGCACGATAGCACCAGGTGAAACTAAGCGATCAAAATATATTCAACAAAACAGGAGATCGTATACAAGTGAATACGAACATGATTGTATGTTGTATGTGTCTCAAGTCCTGGCGAGTCAATTGTTAAATTAGATCATTTGGTTAAAGTTGTAAAACACTACCGTAGTAAAACGCAAAATATTCTTTGGCGCCCTCTTTCTATTTTATACAAAACAGAACAAAAGAAATTTGATCAAATATTATTAAATGCATTTTCACATTTTCTCCCTCGATTCACTGATGAAGTTAAGTTTATCAGCTACCTTTGTTTTCACTTAGCAGTACATAATCAAATTAAAAGTTCTAGAAAATATTATGGTCATTTTTACATAAACGTTTATAAATTCCCTGTCTGAAAGTTGTTCAGCCCAATCGGTTTAATAAATACTGACCTGCCATCATAACGAGATAGCACGGTCTCTTGTGGTCGATTTCATAAACACACACACACACACACACACACACATATATAGTTTTAAAATTAAATATACATCTGTATGTATTTGTATAAGTTTAATACATCAATAGTTTTTAGTTTAAGGCAATCAGGAATACTTCTAGAACGATGGACACAACAAACTATAATATGAAATCTATGTATTAATTAAGTTAACATATGGTGACCATCCTCGTATTAATCATGAAATAGCGATTATGGTTGGGGGTTGTCTTGCTATATATATACCACAGGACTTGTTTTAACATCATAAGAATATTAATTAGATCAAAAATTAAAGGTTTCCCGAAACGAAACCTGCTCACATATAACACACTGTGATCAGGAACCCATCTATATACATACACAGTTATTTCTAAAAAGTTAAGATATTCTACTTTAGTGATTAATACACATAAACCCATTTACAAGTAAATCTGAGGTGACAAAATACAAACAAAAGAACAGAACTATTTATTGTTCGAAGACCCCAGTTTCGAAAACAAAGACTAGTTTCTGTGTGTGTGCGTTTTGTTTAAACAAAGGCACATTGAGTTATGTGCCTGTTGTGTCCATCAAATGAATCAAACCCCTGATTTTAGCACTGTAAACCCGAAGACATGATATACTGTCTCATTGAGAGACGGCTAGTCTCTAAGAAACGATTTTCAAGTCCTATTTAAATATCACTTAACCATTCACACACAAAAAAACGTTCGAATGAGTCATCGTGTATTTAGTTTGCTTTGAACTTCGCGTAAAGCTACATGAATGTTATCTACACTAGGCGTCTCATATTTAGTACTAAAAGAATAGAGGGAATGCAGCTAGTTATCAGCATCCGTCGCCAACTTTTTTACCAACGAATAATGGAAACTGACCGTTACATTATAACGCCCCACGGCAGAAAGGGCAAGCATATCTGTTGGAATGATGATTCGAACCCGTGATCCGCATATTGCAAGTCAAGTACCTTAACCACCTGGGCATGCACGGCCCATTATTTAAAGGAGTTGTACTTTTTCAAATCAGTATTTGCATATCATAGATGTAATGGCAAACTTTGGAAAATCCTAATAAATTTACAACACACGCAAATATTATTTTTAGTGAGGATAGTTATATTTTTAAGTTAAAACTTTAGGCAGAAAACAGACTTCAAAAACGTAATATACGTTTGCATATTTTGCCAATTACGCAGTCAACTGTCAACAGTGTACCTGCAATACTATAACTTGTCACGAGACCCTAAAGCCTGGATGTTGCATGAAAAACTTGCCACGTCAGCTTTGTTTCACACGAGCTGATATTCTTATGCACAGTAAATGTTCGGCACGTTGCCAAGTAACGGTTCTCGAGTTAGCCAATGTGTCAAGTGCTAAACACACGCACTATGAATAATCGCTTCAAGAAAAAACGTCTGATATTATGTCAAGATGTTTCAGAATTTACAACGAGTTTGTTTGTTTTACTTATTATTTTAGTGAAAATCAGAAATGAATATTTAAGATATTTATAATTTTCCAAACGCGCGCGAGAACGTATGTATTATATACACACTGATTAGTACGTTATGTTAAATCGATTTTGGAGCCAACACATCCACTTCGCCGAGTTCAGTTACGTGCTGTCATGTTCAAATTGCACCATTCCTTCCTACAATCAATCTAGTGTACGACGCCGACCGTTTCAACAGTTTGATCTTAAAGTCACTGCTGTCGGCAGACTTCATAGCATGAACACTCGGTTTCATTCTCCAGGTGCCGGAGATACGCGACTACTGAACTGGATGCATGATTGGAATATTTATTTTGGCGAGCCCACACCCTGCTGATCGCGTTTCCAGATGGAAATTCTCAATTGGGTTACGTAATACTGCCTGAGACACGTGAACTACCTTTGTCTCTGACCTTTTATGTTCGTGGAATCTCATATGTTAACAAGCCACTACAATTTACTTATTGCGGCTGGGTTATCATTGTTGTAGATTTCTTTTTGGATGTCCGGGTAACTCAAGTTGATCTATATTCCTTTGTTCTGCAGTGGTGTTGAGAACACGCTGCAACATGAAAATTCTAAATTTCCGATCGACAACACATCTATATAAACAATCTGTGTTCAAGAGAACTGTTACTTACTGTTTTATAGGCCCGGCATGGCCAGGTATGTTAAGGCGTTCATCTCGTAATCCGAGGGTCGCGGGTTCGAATCCCCGTCGCACCAAACATGCTCGCTCTTTCAGCCGTGAGGGCATTATAATGTGACGGTCAATCTCACTATTCGTTGGTAAAAGAGTAGCCCAAGAGTTGGCGATGGATGGTGATGACTAGGTGCCTTCCCTCTAGTCTTACACTGCTAAATTAGGGACGGCTTGCGCAGATCGCCCTCGAGTAGCTTCGCGCGAAATTCAAATACAAACAAACATACTGTTTCCAAAATCCATCAAGTTTTCGTGACATCACACTACCATTGTAACTATAAGCCATACCAAAACGTAGTTATAATGCACGCCATTCCACAACCTTGTATCAGGTGTGCTTGTCACATAACTTGTTGATTTTCATAATCAACAATAAGTTAATATAACAAACTATTTAATCTTTATAACGTTATTTAACTCGTACATCACAAACTCGTCAGGTTGACATATTTGACTTATAGTAAAGCAAGTATTATATTCAATACGTTTGCCTTGAACGTTCATGGTACACAACTCCGTAAATAGTTCTTGAAACCTGACATTACACGACAACACATACACTAATTTTGTTCTTTTGAATAAACCAATATTAATATTTTTAAAGTTTCAACTAGAATATTTATATTGTTCTCGCATATATGAAAGAAAAATATGTTGTCTGTCTCGTGTGCCTGCAACATTTTTATCCCAATAAACTGGGGTAAAAATGTTACGTATATACCATTTAGAAAATATGCATTTCAATTCATTTTGTTGAGACCAATACTTAATAATACTACAAGTTGTAATAATATTAAGCATTAAAAACATTCTTTACTTTCAGAACTTAAATTATGTGTGTTGTGTGTTTTCTTATAGCAAAGCCACATTAGGCTATCTGCTGAGCCCACCGAGGGGAATCAAACCCCTGATTTTAGCGTTGCAAATCCGTAAACTTACCGCTGCACTAGCGGGGGGCACTTAAATTATGAATGAAGACAATTAATTAAAATATCAATTTAGGTATTAATTAGCTAATTACTTGTCTAAAACTTGTGCTGGCAAAACTAACCAAGGATATTATTCATCGTTTAAAAAAAATATGAGTACAGAATTATTTTGTACCGTGAATTGACATACAAATAATAATATACAGGAATGCAGTTCTCTCTAAGCCTAATTCCATTGTAATACCGTCATTACTACCTGACAAAGGGTGGTGTCTGTCTGCTTGAAACATCGCTCAAAATAAACTAGAAAAATTTTACATTTAGACATGTCAATTTTTATTGTAGTTTATCCAAGTACATCATTGTTGAAGGCGGTTTTTGTTGCTGTGGTAAGTTCGGCAAACGTTATAAGCAATCTTTTCGTTGAACCTTGTCATAACGAACACTTGAAATGCAAACGAAATACTATACACGATATAATTAAGGATTAGAATAATATAAGTTACAGTACATAATAATAACATATTCGCCAGATAATTATCTTCGTATATATTCTACTAAAATTAATTTTTATTTAAGTTACATATTTCTTTCGGAAATACAAGTTAAATTTATATGATTGAGCGTATCTCAAAACTAGTTCCTCCCTTACAAACTAAACATGGATGTGTACCGCTTCCACGTACATGTTGTTTACATTGATTCAACCTCAGTGAACAACGAAACGAAGTTTCCACGAACGTATAATTTTCTCGCGGTGCACATGTCAACAATCGATGGTGCTAACTGTAAAACATACCAAATAAGTGTTCCCGAGTAAGCTTAAAAACGCAATTAATCTTACCTCGGCGTGTTCTACTTTTTTCATATTTTGCCTGACCAGGCCTTCGTGAGAATAAAGTATTACAGCCAACACACACACAAAGTATGTTAGTTTTTCTTCGTTTTTAATATTTGGGTTTATTTTATGATACAAGTTACCAAATTGAACAATAGAACCTTTTTAAAAAATACATTTTGCAAAAAATTCACTTTATTACTAATAACACTAAATGAAATGTTGCAATACTCAAGGCGTCATAATTGTGTATTAACTTTACATTTTCAAGACAGCTGATATGGGTATTAAAACTTTAATTAAAGTACACAACAACGTTTCAACCCTCTTAGGTAGTTTTCAAGTTACCAAAAAGTTTGCACATATTAACTTTATAACTAATGAGTAAACTATTGTACATATGTAGTTGTATGTGTCTATTTATAGCATGATATATTCTATGGTTCCAGTATTAAAAGACGACATTTTAAAAGCTCCTAAACAGTAACTACCACAAAAAAAGTATTATTACTAGCCACTCGCTGTTTAGTCATCGTGGTAGGCGGAGCGACGAACCGCTTATTTTCGCTTGACCAATCTAGTATTAACACACGACACCCATAGAAGGCGGGTCAAAGAGCTGCCTGGCTAAACATTCATGGAAACTGCGTCAAGTTTCCCCCCAGCCTTTTCCATATCAGTGTAATCACACTTCTAACGACCATTCTTTCTATATACAAAGACAGCTGGTTGCAAATAAAATTGAAGCGTATTTTTCATACAAAGCAAATAAGTAAAGCAGTGGATTTGTTCTAACTGTACTAAATTATATACGCTATACAAAATAGTTCCCAGTCTATGTGCAACTACTTAAGTTCCCATTAAAGTCCAGTTATTATTAATTAAATTTTGAGGTGTCTTGTCAGTTGTAGATTCGTAAAGCTTATTTTTAAATAGTTTAAACGGATGGGAAAATATAACAAAAAAATCTGCCACATTAATGCACTAATTTTTGTTTTAATATTTTAAAAAACAAAACCTTTCTGTGTTAAAACAGCAACTTAAAAAACACTTGCTACATTGTGTTAATTAAAATTACTGTAGCTATTTATTCACAGGTTCTGAAGATTCATACATTTGTGAAGATATTTCTATTAAAAGAATTGTCAGTATAGAAGTTCAAATGCTACTTTCATACCCACTTCACAAGATTTTACGCTGAGAAAACCCGTGTTATCACGAGTTGTCCCATGTTATTCTTGTTTGTTTACGTACGTTTGGAGGGGACATTTTTTGTAGAACGCTCAAAACATGCACCGAATATTCTTTCAGTAGCGGTAATATTATTTCTTACAAAAGATAAAATCAAAATACCATATATTTAGAAATATATGTTTGGGTTCGTTTATATCGCAATGGATATTCGTACTAAAACAACGGCAACCTTTAATTAGATATCCCTACTTTAAACTTTGAGACGAGAGGAAAAACGGTTTAGCCTACAGCACCTACCACTGGATTCGTGCTAATTAAACATCAGGATTTGAATGTTAGCCTTAAAACGCACCCATGACATCAAAGTGTGAAATTTTCTTTTTTCTGTCCTTCCTATAACAAACATTTGGGGTATCAAATATATTTTTGACAAGAGACATAAGCCATGGATTCAGAATACAGAACACTAACCATCACACCATGAATAAGTTTCGAAAATTATATGTAATAAATGTTTAAATCAGTAAGTATAATAAAACTCGAAAACATCTAATTTATTATTACTTGTACATCAGCTTCAATGTTTGAACTTTACAATTATAAACGATTTTTCTAAATTTATAACTCCCAAAAATGGATTTGTTTCGCTCCCAAATACATATAAACAATTATTGGCTTTAACGAAAACCAGGAAAGAAATTCTGTAGGTGCTGGATACGTGAACTTAATTTTTACGGCGATACTAGTACCGAGACTTATGAACATTGTTTTCCATGTTTAATCCTAACCCTAATTTTGTTTATATGATGACGTAATCAAACCAATGTACACTGTGTGTGTGTGTTTTTTTTTAAAGTACAATTCTGGACGTTTTTTATTTATTTTCCCCACTATATGAATTATGTCTCATGTAATGTTAATACATATATTTTATACGATTACTGATATTCTTAGTTAACACTAGTCCTAATGCAAAGTCAAACCGACACTCGTTATTTTTTATGTCCTTTGTTCTGTTTTGTGGTCGAACATTCAAACCACTGACATACTGCAGGTAGCACATATCATCGCCTAGTCATTCCTGGATACCCGGAGGCAGAGAGTTTGTGTGGGAACGATGGGCTAACAATGGATGGCGAGGACAACAGACAACAAAGGACTGTCTTAATGACGATGTGCCCGCGTATAAATAAATTCAAAACAGTTACAGCCAGCAGATATTTACATTACTTGTACCATAAAAATGTTCTATTCTGTTTCATTTTAGACTTGTGTTACTTTAATAAGAGATTGTTCGTTCAATATTTTATTTTCACTTAAATTCTGAAGCACGTGACAACCAAAAAGTTTAATTTTTCATCACTTAACGTAAAGGTTCGAAAGCGCTCGGTCCTCTTCAAAGTTTTATAACTGTAATATATATTTGTTAATATATTTTGTTTATGTACAAGTTTTTTGGTTTTTTTTTAAACTGAATGCAAATAATGAACTTAAAAGAACAATATTACATTTAAAATACGTTCATGTCAAACAATATCAAAATACTTTCAAAAGTAAAAATACCCGTAAAATATGGCTATTATTGTAAATATTTGGTTTATTTGTAATTAAACACAAAGCTTCTCTACCCAACACGGGTATCGAAATTCTGTTTCTAGCTGTGCTACTTAGGGACTCATCGTAAACAAAGCACATACCTTATTCTCTATTTTATGTTTCCAAACCAAAAATGGAGTAGTCCAATGGCAAATAACACTTCTAAATATTTAACTAACATTTTAATTTATCACTTATTTCGTATACTGCGGTCAATTTCCTTTGTCTATCAAAGTTTCCGATTCTTCAATCGTGCAAACAATTTTTAAGAGGTTATTTACAAAGTACACTTATGTGAATAATTTTGTTTACCAATACTTTGTAACACACAATACAAGATGCGGCCGAAATATTGCTTTCAATACCAACGTTCCAAAGTAAAGATTAAATAATAGCGAGAGAATTCTTTAAGTATAAGAGTAAAACAAATATCTCCAGCCGATAATATTCTGACAGATTTAGGGCGATAAATTCAGATGCTAGCAACCTAGAAAAGGTTTTACTAGCTTTCAGATTTTACACGTGTTATCAATATGAACGTTTTATTTGACAGCTTTAGTGCCATTAACCAAATAATGAAGAAATATTAACAGAACGTTATCGCAGATTAACTTTCAAATTATTTATCCATCGGATTATTCTTGTGTTACAGTCCAAATACAGACAGTAAAATATGAATAACAACATAATGTTTACGTGTTAAAACAGTGAGGTATGGAAAGCAGAATCGATACAAGTGCGAGGTACCGGTACAACGTGTCACTTAAAGCCTTTTTCGAGATACAAAAAATAACTGAATGTAACTGGGTAAAGACGAAGTAATAATTACGAAATATTTGTATTTTTACAGTTTTAGGAAGGATATAACTGGTAATCATTTTCATTCTACTTTAGACTGTTATTTTGTAACTTATCATGATAACTATTAATACAATTGACAATATTTTTATATTACTTTTCGAAACATTAATTAATGTTTGGATACACGTGTTATTTGCTCAATTTGTACATTGCGACACAAAAGCCCTTTTTTCAGGTTGTCTCCCCAAATGTTATATACGAAAACAGGAATGAACCTTATATTTATAAAAATAAAAACAAGTGTGCGTGGGGTTTATAAAACCATGATACATCTCGTAATGTTAATATATATAGAATTTAAGAACGTCTCTAGTCTCTAATGCCAAATGGGGTATATAACAAGCATTGCAAATTAAAAGAGAAAAACTAGCTAAAATTATTGACGTGCAAATCCGAAAAAAACAAACTATCAATGTTCTTCTGTAATGTCATTTAAGTTTAAATTATATTGTACTGTAAACGACTGAGCTGTAAAAAAAATAAAATGCTATAAGTACATATTCGAAAGGCGTAAATCTTGTTCATTTTACATCACTGTAACGTAAGAAAAATTCAATGAAATAGGTTATATGGATTATCAAAGAAACAATATAACAGTAGTCTAAAATTAGTTGACCACAAAATGCATCTCAGCACAAGGGTCTTTTTGCGCGGGTATCCTTTAAACACACTGAGTAGCAAAACATGCCGGCACGAAATCCATACGATTCCAAAATGCCCAAAAATATAAACGTAAATTTTCCATCGTTGCAATATCTCATTTCCATTTTAAAATCTAAATACCGTGGAAATCATGGCATTTAGTTATTCACCACATCCCACTTTTTAAGCTTTCTCTACGAAGGGTTTACGTACCAAGCGGTTAGGTTGTAAGTGTAAGAACACGTCCTCTAAACGAGGCACAACAATCCGCCAAATTTGACAGTGCACAGAAACGTACCGTTTAAAATGATCCAATATCCTTTCCTCACGAATATTATCCGGTATATTTCCAATCCAGAGGTGTCTAGTCTCTCTAACCATCTTGCGGTAGGGTCCACATTAAGTCTTCGTGTCTTTCCTCTCACACAACCCATCTGACAAATTCATACACGATGTATTTTGTTTGGGGATCGCACAACACGTACGATAGCCACTGTTCAAATGACGTTATACTTTAAACAACCTCTCGCGCTGTGCGAGTGAATGCGAATGTGGCTCCACAAGCCTTATTTTAGAGCAACAATCAAGGATGAGGCAACCACTATTTTCTGCTTATAAATACAGATTAATCATGCGCGACTCTTTAAAACTGTTTTCATTTTTATTCATTGTTTTAAACATTCCCTTACAAATAAATTCAACTCGAATTTTACTATTTGATTTTAGTAATATATAATTATTTATATTTCTCGAAGTAAATACATTTCAATTTTTTCCATCTCACTCACCCATTTATATACAATAGCGAGGAAAAATGTTATTACAGTTTCTAAAATATCTTCGATACATTCTAAAGTTTTAGCTAAAAGAAAAGGTATAAAATTTTAAATAAAAACTATAAAATATTATCAATTTTGCAAGATATCTATAGCTTCTGTTTCAGATCATGTGATGCACTTTGTTTTTTTGGTTACATATACAGTGGAATGTACTAAACAATTAAAATAAAAAAATAATGTAATATAATAACATCTTAATAGACAATGTCGGAAAACAAATTTATTTCCATAAAAATGACGTTTCGGGAATCTGTACAAATCTGAACTTTAACCAACTTGCACATCTTACAAGTTTCAACTTAAGTAATCGATTAACTTTGAAGGAAACTAACAAACATCTAATACACCAGTCTCAAGACCAACTATTCAGCGAATAAAATTTAAAACAGTCACTATTATTATAAATTAAGGCGAAATATAATTTTTTTTCAGAGATTAAAAACTACTTCTAAGATTTGAACTGTCGAAGACTATTCAATATGTGATCATGTCGCGCTTTTAATTTTATTCTGAATTAAAAGCAGAAATATACTTCTATTTTAAAAAAATCACGGAAAACTTACCGTAAGGTATACCATCACAGCTATATCATTAAAATTCATAATCTATAGCTAAAATCATCAATCATTTATTACCAATTGATACCTAACAGATAACACTCATTCTTCAACTTGCAGTTGCACACAATTCTTACGAATATGTACAAAAGGCAATTACAATAAGTATTTCAACATACCTCAGAGTTCAAAATTAAGTTCTTACCGAAAACGTGATTTTAAAAAATGTATTGAAAAGACCTTATTTGATAAACTTTTTCTACCAAAATTCATGGAAACGTGGCATTGTAGTTTTAGCTCGAAGTTCAAACAGCAACCTTTAAAAACAAGGTGCTTTCAAAATAAATATCTTATATGTTATATTCATCATTTCGTAAATATCCTTTGACATTGTATTATAAAATGGAGAAATGAGAAATTTCACACAATCAATTGGAATTCACAAGTGTGGCAACAGTTATTCCTTGTCCTGCTGTTAATACAATATGGCGCCCAACAAAATTCCCAAGCGTCAGATAAAAGCCTTTTTTCAAACATCACTACTAACGAAACACAATATATTCGCCAAGCTACATTTTAATTACTATTTAAGAATTTAATCAAATTATTCCAGCAAATCAGCTTATTCAATAAGCTAAGACTAATGGTTAACAAAATTCTATCGATTAAATTCCATTAACTCACTGCTATAATACACATATAATTCCCTGCCAACAAAGGTTCAACTGCTTGCAACCTCAAAAGGAAATGCCGAATAGATTCGTGGATGACGTAGAGACAAAATTGAGTTTTATTGGTGAATTGAACAGAAGAAAATATAGCAAATGCTCTAGTTTTGCCATCTATTGGCTTACAGTTAAACTAACCTGATTATATCATTCAGGCCTTTTCCAAATGAGGGTAATAATTTTTCATACTAAGTTTATAACTCAATATTTATGTTATATCAGTTTCTTTTAGACGTATTTTACAATACCTAGAAACTAACATTAAATAAAATAATGTAGTCGTTTATTCTTATGAAATTCAATTATCATTTAAACAACATAATAAAATTGAAATAATAGATTTTGAATGTGGATACAAAGACCTAAACAACGTTGATGTAGTGGCCGATGATTTACAAACACTCTCTAAAGCAGATATGTTAAGTAATTCATAATATAATATACTTCAACAAGAAAAATAGATTGGAAGACTTATACACATATTGCATATAATTTTGGGTATATATACTTGTAATATCGATATATAAGGTACTATTATGCATTTAACAAATGCACTTTCATAACAAATTAATTTTCTTATTTACTAAGGGTCGCGGGTTCGAATTCCGGTCACACCAAACATGCTCGCCCTTTCAGCCGTGGGGGCGTTATAATGTTACGGTCAATACCACTATTCGTTGGTAAAAGAGCAGCCCAAGAGTTGGCGGTGGGTGGTGATGACTAGCTGCCTTCCCTCTAGTCTTACACTGCTAAATTAGGGACGGCTAGCACAGATAGCCCTCGAGTAGCTTTGTGCGAAATTCAAAAACAAACAAACAAAACTAATTAAATTAAAATTAACTTGTGATGTTGGTATTTCCAAATTTATATATATATATTTTTTTAATTTCGCGCAAAGCTACACAAGGACTATTTGCGCTAGTCCTTTCGAATGTAGTAGTGTAAGACTAGGGGGGAAGGCAGCTAGTCATCACCACCCACCGCCAACTCTTGGGCTACTCTTTTACCATTGAATAATGGGATTGATCGAACTTTATAATGCCCCCACGGCTGAAAGGGTAAGCATGTTTGGTGTAATGGAAATCAGATTAATAGATCCCAAAACACCTGCATAATCATTCAGGAAATAAGAAGAGTGATCTGAATCGAATACATTAACCTAGTTAAGTAAAATAATTAGACAGTACAAAGTTGATAAAATAAAAACAATTTTTTATTGCACACACACACACAAAGATTCAAAAGACAGTTGTATTTACTAGGCTCTCCACCTCCTTAAGGAGCAAACTTTCGTCAAATCACATACGACTAACGTAAAATTAAGTAATTATTTGATTACATCATAATACTACTTAGTAGAACTGCCCAAAGAAAGCGCGCCTGACTTTAACCGTTAAATTTATTTCTTTGTTCAATCGATAGCGTCACCTCGTGACTTTTTCCTCTTGTATCATTGGTCAGGTGTTACCTTTCGACAACGTTAACCTCAGTCAGTAAAAGATGTTACCCGGATGCTACATACTGCTGCAATTAGGATAAAAGCGAAAAGGGATACTAATATGGTTAAATGTCTCAGTTTAGGAAAGTTTCTTTCCTTTGAAAACTAAATTCCTTTCATGAAATTTCGGGTTTGGGGATTCAACACGAATCCAACAATTTTCACTCCGCGTTTCACATCCAACAAGTCAAACAATAACTTATCAACAAACGAACACTATCTCAAGAATATAAAAAATCACTTTTGAAGAATTATGAACATAGTATATATGAACATAAAAACGTAAAGATTCGGCTCACGGTTACCTCGGGATAAGAAATGTTGTTCTGAAAAAAACGTTTCAGACTTACTTTTATCTCACCTCAGGAACGTAATCAACTTATCATTTTTAATCGGATAATAACCGCAATGCAATCCATTCTCATTTTAAAAACACAAACACTCCTATCAAACACAATCTCTACTCTTTTGTAAAACATAAATACACCTAGTGAATACAATTTTCTCTTTTTTAAACACAAAAAAACAGTCTCACCCAAATATTTTTTGTATGGTCTATCTTTTTATATATTTTTTTCTTACTTTTTTAAAAACACCTTGAATGTTTTTTGTTTCAAAGTGAGAACCTAATTATATCAGAAAACTTACTTTAAAAGAGTATTTGTTTCCAAATGAGAATCTAATTAGGTAGGTTATTCGGTAATTTTAGATTGTATTTTCCAAGACGATAATTTATATATTATTGCAAAAAAGTCGGTACTTTGTCGCATAAAACTGACATATTATTAGAAAGAAACGGTTCTATTTCAATAAAACAATTGTCAAACAAATTTTAGTCGAATACGAGAAACTAAAATTTTCAAAGAATGATTGGAAAATACAAATGGCATACTTTACGGAAAAAACAAACAAACAACAATTTTGACTAACACACAAAACAAAACAAAAATTACGATTCAATTTAAATACAGAAAAACTTGAAGCAATTATCCACAACTGAAACATCGTTCACAAATACTTCTTAAATATTTTTTTTTTAAATGAGAGATATTTTGATGGTCAACTTCATTTGATTACCAACATCACGTCTTATAGTTATAATTGTTCACAAAGTATGTATCTTATGCTTTATCAATGTGTCGCCAAATTTTCGCAACAAAGTACCTACTTTTTGCAAAACACTGTATTTATGAATAGAAATGGAGCACCGAAAGTTAGATTGTTTCAAAACGATAGTCAGTGATCATAGAGGTCAGACATTCATTGTCTAGCGAGACTTTGTCCGGTGACACATTGACCTGGATCCGATTTTCACCCCATTAGTTTGTTAAGCTGTATTGGGAAACTGATGGAAAAATAATTTCCAATATACTTTTATTATTCTGTGAAACAAACAATTTATTATCAAACTTTCTAAATGTTTCAAGAAAGAACAGAGAAATAAGAGATAATCTCACGAGGTTAACAGAATCTGCTCCCTCAGTGGCACATAAGTATGTCTGTGGACTCAGATCGCTAGAAACCGAGTTTCGATAACCGTGGTGAGTAGAGCACAGATAGCCCTTTCTGTAGCTTTTTGCTTACTTCCAGAACAACCAATCAGCCAACAGAATCTGTCTACAAGTAATTTAATAATAATCAAGCCATCATAGGAGTATTCTTTGCCATCAAATACAAACTAAAGCAGTTGAATATAAATAATATCGTAATCAGATGGTTATCCAATTTCCTGTCCGATAGAAAAGCCCAAGTTAAAGTAAACAATAATATATCTGAAACATTTGACGTTACTGCAGGAGTAACGAAAGAGTAACTTCTTTCATCACTCCTACAGATAATTTTGGTAAATTAAATCCCATTCTGCAATTTAATATATGCCTGTCACTCCCAATACATCCACGACATAGCCGTCTGGAGCATATCTAGAAACCCACAATCTGCAACTGCAAAAGTTCCAGAATCACTAAATCCAAATCTAGAATGGTGCAACAAACGACAATTAACCACATTAAAAAAGAACAACAACACACAAATGAACGACGAAAACACACGAAGACTGTGAAGAAGGCTGAAGTGAAGTTAGGAGAAACAAAATACACGCGCCTCAATATATCAAACCAACTGCCAGTAAACACACAGGCTGCACACCAGAAACATCGCTAATCACGGGTTCGAATCCACGTCACACCAAACATGCTCGCCCTTTTAACCGTGGCGGCGTTATAATGTGATAGTCAATCCCACTATTCGTTGGTAAAAGAGTAGTCCAAGAGTTGGCGGTGAATGGTGCATTCCCTCTAGTCTTACACTGCTAAATTAAGGACGGCTAGCGCAGATAGCCCTTGTGCACAGCAACGACAGAAAGTGTTCGTACCTCTGCGTCGTGAGTAGTTTTTTTCTTATAACGTAAAAAGTATCACGATAAGGATAATGAAAGTATAGTATATTATAAATATTACACTAACACACGTCTACATAAATTTTTATGTAAATTGAACGACAAATACACTGTTTATAAACAAATAACCAATCATAGGAGGGGCAGAAAGTGTTCGTGCGTCTACTCTAATGATCAGTTGTGTAGCCTTTCAGGTGAATTACTTGGCGCAGTCTCTCCTCATAGCCCTCCATGATCGTTTGACAGTACTCGACTGGTATTTTCTTCCATTCTTCTTTACAGAAGGCCTCCAACTCTTGCAAGTTTTTTGGATGACGCTGATGAATCCTGGTCTTCAATTCATGCCAAACGTTTTCAATTGGGTTGAGGTCGGGTGACTGCGATGGCCACTCCAGAACTCTTATATTTCGATGTGTGCTTAGGGTCATTGTCGTGTTGGAAGATCCAACGACGCCCAAGCCGCAAGTTCCGAGCATCATTCTTGATATAAGTGCCTAATATATCAACGTACTCTTCTTTTTTCATGATTCCGCAGTGAAGGCATGCTTTGAACTCAGAAGAGCTTAACATGTTTATAACTAAAAAGGTGCTTACTTCAACTCCAGTTTCCCTTACCAGATTCTGTATGTCATTACGTGTTGAATGAGAGTTCCTACTAACTTCTCTGAGAACTTTCCTCTTGGCTCTCACTGGAATTTTAGTGGGGCGTCCGGAACGAGGAAGGTTAGCAGTTGATCCTGTAAGCTTAAACTTGGCAATTATGCTTTGAACAGTAGGTTTCAGCATATCAAGTTGTGTAGCAATACCGGAAAGAGACACACGAGACTTGTTATTTACGATAATTCGGTTTTTTAAAATCACTGGACAGTTGTTTCCTGTTTGTTGTGATGACCAAGCAGATAATGACGGAAACGGCGCTAAATTGCCGGAAGTACATTTTTTGCTGGCTAAATTCCAATAATTATGAACCCAGTGTCTAGTTCTGGAATGGTATAATGTAGTTTATTCGCCAAACTAAACAAACTTTTACGGGAATATCAGTTTTTTCACACGTTCTGAACTGTACGAACACTTTCTGCTCCTCCTATTTTTTGGTTATTTGTTTATAAGCAGTTTATTTATCGTTTAATTTACATAAAATCGTAATACTTTTTTTTTAAGTTATGAGCAACAAACCACTCGGGACGCAGGTGTACGAACACTTTCTGTCGTAACTGTAGCTTTGCGCAAAACAAAACAAATTTCCAGCAACAGGATTTCAAGTAGTTAATCGAAAATAACTACAACTGGAAAAACTTTCCCACGCGCGGGACTGAAGGAAAACAATAGTTCTTTATCACCCCTAACTTTAGGCCCGGCATGGCCTAGCGCGTAAGGCGTGCGACTCGTAATACGAGGGTCGCGGGTTCGTGCCCGCGTCGCGCTAGACATGCTCGCCCTCCCAGCCGTGGGGGTGTATAATGTGACGGTCAATCCCACTATTCGTTGGTAAAAGAGTAGCCCAAGAGTTGGCGGTGGGTGGTGATTGCTAGCTGCATTCTCTCTAGTCTTACACTGCTAAATTAGGGACGGCTAGCACAGATAGCCCTCGAGTAGCTTTGTGCAAAATTCCCAAACAAACAAAATCACCCCTAACGGGAAGAGCAAACAACTATCAGTAATCTTCCTTTAAACAAAATTTATGTCAACGAACTTCAGAAACACTGCCAGTACAGCACGGAAATTATATGACCCAAAATGAAAATAAATAAATAAAAATTACATAACAAAAGTAATTAGAAAACATATGATATCCCTGCGCATTATATAAATAAACAATGCTACAGAAACAATAGAATCTGGTAACCTGAAAGTGATCCCATAACGAAGCATTATACTTAGATTCAGCGTGTGATTCACAAAGTAACAAGACGTTTTGTGAGAGTAAATTAGAATCTTGTGACTAAATTGTAAAAAGGAAAGAGACTGAATACAACTTAAAGGACAATGTAAACAAGATTTATGTGGGAAAAAATTATGCGTGAGTGACACGTGTCTTTATTTGAGTAAATCTATAAGTAACTATTTAAAGGAATTATGTAAGAATAACCTAAAACATTCTGACTGAGATTAAGAAAACACTGTAATAGGAACAGATTTATAATGTTATTCTTTTCAGGGTAATCCCAGTATAAAACTAGGGATGAACTATTTTCTATCCACCATGTAATCCCAGTATAAAACTAGGAAGGAACTATCCTCTATCCACCATGTAATCCCAGTATAAAACTAGGGAGGAACTATCCTCTATCCATCATGTAATCCCAGTATAAAACTAGGGAGAAACTATCCTCTATCCACCATGTAATTCCAGAATAAAACTAGGGAGGAACTATTTTCTATCCACCATGTAATCCCAGTATAAAACTAGGGAGGAACTATCCTCTATCCACCATGTAATTCCAGTACAAAACTAGGGATGAACTATCCTCTATCCACCATGTAATCCCAGTATAAAACTAGGGATGAACTATCCTCTATCCACCATGTAATCCCAGTACAAAACTAGGGAGGAACTATCCTCTATCCACCATGTAATTCCAGAATAAAACTAGGGAGGAACTATCCTCTATCCACCATGTAATCCCAGAATAAAACTAGGGAGGAACTATTTTCTATCCACCATGTAATCCCAGAATAAAACTAGGAAGGAACTATCCTCTATCCACCATGTAATCCCAGTATAAAACTAGGGAGGAACTATCCTCTATCCACCATGTAATCCCAGTATAAAACTAGGGAGAAACTATCCTCTATCCACCATGTAATTCCAGAATAAAACTAGGGAGGAACTATTTTCTATCCACCATGTAATCCCAGTATAAAACTAGGGATGAAATATTTTCTATCCACCATGTAATTCCAGTATAAAACTAGGGAGGAACTATCCTCTATCCACCATGTAATTCCAGTACAAAACTAGGGAGGAACTATCCTCTATCCACCATGTAATCCCAGTATAAAACTAGGAATGAACTATCCTCTATCCACCATGTAATCCCAGTACAAAACTAGGGAGGAACTATCCTCTATCCACCATGTAATTCCAGAATAAAACTAGGGAGGAACTATCCTCTATCCACCATGTAATCCCAGAATAAAACTAGGGAGGAACTATTTTCTATCCACCATGTAATCTCAGTATAAAACTAGGGAGGAACTATCCTCTATCCACCATGTAATCCCTGTATAAAACTAGGGAGGAACTATCCTCTATCCACCATGTAATCCCAGTATAAAACTAGGGAGGAACCATCCTCTATCCACCATGTGACCCACCAGTGGGAAAAATCATTGGTCTTCCTTATAGCATTGTCTGATGGTTAGGATACTTGAATAGCAATCTGAGAGTTGTGGGTTTGAATTCCGTCACTGAATATTTTTGCCCTTTGAAGACATAGGTGCGATATAAAGTGACAGTCAATTCCACTATTTGATGGTAAAAAGTAATCCAATAGTTGCCTTCCGTCTAATCTATTACTTCAAAACCGAGTATATATTGCACAGTTAGCCTTTAAGTAGCTTTGCGCGAAATTATAAAACAAACATATAATATTTAAGACGTATGTTCCACACAAAGCGATCATTTCTAAAAGAAAACGCATGTAATACCTTAAGTGAATGGTACGTAATAATAAGTAGCTATTGCGAAAGGAAAACATTGTCTTTTCTTTTTTAACAATCTCTTACGTAAAACCTACATATGTTTGTGTTTATGAATCTTGTTTTAGGTTTTGTGAAATTTAAGAGTTAACTTTAGTAAATAACGAAGAAAAAACACAACAAAACCTAGTGCATTTCTTATACAGTGTTAATAATTCCTTTTGAGTAAAATAAAATATCCTTTACCAAAAGCTGAAGATCATTTTTCACGATTTGAAAAACTTCTATCTAAAGAGCAAATAATTTACAAAGCTTCAGTCGTGTTTCTCCCGTTTGTTTGTTTCTTTAAATGCAGGGGATTGAACCCCGAACTTTAAGGTAATAATCCCTGATGTGTCAGGGTGCTTCAGGACAATTGACATCATGCTCTTAAGTTTTACTGATGTGAATTTTCTTTCTCTGCTGGCTGTTATTTCCACTGTGGGATTCAGGTTTTTTTGTTCGTTTTTTCTGTCAATCGTGTCTGCATAGTTAATCAACAGAATTCCCCAAATGGAGACTAGCACAGTGGCTCTACCCTTTTTACTTAGGGTAAGATAATGTTATAATTGAAGAAATTGATATATTGCTATCAACATAATATTTATGTATATAAAAGACCAATCCGTGATGGCGAGAAAACGGCTGGTATGGATAGAGAAAACCTTATGTAGAGGAGCGAACAACGTTTCGACCTTCTTCGGCCTTATAAAAACTAATCACAGTCCAAATCCATTTAGACATTTTCGAGAAATATTGCTGAAAAACACATACACACAGAAGTGAAAACATAACTTCTGTCAACTTCGCTGGCAGAGGTAATAAAAACTGCCTATTGCCAATCCAGCTGTGAAACAGACTTTCTTTTATGAGACCAATCTCAAATGTTGCGGTGGATTGAAATGAGTCTGTAGACATTTAACTGAAACTTTCCACTTACTAGTAATATGCAAGGTTGTATGTGTAGTTTTTATTTACAAAAGTTACATAATTCTAGTTAGTTATAGCATTAATTATATTTATATTAATACATAACATTAAATTTGTTAAATAGCAACAACTAGGCTTACCATAATTTCCAAGCCTCAAACCGGGAGAGTTTTCAGTTTTTATTATAGGTACCGGTACTCGTATAATAAAGAAGTGCTTTCATAATCTAACTACCCTTAAGCTTTAATGCTGCCACAAAAAAAAAAAGGAATACTGGTAGTTTATATCTCTAACATTTATTTAAATTCAGCAAGACAAGAAACATCAAGATTTCATTCATTTTTCACTGAACACTTTTTTGTGACCATTCATATCTTTCACTTGAATGAACTTTCTTCAAAAAATCATTATGTTTTTATTTTTTCAAATTACTCACTGCAACTCAAGTCAATACTGTGTTTACAATGCAACAGTCCTTTTACTGTTGATTTATTCATTAGACCTCTTTCTTGAGACCAAATGCTATTTATTACTGAAAATACTCTTTCAACAGGGGCAGAAGTGCCTGGTAAACACAAAATGTACTGCATACCTTGCCTGAGATTAGGTATAGATATACTTTGATCTTTGAAATGGTTGAAATGCTCCATATATTTTTCTTCACAACCTATTTCCACTTGTCACATTTTGATGACCACAATGACTTAACAAGAACAACTTCATCAAATTGATCATCAATATTGATTGCAGCATTTCCAAGCGTTTTATTAATTTTTTCAGCAGCTGTTTCTACGTCACGCTACACGAAAACACTGTTTTTTATCTAAACAAAGTATTTCCCACCACCAAAACTGTTTTCCCACAACTCAATAAAAGACAGGCAGTAATCACAAAAACTGGTAAATTCCTTTCTAATCAAGTCTACCTGTCATCATCTCTCTTCTTCTAGCACACTGGTTTGTTTGTTGTTTTTTTGCACCAAGGGGAATAAAGTTATCATCTCGTCTTTCATTCAGGTTGGTTTTCAACTTATCAAGTTCTGCAACAATATCACTTGCAGTTGCTTTTGTTTTCTCGATGGCTAAAATCATTTTGTTGAACAAGCCTAGTTGTCCATGAACAAAACATATATACATTTCTCTACATTTACTCTCAAAACACCTTTACATTAATAATATACACTGTTCTTGTGAACAAAAATATGACTTCAGCCCTTTATAAAAACAACAGCTGATAACAAAAATAGAATCGCGTATTTCCACATTGGAGAACCTTCTTGTACTCAATTTCTACAAACTCACAGAATTCTTTTAGGTGTGTAACACACACAGTGTGAATATAGAAATACTTGTAAATTTTGACCACTAAGCTTTCCATTTCAATTGGAAGAACATCAACTGCAGTTTGGAGACAGTTATGTAAAATATGAGCACCACAACCAACACCCACAATATTTCTGCCAAGTTCCTCCTTCAATCAATTATATACATTGTTTTTTCCTTTCTCTTTACACCCACAAAATTTGTATTGCAGTTGTCACCACAATAAGCAACAATTTTTTTTGATAAATCATGTTTTTTAAAGTGAACACTAAACAGTTTGTCAAAATTTCTGATGTCACTCCAGGAACCGACTGAAAGTCTAAAAGTCTTACTTTCACTCCTTCCTCTGGCAAACAATATCGCACCATAACAGGTATAATTTTGGCATCTTTTCAGTTTGAAGCATCTGGTGTAAGTGAAACGAATTGGACCTCCATTATGTCTCTCTTCAATTCTTCTGCTGTTAAAGGAACAATTGCATTCAAAATAATAGCCTCATTCTTCGTTCTTGCAGAACTGAACTTTGATTCAAATAACTTTGCTATCAATTTGGAAGAGCAATCAGCTATTTTAAAGCTCATGTTATGGACAGCACTGTGATAGTAAAGGTTGCTTCTTTGGCAGCTATTAACAAGTCACTCTCTTCAGGCACAGTTTTTTGAAGAACACATCAACTCTTGAACTTTAAGCAGCTACTGAAAGACTAGCATGTTTAGCACTTTTTAAATGGTCTTTTATGTTTGAGCGGCCACCACGTGAAACAAAGAACTCAGATGAACACTGCAAACATTTGACTCTGTTCTCCTTGTCACAAATTCTTTCAAGAATGGATATTCTTTTTGTAATTCACTATTGAATGTGAACTTTCTTTTACCAGCTTTGGACATTATGACTAGAATTATTTTCTAAAATAAAAGAACGAAAATAATTCAGCATGTACCGTATGACTAATATAATAAATATTGTAATAAATAAAGCAATCACAAAGCACAAACACTTGCTCAAAGAAAGCTTTGCGTGTGCTGCCGCTCGCCGCTTGATCAGCTGCCATTACGCGCATATTCCTAGTAGCCGCCCACTAATGAATCATTATACTTGTATAGATACCGTATCACCTGTTTGTGAATTTCGTCTGATATCTTTGAAAATTTGCGTGCTACAGCACTATGTCTCCCTCTACCCATCAACTAATAAAACGAAAACTTAAAAATTATTTTTTGTCTACACCAAGCCAGGACTCTATGCAGATTGTAATATTTTCCGTTCATCTTTTTTTCGACTTTATGCCTTTACATCAAAAATCGGGACATTCCGAGACAATTCATTGTCAACCATGACAAATTAGTAAACCGGATGGGATACCGCACCGAGACAGACCCTTCACACCGGGACGTATGGTATGCTAAACCTAACAACAATTATCGCTAAGTAGGCCTAACCTCGTCAGGTATTCTTGGACTATGAACCGAAGATGTCGCTAGCAGCGAGGACACACAATTGATGTTCTAGGGCAGATCAGTCATGGAATTTTTCATTTACTTGTAATTAGGACTAAATGTTATTAAACAGTAATTATCACTAGTAGAATTTTAGCTGACTTGTAACATTATTGATTCAGGATTTTTTAAGTAGGACAAGAATATAATTCAGTGTTGGTGATTTCTCTCCTACTGTAACCGTTACAGGAAAGGAAATAATCTGGAAAAACAAACTTGTCCTTTTTTTTTATAATAAGATTGTTGGGTAGTTCAATAAAAGCAAAGACTGATGTTCGTAAATCTTTAAATCCGTTTCGTTAAATATGGTGTATTAGACGAAGCAAAACAAAGGACCATTATTTTCCACTCTCTAAATGACCGCATTTTGTACCATAATTAGTCAATTGTTTGGTGCTTTAGAAGTGATATTTGATTACCTGTAAGATAACCATACAGCTCTCCTGAACTGGAACAAATGTAGATGGATTATTTCTGTTTGATATAATAAAGCAAAAACTTTACCAAAATTTGTCAAATGTGATGTCACCACATGAATAAAGATTTCAGATAATGAAAACTTCATTTTTGTGAGTCCGTTTGAATAAATGAAATATATGAAGCATCAACTTTTCAGGCTTTTTTGATTAGTACTAAATTATGGCCCGGCATGGACAGGTGTGCTGAGGCGTTCGACTCGTAATCTGAGGGTCGCGGGTCGCGCCAAACATGCTCGCCCTTTCAACCGTGGTGGCGTTATAATGTTACAGTCAATCTCACTATTCGTTGGTAAAAGAGTAGCCCAAGGGTTGGCGGTGGGTGATGATGACTAGTTGCCTTCCCTCTAGTCTTACACTGCTAAATTAGGTACGGCTAGCACAGATAGCCCTCGAGTAGCTTTGTGCGAAATTAAAAAAACAAAAACAAAAAACAAGTAGTAAATTTTTTATATATATATATTACCGAAAGAAAATACTGACTCAACTTCATTTGAGTTAAGCAAGCATATTACAACAACAACAACAAAACAACCGGGTACCACATATTAATCATTAACAGTAGAATAAGCTTTAAAAACACTTATTTTATTAATTTACTATATTTCTAACTGCACTATGTAACTGTGGTGTTTTCAAGTAATAACTAGTCATTTCTCAAAAAAGTATTAGATATATGAAGCCACTAATGATTACAGACCCATTTAGAAAATAGAGTGATTCTAATTCCAATAAGATATCATAGTTTTCCTAGTGTAAAATTATAAGACAGAACGAAGTTGATAGAAATGAAAACAGTATTTATTATTTGACAGACAGAAAGAGTAAACAACAAACGTATTTGGTCAGGCACTACCGGCCCGGCATGGCCAAGCGGTTATGGCATTCGATTCATATTCCGCTGACCGCGTGTTTGATCCCCGTCACAGCGGACGTGCTTACCCCTTTAGCTGTGGAGCGATTATAATGTGACAGTCAATCTCGCTATTCCTTGGCAAAATAATAGCCCAAGAGTTGAGGATGGGTCGTGATAACTAGCTATTTTCCCTCTACTCTTGCACTGTTACCTTAGGGACGTGTAGTTTTAAGCGAAAATCAAACCAGACACAATCAAAGTAGCTTCTAGTAAACAGTTTTAAACTTAAAAGTTTTTTTCTCACGATCATTTTATGTTGAAGTAAATATGATATTTTTGAATAAGTTTTGTCTCGAAAATCTTCAAGTAGAAGTAAACCGAGAAAGTGCGCCTGAAATGAATAGGTAAACTCGGTTTCTATGTCCAGTAGCATTACCTCGTGTTCCTTGTTCTCTCACAACATTGGTTGGCTATTCAGTTTAGATAACACTTACACAGCCAGTAAAAAATGATAGTGTTAATCTTTTAAACTTCGATTTTCTTTCTTACGTCATTACTTTCTTAGGTAGAATAGATGTTAGATACAACAGAAAACAAATATTGGTTTGTTTGGAATTTCGCGCAAAGCTACTTGAGGGCTATCTGCGCTAGCCGTCCCTAATTTAGTAATGTAAGACTGGAGGGAAGACAGCTAGTCATCACTACCCACCGCCAACTCTTTGGCTACTCTTTTACCAACGAATAGTAAGATTGACCGTCACATTATAACGCCCCCACGACTGAAAGGGCGAGTATATTTAGTGTGACGGGGATTCGAACCCGCGACCCTTGGATCATGAGCCGAGTGTGTTAACCACCTGGCCATGCCGGGCCTCTTAGGTTTGGAGTAAAAAAAAAAAACTGTCAGGTATAGGTTGAAGGGACACGAAATGTTTCCTTAATGTTAAGTAATTAAAAAGACAGAGGCGTTAGAACCAGGGGTACTGTAACACCTCCATTTTTCATACTTAACTTATATAGCAACTTTTTATTGTGTGTGTGTTTTCTTATAGCAAAGCCACATCGGGCTATCTGCTGAGCCCACCGAGAGAAATAGAACCTCTGATTTTAGCATTGTAGGTCCGTTGACTTATCGCTGTTCTCGCGGGGGGCAACTGTTTATTATATCGTTATATTACTTTTATGCTTTTAGCAGTTTCTTACACTTTCAGTCTCTCGTTGTAAAATCTGCATGTCTGGTAAAGCACCCCTACCTTGCAAGTCCTTCCTATAACGCTGAAAGATACTGTATCATCGCTATACTATTTTATTTAATAACTGGAACTACAGAACTTTTATTCAGTATGTCTGTTTCACACCAACGTAAGAAGAAACAAGAGACTAAGACTGACATGTCTGTTCTCTGTGAAAACAGGCAACCAAGACAGTAAGTGACAAAAGTTACAACTGAATCTCTGTTACTAAAACTGGCTTCGCAGTTAATTCTTACATTTCGTAATCGAATCAGGCAAAATACGAATATGCGCTAAACAAACCTGCTTAAAATACTAGCCTATTTACAAGCTAATCCGTTAGTCACAACAACTTAGATTAACAATAAGAGAGTATAGTGTAATGATTACAAGCCGTAAGTGAAAAGGTTTATACTTTGTAGCTGTATGTAGGTGACCGTGAACTATTCAAACCAAAGTTAGTCTATAATATTGAACTGATAAATCTTAAGTTTTACTAAAAAGATAGAATATGACGTATAATAAATATCACAAAAGTAATATGTGTAGGGCAACAAAAGATATTGATTGGACAGTAATAATTTCACCGATTTTGATACGCACCCATTTAACTATTGAAACAGTGGCATAATTTCCTTTGGATCTGCTACAAACATGAACGTTTGGGTTAATTTCAGACTTTTGTACAGAGCTACAAAATGATAATCCAAAGATAGTCATTTTTGCTTCTGAACTAATTGACTGGATGAGTTAGTTAACAGCACTATACGAATGATCAGATTATTTAAAAGATGCTTTTCCATTTGAAACATAAATATATAAGAGAGACTGTCATGAATTACAATAAAGTAATACATTGCGATTGACGCATTTAAGACACTTTATTGCATTAGTTGTACATTTTCTAAATTTACTAAATATTCCCATAACATCATAGAGTACGGCAATTATAGTTGTTGCTTTAAGTGTAATGTACTTTTAATTTAGAATGAAACTTCTTATTTTAACGGGCCAAGCATGGCCAAGTGGTTAAGGCACTCGACTCGTAATCTGAGCGTCGCGGGTTTGAATCCATGCCACACCAAACATGCTCGTCCTTTCAGTCATAGGGCGTTATTATGTTACGATCAATCCCACTATTTGTTGGTAAAAAAGTGATGGTGAGTGGTGATGACTAGCTGCTTTCCCTCTAGTCTCACACTGCTAAATTAGGGACAACTAGCGCAGATAGCCCTCGTGTAGCTTTGCGCAAAATTAAAAAACAAACAAACATATTTATTTTAATGAAAAGTTTTACATATAATTACATTTATTTGTTTTTCTTGATGATGAGAAACTCACTTGAAATGAAAATGTATCTCTGAAGATGACCTAGGAAGGTTGAAATGTTATTCCCTCCATTTCAATAAAAATGTTAATACCCATACCAGCCATTTTGAGATAAATTTTTATTTATTTTTCTACGATTCTGGCTCAAAGGATGTGTAAAGTACTGTGGAAATACTTTTTTTTTTAAATTTGAGATATTCTTTGAGAAAAGAGAAAATGAATTTTTATCGATCATATCACAGTAATATCAACAAAGTTGCTTACAAAACACACAACGCGGAGATTTTTTTTCTTTTCACAATTGTGTTATTTATAAATTCTTTATTTCAACTCGAGGTGTCTCTTTAAGTTTTGCTAGTTTTGATCTGAAATGACTTGTTCGTTGAAAACATATGAGTATTACTTTTCAGTCTTTATGTATATTCAGATATATGTGTATAAACAGAAACAATTCTGAAGTTAAGCTATTAGAGGAGTATAGGCTGTAAAACATAATACTTTAAACTTATGCTATAGGGCTGTTAATTATAGGGAACTTTGCATTAATCTTTGTTTTTCTGATGATTTCGAGCCTAATTCAAGAAGCCTGAATGATAGTGATATAACCTGTCTAGGCTTATCGTGCTTTGTGTATAGATTTGATTTACTTTTATATATATATATATATATATGTACACACACACAACATTGAACAGTTTATAGTATTCTAATATCACAATTCTCCGAGTTTAATGTAAATGTTTTACTGAGTTAATAAGAACTTACTAAAGGAGAGTTAGATTTAACAGTAATAATCTGAACGAGAGTCGCGACACTGTAGGATAGTGAAATTTTATATTAAACTAAGTTTAAACAGTCGAAAGTTCTATTTCATGGCTACAAGGAATCCTGGTAAGCTTTTTAAAAACGTATGTTACTATCAGAACAGCGTGTATAAGAAGGAAATGATTTTGAATTAAACTAAGGAATGTGCAAACAGTTTTGAGTAAATAGGATATTATAGTCAACGCTTTACGTAAATTTCAGCTTTTCAGTGGTACAATTTGTAATTTAAATTATTTTTACGACTTTGGTTTTAATGTTTTGTATTGTAAGTGAAACGTTAATCATTACATATGATGAAGTAGTGTAAAACTAATATTTAAGAATGCCAAATACATTAAGTGTGAAATCTAGTGGCATATTGATTAACATGTAAAGATGACTGAATTAGTAGACAAAGTGAGCAAACATTGATTTATGTTGATGCTACATTTATAATTTAATTGTAATTATGTTCTTTTTGAAGGATGGAAAATGAACTTTGTGGTTGCTAGAAAAAATTGACTTGTATGTGTGACTAAAATAATTTAAGCATGATAAATTTAAAAAAAACATCTAAAGAATAAATATGATGAATGATTATAAGTGGTATATTGCTCATTGATGAATAATTCAAAAAGCTTTTCTTATGAGTCTAAATATAGGCAGCAATCACAGAGAATTCACATTAGCACTAATGTCTACATTGAACAAGTATATATAATTTTAAATATATTTATGTTACTGGTTGGACATAAAACATTTCAATAAATTGACAGTTGTTATCAGGTTATATGTACATCTCACATATAAGTATTTAGAACAAACTGAAAGTTATGTCAAAAATAATATTCTGAGTAGAAATTTGTAAGGTTTGGTTGCTGCAAGGGCTGTAACTATAATTAAGCTGATCATAATTTTAATTAATTAATATATTTCAAGTTTCTACAGTTATGTAAATGCACAAACCATTACATTCACTTGAAACAGTGACATGATGCACCACTATCTAGGAACCATTAGTCAACAATGTATATAGACATTGACAATAAGTAAAGATAATGTTCACATATATGGCAAGTAAAGTGTTATGGATGAAGGTTTATGATGACTTGAACATGGAGTCATCACTTCACACCATGGTTTATCAGTTACTGCTATACTATCTGTTTTTTACAAAGAGCTGGATGAGCTACTGAAAGCTGTAATGTTTAAGGTGTTTATGTATCACAAAACAATAGTATTTACAAATTTATTTAATAGTGACAGTATAAAGCTGCAGACAATTAAGATCAAGAAGTTTCATAGAGTTTTGTATAAACACCTTTATTTTGAAATATAATATGGTATTTATATAAAAATTATACAAGCCACATAGGTAGTAATTAATAATATTTTTTTATAGTTTAAAAATGATATATAAACAACTTTTGAAGCAAGAATGTTGTTCAGTTTTATAATTTCTTTCTAATATTTCAGGAGCAATACCACTTGGAAGGAGACAGTATTTTTCTTCTGCATCCAGTAGATTACTGATGGAAGACTTGGACACTTTATCACCATCTGAAGATATTTATGGGTTGTCAGCTTTTCCCTTTTCTCAATCTAATTTAAACGGTAGGCTTCCAAATGTTTCTAGAATGGAAGCATTCGGTTATGGTTTTTCTCCATACAGCACTTCCTCTCGAGGAATATTGAAAGATCCCCAGATCTGGAACTGGGGAAGACGCAGGAAACGGAGAATAAAAAAAACAACAACTTCTGATGTAACAGTTGGTAGTGGAAGTAATAAAGAAAAAGATTCATCGAATCTTGAAAGCGTACAGAGTGGAGGAGAAGGAAAATCACATCAGAAAACTGAAAACAATATAAAACAGGAAGTTACTGAAGAACTGAAAGTTCCATCAGAACTAACTCAACCACTTTTTTGTCACTTGTGTGATGCAAAATTAAATGGGAGGTTACAAGCAGATTCTCACTATGAAGGAAAGAATCATGCAAAAAAAGTAAAGCAGTATTTGGAAAAGTTGCGACTAGAAAAAGGTATTACGACTCCTGTCCCGAGTTCTAACTCCAAAGGAAAAGCCGATCAGGTAAGTTAGGTTCTATCTGTTCGTAGACTCAGAGATGAAAAAGGGTAGAATGTTTATTTTGATGAAATCAGAACATGTGTAAATAACTTTCCTCAATTTGTAACTTGGTACAAAGTAATTTATTTAGTAAAAGTGTTTAAAAGTTCTAAAAGATGGTGTTATATAATTTTTTTTATAAATAATAGAATTTTCACAATGGTTTTATGTTATATTACAAATAAATTATATATATATTCCACATTTTTCCTCACAGCAAAAATCAGACATTTTTGTTCCAAAAATTCATTAAATAATAACTTGTATGGTATTAGTATGGTATTAAACTTATAAAATTGTAAGTTGGGTAGATAGGGAGAATTATGCATCAAATAAAAATAAGAGATTTTTTTTACAAACACTTTACAAAAAAATTTATAAACCTTGCACATTTTATTTCTCATAATCTGTATTAACTTAGTATTATTTTATAAATTCAGAGTTCAAGAGTTGTTTAGTGGTTAAATGTAATGTATGATTGTCTGTACACTGTTTGGACACTTCATACCAATCTGAATGATTGGATTTTATTAAGTATACAAGTTTCATTATTATTGTTATACAAAGTACACACAAGTCATATAACCCCATCTCTCAGGACTTCATGTCATTTACATGCAAGTTTTGGATAGCCATTGAAAATCATTTTTATATTTAAATTAAGAAAATACCTTAATATCAGACAAATATTTTTTTCTTTTTTTACAGATAACATTAACAACATATTCCTTCAGTGGTTTTATTGTCTTGAAATGTTTCCATGTTCTACAGCAGTGGTTCTCAAATGTTGTGCTGCAAAATTTTGTAAATGTATGACATTAAGTTATGGTTCTTCATGAAATCAACTTTATTTGGGCCAACGTGGCTTTATTATCCTCACATAGGGCATCAAAGTAGAGTAACTGGGAAATTCCCATATGCATGGTGACACTTTTCGCTTGTGGGGTCAGAAAAGTGTGCCCCAAAATTAACATTACTTTCTTAGTTTGCCATGAGAACAAAAAGTTTGGGACCCACTGTTCTACAGTAATTGCTTTATGCTGAATCCAAAATATTTTTTTTTTCTCCACTACATACAGATTTGATACAAGATGCCGTATGTACTTTAGCATCATTCTAGAACCCACAAGAAACACCAATGGTATATAGACGGTTAACAAGCCACATGATGTGTTTTTTCTGGATACCATTTGTTTGTGCATGTACTTTGAGATTATTTTTATCTTTTCAATATAAATTATTTTTTTCTATGGCAATAAAAAGTTGTGTAAATGACCCAGACATATTCTATTTGTAATAAATTTGATCTATGTAAGTTTTTTAATTTCCAGTTTGTAAAAAAATCTTTATGTGATAGAAAAAAATATTATTTTTGAATTCTGTTTAGCTTAATTATGGAAATTTTTTTATTAAAATTAAAATTAATTTTATGAAGTTTAAACTTGCAGACTTGTGTAATTTTGTGTTTCAACATGATCATTCATTTGCAGTCATGTTTAGTAAAAATTACAAGTGTCTTAGTATTCAAGGTTTTTGTCCTGCTCCTTAGCAGTTCCATATGTGTGTTTGTTTCTTTCATTGTTGTATATTTTTGAAAGTTAGGGTTTCAAAAATTGTGGTCTTTTGATAGTTGTTAAACACAAAAATATTTTGTTCAAACATTTGTCACATCCTTTGTGAAGAACATGTGACATTCTTCAGTGAAACTGATTGTATTCTGAACAGTGCAACAGGTTTGTTGAATAATAGGAAGAGATTTAACAGACTAAACAAGATGCTTATGAAGTGATTCTGAGTTCTCTGACTGAATTTGAGAAAGAAAGAGATTTCACAAAAATTAACAGAAACAGTGTAAAAATCTGTTGAAACTCACAAACACAATCTGAATAATATGTATAGGGCAAAGGACAGTATTGTTACAATATAGTTATTTCTTTAAACTCTCTTAACAATGTATTAAGATGTTTATTAAGAACTAATTATAGATTAAGCATTAGTAAAGAACTGCTATTTACAAAGAACAGAATTCAACTTCCCTTACCAAACTGAGGGATTGAGCTTGATAGAGAAACTAAGACATTGTAATATTACATACTAAATTCTGTAATTCTATATTCAGAGGATGTTTGTGTCACCTGTGTCACTGTTAGTAAATCCAATTGAAACACACACAGGTTGTAATCACATGGTATCACCTGACTGATTAATGGAGGAAACTTCTGTTGACATCCTTGCACAGCATGTCATTATAGCTATACCTCTCATGGGAGAACAGGTGTTATCTGTAGAGAATTACAAGGGCATCCCTTAAGTGATGTCTGATTTTAGGTTCAGAAAAAGAGAAAGGATTTCAGATGCTTTTAATGTTATTTAATCAATAATGTATGTTCCATTATTATTAATTACTTCCTGCCAATTATTCACAAGCTTCTGAATGCCACTTCTATAAAAATCTTGGGATTTGGAGGTAAAAATGTAGAGAGGGTAGTTTTTTCCATCAAGATAGTTCTGCAAACTTTGGAATAGATGATAATCAGATGGAGCAAGGACTAGAGAAGAAGGAGGATGTGGAAGTTTTTCCCAGTCTAGTTCTTCAATCTTAAAAGATGTGATCCTTGGTGTATGGGGCTGTTCATTATCCTGGTGTAACACAATACCTTTACCATTGATCAAAGGAGGCCTCTTTTCTTTTAGTGCAACATTCAAGCACTCTAACTGTTGACAATAGAAGTCTGATGTTGTTGTTACATTGAGTGGCAGCAACTCAAAGTGGATCACACCAACAATATCCCACCAAATACTTAACAAAACTTTCCTATGGTGGAGGTCCATTGTGGGCTGTGCTTTAGCCAGTTTACCTGCATTGAGCCATTGTCTGCAGTGCTTAACATTTTTATAAAATATCAATTTTTATCTCCAGTCACTAACCTGCCCAAAAAAGCTGAATTACATTCACAAGAGTGCAGAGCAGTGCAAATGTCCAGTCTTGCTCTAATGTTGGCTTCTGTCAAATCATGGGGCACCCATTTTCCAAGTTTTGACACCTTTACAAGCTGTTTCAGATAACGGTGAACTGTTGAATGGGTTGTATTAAGCTTCTGTGCTAGTTCTTTAACTGTTACAGCACAATATTCACCAAGTGTAGCAAGCAGCAAGTCATCATTAAACTCAACAGGACGACCTAAATGTTGAGCATCACTTAAGCTGTAGTCACCTGATCTGAACTTCTGAAACCACCTTCGACACTTTCTTTCCTTGAGACTCCGCACTATAAACACCTTGAATGTTTTGTATAACTTCTGCTGCACTATTGCCTTTTCAAAACTCATAAAACATTATAAGCCTAATGTGTTCCTCAGACACATCCATCTTCATAAGGGTTTATTTGATTAATGATCTGAAAAAGTGGAGTTGGGTTGGTTTCTTTTATTTGTCTGAACATTTTTATACACGTCCTACTACATATTTTAGTCATTAAAGCCTTCTACAAAGACAGAAATAATGATGCACTTTCTGTATTACATTTTTGGACATTAATTATGGGATGATCTGATAGAATTGAACAAAGCAGGTATAACAAACTCAACTTAATTGCACATACTTAGAAATAACTAGTACATAGAATATACATGGTATGTTTATATACTTCACAAGTAATACTGTTTGAAGTCTCATTACTTCACAACAACAACAGTCATGTCTTGCTAGAACACATTATTAATAAGGTGCCGAGATACATTAGTTAAACTCATTTACACTTTAGCACAGTGTAAAACTATAATGCCCAATAACACAGGCCTGTGAATTTAAACTTCATACATGTTGTTTTGGTTTTAATAACAGATGTTTCCAACTGGAGAGATTTGGAGAATAATTTTTTTTTTCTGTCACATGACGATTTTTTAGAAATCGGGAACAAGAAAACTCCTACTTAGATCAAATTATTATTTTGTTTACTACAACGGACATTTATTATTATTATTATTATTTTTGAGTTTCAGAACAATCAGTAAGACTCGTGTGACAATTGGTCTTGAGAAATCTATGGCCAGTGATTGTATTTTAAACATAACAAATTTGTACCTGATTTGAATGAAGATGATTCACTTATGTAACAGTATGTGTGACTTTTTGTGAAAAACCTGTATGTGATGGATAAAATTAGTTATTTTCAGAATTAGCATACAGGAATTATTGTAGAACATGTAGAAATTTCAAGACAGTAAAACCATCACAGGCCTGTGTTACTTATGTAACACTTCTTTGAAGCATGGTGTTTGAGACATTAAAAACCATCATGATGAAGAATAAAATTCCATTAAGTATTTGCTATTTTTAAAATGCTTTGAACTTTATTCTGAATAGACTTGAAGTAATTTTTTTTTTATATGCTCTCATTATCTAAGATAGAAAATGTCTGAATATGGTCACTGGCGTAGAAGTGAACTTCTCTACTCCTAAGTAAAACGTTTCACAGTCTGTTAAGCCAACCCTGTAAGTCCACTTTGTTTGACCGGTGTTAGGTATAACAATACTAAAGTATTCTAAGCAGAAAGTATGTGTATTTGTTTTGTAAAAGGTATAATGTTATTTACAGTGTAAAAAGGGAGAATGCAAAACAACATACAAAGAAGAGGTCTCGTTCTTCTTAAGGTTTATACAAAACATGAAAAATTGGGTATTTGGATCGAACTGTTCAATGTAATATGGTTGTTTCATGCTTAGAAAGACAAACCAGAAGAAGCATTTTGTCGACTTTGTGATGTTGCCATTACGTCGGAGACTCAAGCAAAGCAGCATTACAATGGAAGAAACCACCAAAGGCGTCTCAGAGGAGAGCCTCCACTACCAAAAGGGTTCTTTAATCCTGTCACAGGAAAATGGCAGAGACAGTAAGCTAGAATATTTCTAAGTTTTACAATGTTTTCTAATTTTTCACTACAGTTGGATCTATTACTGCTCTAGGTTAGGAGTGCTTATCATTATTCAATTAAAATTCCAATCAAGTAGTTTTCTTCTACATCAGGAAGACATTGTAAAACTTTTTTTCAATACCTTTCCTCTAGTTTGAGCTGATGGTGATTATTTGGATATATCTAGTATTGTTGTATTGTTACTGATACAATTTCTGAGTTGTTAAATGATAATGATACTTTCATTTAAATCGGATAAGCTTTCATTTAAATCAGATAAGCTTTCATTTAAATCAGATAAGCTTTCATTTAAATCAGATAAGCTTTTATTTAAATCAGATAAGCTTTCATTTAAATCAGATAAGCTTTCATTTAAATCAGATAAGCTAACAAATGTATTCAGAAATTGAGTTCATAACGCAAAAAAACGTGAAATTTCCACTTAGAAAAACACTTTTACATTTGATGAAAGCATTATTATTATTATTTTCATAGTAATATACTATTACTGTTTAAGTTACTGAGAAGTTAAAAAATTTTTTAGCCTGATTACCAGCCACATAAACACATACAAGATGGAAGGTGGTCATGTGAGTTAGAATTGGGAAACAGTGCAAACAAAATGATTCTGTTATGAGTTATCATATTTTCTTACATTACTTTGACATATTCTCTTGCTCACACTACAAGATTTTTGGACATGTGTTCCAAAGTCTGATATAATTTCTTTGAAAGGAATATTTCTCATCATCCTTAACTCAGTGTTTGGGTATTTAGAAGCTGTTAAGTTTTCTGAGTTTCTACAGTGCAAAAATGACCAAGGTTTAAGTAACATAGATGTACCAAAGATGCTAAAAACAAGAACAGTAAACTAGTAATAATAGTTTCTGTTACTTTAGTTTCACAAGTCATATCCATGTTTGTGAAACTTCATGAAGTTTTGATAGATTTTGTTCCATGAGAGTTGTCTTATTTTTTCATAAATGACAACTGGAGTTACTGGTGGTGAGCAGTGTTATGCCTTTCTGCTTTGTGGTGTTACTGATGGTGAGCAGTGTTATGCCACTCTGCTTTGTGGTGTTACTGGTGGTGAGCAGTGTTATGTCACTCTGCTTTGTGGTGTTACTGGTGGTGAGCAGTGTTATGTCACTCTGCTTTGTGGTGTTACTGATGGTGAGCAGTGTTATGCCACTCTGCTTTGTGGTGTTACTGATGGTGAGCAGTGTTATGCCACTCTGCTTTGTGGTGTTATTGGTGGTGAGCAGTGTTATGCCACTCTGCTTTGTGGTATTTTCAAATCACACTGATTTTCTCTGAGAGTGATAAGGTAGATCTGCTGATTAATTGGAGATTCATTAAGATATTTACTACAAAGTAGAGGGAAGCAAACACAAATGTACAGTGGGAATAATAAACAGTGAAAAATGTACTTTTACTGTGGATAATCACATTTACTGAAGACTTAGGATTAAACATGGTCTAACCTATTTGAACCAGGATGTAAGTAAGGCTGAATAAATATCATTTTACTTGCTACATACTTTAACTTCAGACTTACCCAGAGCAACTAGCACTACCCATGTGACTGGTAGTTCCAAATGAAACATAAAAGAGGTCAGTACTCTCTGCTAGTAGGAAAGTCAACTGCAAATTCATTGCACAACAAGAAACTCTGCATCTGTTTTTCTCACTCTAGGTTAATGACCCAGGGTAAAAATAATTTATAGACATTCTTGACCAATGTGTTGTATGAAAATTGCATCATATGCCATACAAATTTCGAAATATTCCTATATTATTACAAAGGGAAAACGCATGGTATGGTTGTATACCACATTATGTGGTTGGTTCTGTCATAATTATCTGGGCTCTGGGCCTGTTTTAAACAGTTCTTCTAATATCTTGCCTTTGCTTCTGATTAGGAGATACCCATCTTTGTTCTTCACTGCTCTGATAACTCAGGTTTACAACATTTGTTTTTTTTTTTACTCTTCTTTCTACTATTTTTTTGGTGAACTTAGTTCAAGCATCTAAGGTCCTAAAACTTTTCCTCTCTTTCTTCCTTGCGAGGTTGCTGCAGTGTTTTTGATTTTTCTTTCTCTGTGTTGACTCTTGATAGCCATGCTTTCCCCAGACTTAAAATTTTTTCTCTATGGCTTGTATTTATATGTGTTGCTCTGTTCGTTCTATCCTCTAAATCCCTTTACCCAGTGTTGAGATTTTCTTCCCTCCCTACTTTAACTCTCTTTTACACTGAACCTTGTTTTCTGTATTGCTTACCAACTTTCTTTGTTTGGTATCTTTAATGAGGTCGTGGAACACTACCCAGGTAGCTTTACCGAGGAAGGCCATACTCATCTGTTCTCCTTTCTGCCTTGTTTTCTTTAATTGTTCCTCAATGCACTTGCTTCTGGCTTTTTATTGATCAGGATGCCTATTCTCTGGGATCAGGCTCTCTCAGTCTTATCCAAGTTGGAAATTGTAAACAATTAGTCCCCTTACGAGCACATTACGGCTGGTTTTGTTTTCGGCTTCAAGATGCACTACTGGTCTTGATAAAGTTTTTTTATTTTACCTTCATCTCATCATGTTGTTTTTCCAGGTTTCATGAAAGTAATAACTTTATTGTTTTGATTCCCATTCATATTTTTGCATTTTTCACTTTCTCACGGTGAGTATTCTATAGGCTGTATTTGACACGTTTACATCAGTGCCAGTATCATGAACGTACAGACTGAGGTGGTATTTCTGTAAGCATGTACACTAACTTACTCCTTCATAACTATGTATTTTATTTCATTTTTTTATCTTTATTGTGACTTTTAATTAAAATACAACTTTTATTCTGAATTTCACACACACACACACACACACACACACACATAGATATAACACAGTGCTGCATAAAAGAAAAACTTGAAGTCATAAGTTCAAACTCTGCTCATTTTGAAGACAGTGTGAATGGAATTCTACAATGGTATTTTTTTATTATTATTGAGATCTCACAAATATAAATATTTTCTTTTCAGACCTCCAGTTGCACATCCTCTTAATACCACAACTATGGGAGGGAAAACTAACTTCCATCCTTCTCCATACGAACATCTGATGAACAAGTTGACTTCTGACATTAGTGCAGGAGACAGACTGGATAATTCAGTTGTATCACCTGATCTAACGCAAACCTTAGGTAACAATAATATGAGAAATTAGATCATAATTGTAAAAATTTGTGAGTGAAAGCAAAGAATGTATTTCAGATTAGCTTTGTAATAATAAAAAATGTTTAGTTTTTTTTTCTTTTCTGAAACATTTCCAAAATACAAAGCAATTGCTAGAAAACGGGTTTTGATACACAAGGAGGGCACAGCACAGGTAACTCAATATGTAGCTTTGTACTTAAGAGCAACAAACAACAGTTGAGTTAAAATGGTTTTGTAAGAATTATTTAAATTCCAGAACCAGTTTCATCTACAGAGTAAGATGGAGCATTTAATAAAACAAATTCTCACTTTGATATGTTAGTCAATCAACATGTAGTGTGGTTTGCACATTTGCACATAGAAATAGTAATTTGTGCAAATTAAAAACACATGAGATTTTAAAGTACACAAGTTAGATCTAGAGTAATAGTTCTTAAGTACTAACAAAGGTTATAGTTCAAATTTTAGAATGGTCTTTTGGTACAGAATGAGGATGACCTTTCTTATTTGTAGTACAAATTATTTACCTTTCACCTTTGAACTTAGGAGGTCCCTTGAATATATATTCTTAAGTATAGTTTATGACATGGTGGCTATTGTCCACACTTTTTAAATTGATATATTTATGTACTCAATATGTGAAACAACTTGCATATTTACAGAAACTTGAATCAGAGATTAGTAGAATTCATCCACTGTAATTGTTTGTATTAGCTTGCAAAATCTTCCAAGTTATTTAGTTGGCTTAAATTTGCTTCAAGTTGGGTATATGGATAACACAAGTAATTAGAAATGTTCCCTTGGTGGGACAACAGTAAGTTTACAGACTTACAACACTAAAATCTGAGAACACAGCAAAAAGCCCAATGCTCTTTTGTTCTAAAACAAACAATACTTGGAGATCTTCCTCCTAATCTTTTAGAAAATACTTTTTAGCACAGTTGAGAATTTATTAATTACATTGCTGGAGGAAGAATATTTTGTTCCCTACTTTAAAATACACTACATTATTCATAATTTAAAGAAAACCACACTTTTGATCATATGGTGTTGTAACATGGTGGGTGTCTGTCTGTGTGTGGAAGGGAATGCCTTCATTTGTTAATTAACAAGGGACTACACCCCTCATGACATGCCTGTAGGTTTCAGGAAGGCTTTTGTGTTTTGAAACTTCTCTATGTATGTATGAAGTGGGCTTACATGAACTGAGTATTGCCATATGGGCTCCTCGGCACAAAAAGTGTTTATGTTATACGTTTAGCAAGTGGACCTTTCATGAGTTGTTCTGTCAGGTGGGCCTGTGACTCCATGATAAGAAGGGTTGAGCTTTATTTGAAAAGGAAAGTGACTCGTTTGTCATCTGATTGGTTTAAAGATACTGTTTTTTTTTATTTTATGTCTTGTTTTTATCACATACTAAATCAATTTTTTTGTAATATAGAAATGTATTGTTGAACCTGATATATGCATGAATAAATTAAAGAAACTGTTTTTTTTATGGTTAAAGATAAAGCCTTATTTAAGTTTATGTGTTATGATTATATATTTGTACAAACCTGCAAAGCTAATTTTAACATTTACCAGGGTCTTTTTGTTTCTAGTTTTTATATGATTACGTGATAACTTAAAGTGTGCATAATGAATAGATTAGAAGTGTAAATGTGTCGTCAATATGACTTTTAATGATGTTTCTTAATATTTGGGTGCTAAAAATTATTTCATTTTTTGGAATAGATGTCAGTTGTGTTTTTTAACCATCTCTCTAACAATAGTGTGTGGAAGTTTAGCATATAACTTGGGGCAAAAATATCCCATGGAAACAATAAAGAACCACTTTGCTACGTTCCTGTATTATTGTTATAGCAGCATATGACTGATAAAAATATTGCTTTTACATACACCAACATGTCAAACACACATACTCATTTACAACTGTCTTTAAACCACCAACAGTTAAACTGTTACTCATTTCATTTATAATTACCATTTGAAACATACTAAGTTTTATTGTTTTTTTTCACTTAAATAAAGAGGTATGATATATTTGTATAATAACAGGTAGCCAAATAAGACACACAGACAGACAGACCAATGTTCTGTTGGAACATGTAGTATATTTCATCACCTTTCATTATGTTGCCCCTCGGTGTGGATTCCTGTACATGGTGAGGGGACCTCCCAGGGAAGGTTCTGTTCTATCTGGTTACCTTCTCTGGGATCTAAACATCCACCCACGTGTTTGCCGTGCGTGGCGACCCGTGAAGGGGAGGAGAGGATCCTGGTGGTTGAGGGGTCCAACCCTAACACACCACTTTGGCCTCGAATTCCTGTAGACGGGCGGCCTTTGGGTGACCCCCCCCCTTGGGTCAATCGGCTGGTCCACTTGGGCTAGAGTCAACCAAGTACCAGTGTTGGAAGTTCTGAACGGGTGTTGTGGACATTGTGCCTGATGCTGGTGTTTGGGTATAGTGCTCACGAGACCCTGGTGTTGCTGCATTGTCCTTGCGTGACTTTGTAGTGCGTCCCCTTGTAGGGCTCCATGGTGGGTGGGTACCGAAATTTTTTCCTTTTCCTATGGATCCTCTAAAAAATTTAAATAAAATTGTGAAAAAACAGTCAATGGGTAAGCGACCACGTCTTGAATACTCAGAACAGCAATCTTCAACATCAGTAACACACGTACTTCATTTTCTTATATTATATTCTCTTTCGGAAAAACCTTTAGGGCAAATGTCCCCTTTTTTAATTCAAAAGGGACTAGAGGGACTTGCTGGCTCTCCAAAGTCAGTAAAGAAACTTCGATCTGGTGACATATTGGTTGAAACATCCACATCCCAACACAGTGAACACCTCTTGAATTCAAAGGCAATTGGGGATATACCTATTGAGGTTACCCCTCATGCTACCTTGAATTCATCTCGAGGAGTTATTGTTGAAAGGGATTTGAAGAACATTCCCGAGTCAGAGATTCTCACTGGTCTCTCCACTCAAGGAGTTTCAGCAGTGAGGTGCATCTCCACTCGCAAAGATGGAGTTACACTGCCAACAAATACCCTCGTTTTAACATTTACTTCATCAAGTGCACCTGCCACCATCAAGGCAGGTTATCTCATTTGCAGGGTTCAGCCATACATACCAAACCCTCTTCGATGTTTCCAATGTCAGAGATTTGGCCACTCAAAGACATCTTGTTGGGGTTCCCTGACATGTGCTTGTTGTGGAAGCAAGGACCACGATGCCTATGACTGTGACATGAACCCACATTGCGCAAACTGCAATGGTTCTCACCCCTCTTACTTTCATTCTTGCCCAAAATGGTTGGAGGAAAAAGAGGTGCAGCATTTGAAAACGACACATAACATTAGTTATCCTGAGGCTCAGAAATTGCTGTCCACAACTCCATCTCGGACATATGCTGCTGCACTTCATTCCACAACTACAGTGGGAGTGCAGACAGATCTCTCTGTGCCTCCAAGAGAATCGTTTTCAAAACAAATGAAAAGCCTTTTGACCTCCATGGTTAAAAAGGTTGATGAATCGACTTCCACACCCATCTCTGTTCCTCCCATACCTTCCAACAAACCTCAAGATCCACATCCTTCGGTTTAAAATACAGGCATTTCTTCTGATACATCTTTTTCTCCCACCACAAGAGACAAAACAATTATTCGTTTGCATCCTCAGTCACTAGATTCCCCTTCCAATAACAAAAACTTGCCCACCTGACACAGAGCAGGATCCATGGAGGTTGATAGACCTCCTCCGACTAAAGACAGTAAAGAAAAAAGACGTGGTCGTAAACTGAAGGGTTCTCCAGCCACTTCACCTACCCATTCTTACAAATGGCCACCTTGATACAATGGAACTTTCGAGGTTTACGTTCTAATCTGGATGATATCAAAATGCTGATTGCTTCCTACCATCCTGTTTGTCTTTCTTTACAAGAAACATTTCTCAAAACTACTGATACTGTCTCCATTCGGCAGTTTTCTCTGTACAGAAATGACAGGTTGTGTGATGGTCGAGTACATGGAGGGGTGGCACTGTTGGTTGATCAACATGTGCCCACCCTGTCTTTGCCACTCAACACACCCTTGGAGGCTGTAGCCATCCGTGTTTCCTTGGGTCATACCATCACTGTTTGTTCTCTGTACCTGTCCCCTGGAGAGACATATGATCAATCAGATCTTGATGCTCTCGTTGAACAATTGCCATCTCCATTTCTAATCCTAGGGGATTTTAATGGACATCATCCCCTCTGGGGAAGTGCTATTATTGATGGGAGGGGCCAATCTGTAGAGCGGATGCTCTCTGATCACAATCTTTCTCTTTTCAATACTGGTTCTTCCACTTACTTTCATGCACCTAGTCAGTCCTTTACCGCTATTGATCTCTCAGTTTGCTCCCCTTCATTATTCTCCCATTTTTCATGGAGGGTTGACAGTAATCCACTAGGCAGTGATCATTTTCCGATCCTTTTGAGAGAGACTGGCCGTGGTCGATGCCACCCTACCCGCGTGCCCGGTGGAAGCTGGATCAGGCAGACTGGTCCACTTTCACTGCTCTCGCAGAACTTGATCCTGCCATCGTAAATCAGCCATCAATAGACGACTGTGTAGCAGCGGTAACTGACTGTGTTACACATGCAGCTGCTCAGTGTATTCCTAAAACCTCGACACGTTTTCCACGATATCCTCGTCCGTGGTGGAATCCTGCTTGCCACTTAGCACGGAAGGCTCAAAGCGGGCCTGGGATACCTTTGGGATATCCCACACTTTCAAACGGGTTGCTTTCCAACGGGCTCGTGCACATGCTAGGTGGGTAAGACGTCAAAGCCAGAAGGAATCTTGGATTAAGTTCACAACCAGCATATCTTCTACCACCAGTTCCAAGATCATATGGGAATAGATTCGAAAGGTTAATGGGCACTACAGTTCTGTCCCCCTCTCGATCTTACTCTCTGATGGTCAGGAGGTGACTGATGTTCGGAACATCGCTAACACTCTAGGTGAAAGCTTTTGCGGGTATCTAGCACTTCTGCTTGTTCCTCCACTTTCCTGGCCATCAAGACTTGGGCAGAGCGATCACCTCTTTCCTTTCAAACTGACTGTTTCTTTGACTATAATTGTCCCTTTACCTTGGTGGAACTAAAAATGGCCCTTCATCGGTCTGCCAGTACGTCTGTTGGACCTGATGATATTCATTATGACATGCTGCACCATCTATCTCTTGCTTCTCTTGATGTCCTTCTGATTGTTTTCAACCGGATCTGGCAGGAGAATGTTTTTCCTGATGCCTGGTGCCAGGCTATTATTTTACCTTTCTCTAAGCCAGGGAAAGATCCCAAGATTCCTTCAAACTACCGTCCAATTGCTTTGACGAGCTGTCTCTGTAAGACATTAGAAAGGATGGTTAATGCTCGTCTTGTTTGGTTCCTTGAATCAAACAACTTTCTCTCGCCCACCCAGTATGGGTTCCGTCGACAGCACTCCACCACAGACCACCTAATTCGTCTTGAAACATCTATCAGAGAAGCCTTTCTCAACCGCCAACATCTTGTATCAATATTCTTTGACATAGAGAAGGCTTACGACACAACATGGAGGTATGGCGTTTTTGAGACCTCCATACATATGAGTTATGTGGCCATTTGCCCATGTTTATTAAAAAAATTTAATGGACAGGAGATTCCAAGTTCGTGTGGGTTTGACACTTTCCCGTTCTTTTGTACAGGAACTTGGAGTCCCTCAAGGCTGTGTATTGAGTGTTACACTCTTCAGTATAAAGATAAATGCCATCACTGAACAACTCCCTCTCACTGTTGCGAATGGGCTGTATGTCAACGACTTTCACATCTCATGTCAGTCGTCAAACATGAGATATATTGAGCGGCAATTACAAACCACCCTCAATTGTGTGCAAAGTGGACTCTGGCTTTAATTTCTCTCTCTCCAAAACTGTATGCATGCACTTTTGCCGTCGACGGGGTATTCACCCTGATCCTGAACTTCATATTGGTGAAGTTTTGCTGCCAGTGGTCCCGGAGACCAAGTTCTTGGACTTATCTTTGATCATAAACTGACCTTTATACCACACTTAAAGCAGCTTCGGGTCAAATGCACAAGAGCACTGAACATCCTCCGTGTTCTCTCTTCTACTAGTTGGGGGGCAGATCTCTGTTCAATGTTAAAGGTATATCGTGCTCTTATTAGATCGAAACTCGATTATGGATCAATGGTCTATGGCTCTGCCAGACCCTCGGCCTTAAAGATGCTGGACCCCATTCATCACCAAGGACTTTGAATCTGCACTGGGGCTTTCCGTATCTCTCCAGTTCAAAGTATAGACATTGAATCTCATGAACCTTCTCTACACCTTCGCCGTTTTCAACTATCTTTACAATATACTTCGAAACTTCATTCCTTACCAAAGCATCCCACCTGGAAATGTGTTTTCCTTTCCTCGGTGGGCAGTACTTTTTCAGAACAGACTATCTGTCATTGCTGCGTTTGGCCTTCACATCCGGGCACAATTGGATGAATTGGGTCTGTCCTTGGATAACATTGCAGATTCCACAGGTTGGCCCATCCCACCATGGCTTATTACAGCCCCCAAATGTGACCTTTCTTTCAGTCACCTAAAAAAGGCAGATACTCCAGATTGGAAGTACCGTCTTTTATTCAATGAATATCTTTCAAACAATCATTCAGTTCCCATTTATACAGATGGTTCCAAATCAGGTAATTCAGTGGGCTCTGCTATGGGTCAGTAGTTGCGCGCAGAATCCCTTCTACAGCTTCTGTGTTCACTGCTGAACTGTATGCCATATCTCTTGCCCTGGATCATATTGCAGCTGAGCAGTACTCCAACTGCACTATTTATACTGATTTGCTTAGTTTTATACTTGCCTTGGAATCGCTACACGTTAGCTCACATCCTATTCTCGCTGATATTCGAAACCGACTGGCCCATTTCTCATTAGCAGCTACTTCAATCCAGTTTTTCTGGATACCAGGCCATGTTGGTATTCGCGGGAACGAGCTTGCAGACATGGCAGCTAAATATGTCTGCTTCAGCACCATCACTCCTATGCCTATTCCGTACATGGACTATGGTGTTGTCTTCAAGGCTCGGCTCCGTGCCAGCTGGCAGTCCACTTGGAGTGAGCAACGTGACAACAAACTTTTTCAAATCAAACCCAAAATTGGACTTGGCCATCTATCTTCCATAAAGTTCGGAAGGAGGAAGTTGTTCTAACTAGACTACACATTGGTCACAGTTTTTTAACTCATCATTTTCTTTTATCTGGAACTGATGCACCAGTGTGTAGTTTGTGTAACACTCAACTCACTATCAGCCACGTTATACTTTCTTGCCATCATTACAATTCTCAACGACGGCAATATTTTAAACATATTTTTTCCCATGGTCAGTCTGTAACATTGGACAGAGTTATTGGTGATGGTGACTCTATCTACCTTGATAATGTTTTTAATTTTTTAATGGTCATTAATCTTTTTAATCTCATTTAAGTGTTGCATATTTATTCATTACACCTTTTTTAATTGTGGTTCCTTTTTTACAGTTTTAATCTCTCTCCTTCAATTTGACATTGGACAATGGCCAGAACATTAAATAACTCAACACCAGGACTGGAAAGGCCAACTTCAGGTGACTAACGCTACTGTTTGAACTATCCGTTTGAACTACTCGTTAGTTGTCCTGGCGAGTTGTTATTATACTTTTGCTGCATATCATTTCACACTTTTACTACTTAACTTTTTAGTACTGGCCATATTGACTCATAACCTGGAACCAGGACTGGAAAGACCAACTTCAGGTGACTGATGGTGGTTCTTGAACTTACCTGTTAGTCAGGTTATGATCATTACCTTTTTGCTTGAGTAAATACCTTACAACTTCTTATACTCTGCCTTCTTAACATTGTAGACTAGGTGTCAACATTGGTTTTATACTTTTTTGTTTTACCTTCATTTCCATTTATGTCTATTACTACATATATTTATTTTTTTTTACATTTTTACCGAATGTCTGGCGCAGATAGCCTTGCTGCTTTGTGCCATAAAACACTAAATCAATCAATCAATCCTTATGTTCCTAAACTGTTGTTTTCCATTTTAATTTTCTCATGACAGTGAATATAAAGTAAATGTACACTCACAGTATGAACTTTTGTCAGGATGTAAGCAGCGTGAACACTGTGTTATTTTACAAACATGGCGTGAGCCTGTCTTAAGTGTTAAACGTGTGATGTTATTTTTTGTCAACGTCTTTGCACGGTGTCGTTTTATAGAAGAGTACGAATGCTGTGTTTATAACTGCATGACAATATAAAGGAAGTAAAAAATACAGAATAAGTATACGTGTGTTTGAATTGGGTTTGTATTAATGTAGGAGTTTTGTTCCAACGTAGGTCAGTGGTAACAGAAGTTGGAGCAACTGACCACCTAAAGTATCTCATCATCGTGTGTTCTTCAAGGATTTTCTGGAAGTGGTATTTCAACAAACATTCATGTGATCCTTTTCACTTATCAACTTCTTTAGTGCTAATTGTTGGATCATAGAAACAATAATGCTGATACAATAGCATCGCACATCGTGACGTCAATGTGCTGTAATATTCTTCATAGATGTGTTAATTAAACAAAAATATCCTTTTGATGAATATAAAATATCGAGGACAAGCCATTACTGTGTAAGTTGGGTGAACTTTAACGATTTTTCTCACAGGTGTTGTACATGTTGCTTGACAGTGAGTTTAACGCACGATTATTATTGTTGTTTTCTTTGTTGTTGTTTTTTCAATTTTGACCATACATTATCACAACAGATGTCTCTGTGATTTTTGGTAATAAAAAATAAACAAATGCAATTTGTCTTATATTCAGTTTGTTGTTGGTTACAAATTATTTCAAAAATGAAAAGTTTGGAATTGTTTGAAATATTTTTCTATATACATACGAGTATGAATATTATTATTTTTTTGTTAAAAAGGCTTATCAGTAAATATTTCTTGCCTATTATTATTATTACTTCTTTTATGAAGTTGCTTTCTAACCATTATTATTTGTCTTCACTGACTATATATTCTTTCATTTACGAGTTTCAAAACTACTGTGTGTTACAAAGTGCCCAAAAGTTTCCAGTAAAATTAGGTTTTTAAAAAGTTATGGTGATAAAGTTTTGGTTGTCAATATTATTTCATTAGAATGTATGTGCTGCTATCTATACATTTAGTTTGATACGAAAACAGGTTTGATGTTAGAAATCAAATGGCAGTGCTGAGGGAAAATAGGTTGTGAAATGTTTTCCCCGGCAAAGCACAGTATCATTGTTTAAATTGTGTTATGTTTTATCGCCATTAACAAGTTATTTAATTGTGAAGGAATTTTCATGCTATGTTTTTCATCAATAAACTATTTTTGTTTTGTTTTGTAGTCAGATTTTGTGTGTGAGTTTAGCTCATCAGTCTGAATGGATGCATGTTTCAGTAATTAAGAGAAATCAATGATTCCTCACTAACTGTGTGCTAAACATTTACTGGATATTATGCTAGGGTTAACAGGGTTAGTAATTTGAGAAAACATGTATATACCTTTATTTAAAAACATCTTTAGATGCTGAGTAATACATTTAAATTTTATTCCAATGTGACGTATTATTTTCTCTCGAAAGTGTTTATGTGATATAGTAACATATACGAAAACCTCTTCTTGTCCGTCCGTCACTGGTTCAGCTGTGAGTTTACAGACTTACAACGCTAAAATCCAGTGTTCGATTTCCTGCAATGGACAAGAGTACAAATAGTGCAATGTTGAAACGAACAATCTAGCTCCCAAGTTATACAGCGGGATGTCTGCGGATTCAGACTGCTAAAAACCGGGTTTCTACATCCGTGGTGGGCAGAGCACAGATAGCCCATTGTGTAGCTTTGTGTTTAATTTAAAAATACACTTTTCGTTGGCCCGACCACAGTTAGTTCGATGTTTAGCTTTGCATTAAAACATCCTTCTTATTGACTGTAACATGACTTAAGCGTAGGATATCAGACTAGTGATCCAAGGGTCTTGGGTTCGAAACGTGGAGCTATTAACCACGCTTTACATTTTCAGCTCTAGGGATGTTATAAAAATGAGAGCTAATCCATTATTCAGTTACGAGTGCTTACAGATTTACATCCTCAAAGTAAGGAGTCCAATTCTTCTAGGTGGACATAGCGGATTGCTCGCTGTAATTTTGGTTCGTCATGGCAAGGTGGTCAGGGCAGAAAGATTTATCGTTCTGCATGGTTGATGATTTCTTTCCAGTTGAAGATGTACTTCAGCGATGTGGGAGATACAGATCAGGCCCAGCATAGCCAGATGGTTAGGATGCTCGACTCGTAATTTGAGGGTCACGGGTTCAAATCCCCGTCACACCAAGCATGTTCGCTCTTTTAGCCGTGGAAACGTTATAAAGTTACGGTCAATCCCACTATTCGTTGGTAAAAGAGTAGTCGGAGATTTGGCCGTGGGTGGTGATGAGTAACTGCCTTCTCTGTAGTCTAAAACTGTTAAATCAGAAACGGTTAGCGCTGATAGCACTCGTGTAACTTTGTGCGAAATTTAAAAAAAAAAACGAACACCAAACCAATCCATCTGGTCAGAAGTTAAAAATTAGGGACAGCGGTAGATAGTTTTAGTAGCTTTGCAATAAATACAAATGTATAAGATTTAAATATTTGTAATTTTTAGAAAGTATATAAATCTTTCACAAGCCAACTTACTCAAAAGCTAAATTTGATAACATTACGAAAATGAGTAACGGTAAAATTATGCGTTTATTTAATGTTGTTTAATAACATGAAAAAGAATAACTCTTTGCTTGCCTCTTACCAATTTATTTCATTAAAATAACATTTTTATTTACTTTGCTTGTATCCGATCGGGAAATCAAATAGTTTTATTACCTACCACAAGGGAACATTTAAATACGTTTTTTAATGTGGTGAATGAAAAACGTAACTGTACTCCGTGATGGCTCAGTGAAAAGTAGGTAATTTTAAATACTTTTGGCCATTTCTAATTGTTAGGCATTTCTTTGATTCGCTGAAGCATTACTCTGAGAGATTGAAACTACTTTAGATTAATAGTACGTATCAACCATAATATTTATTACATGAGACTAATTATTTAGTAATTAGCGCTTGTTAACAAAACTCGGTGACTGCCAAAAAAAAGCAGTTACTAAGAGGCTTTTTCATGATTAGGCTTAGAGACAAGTATTTACTTTTGTAATTGCTGTCGTCTCATCAGTAACGAAGAATGATTGTTGGCTTCATTCGAAGAGCCACCGAATTTTGGAACTTGTATTTATCTACCAGTTTTCTATCCATACTTCAAATAAGAATAATATAGTTCTCTACAAATTATTAAGTCATAAAACGTAAGACACAGTGACAATTTTTGTTTTGTTTACTTAATATTTCAGAAAATGATACAGTGTATATACACCGCCTCATTCAAACTTTTAGGACTTAGAAGGCTTAACATGGTCACAAGTTTAATCTTCAAACAGCGAGAATGTTGTGGGTAGCGGCATAAATTGATGGCCGCCGTTTAAGAGTTAAGTGGTCACTCATTAAAATAATAATAGTTTAATATCTTATTTAGAAACAGGAAAAAGATAAATTAATATTTAAATTTTATTCATTAAACTAAGTTAATTTTGTTGACATGCCATTTTATTCATTTCCTACTTAGACAAACCAACAAACGCAACTGAGGGGGAACGTTTAAATTTAATTGAAACAATATCAGTTTAAGAGTGATCCTATATTCCAAAGTAATATAACTTTAACATAAGTTTTATCTTAAAATTTCAAAAGCTTCTTTGTAAAAGAACATGTAGAGTTTGTTTTCAATCTTTTTGAGGTGACCCTACCCTTGAACATCTTGCATTTAATTGACCAGGAAAAAAGCATGGTTGATAAACAATCCAGTAACTTTCATACTTTGACCTTGAAGTTATTTAGAATATTCAACATTGTATAAAGAGGTAAGGTTGTTTAATATTGACTCAATAGGCTAGGAGTAATTAACTATTGGGTTTTACAATATAGAAATAGGGTTAAGTTCAACTTTGATCGCTTGGAATATTCTCCATAGTTTGTAGTGTTCCACATAAGGTTTGGTTGAAATTGGCCCAATAGGCTAGGGTGCATTTCATTTTAATAACTATAGATATCAAGGTGTTACAGAATTGAAAATGGACGTATACCATTTGACAAATGTAACACTAACGCTGGTTGTGTCGGTGTTTCTAACACTGAGTACTGGAATATCAAAGATACTGCTCTAAAATCATTGAAATTTGACATAAAAATTACGTGTTAGGGTTAAAGGAAGTTTGCTATTTTACGGAAAAGTAAGACTACTGTTAAAAATTAAGTGATAGAAGTGCGAGTTTATAAAACATAGTCGGGAGTGTAAGGTATTGTGATGCTGTACGAGGTCTGTGCAAAAAATACGCGGACTGTTTGAATTGCGCGGCTCCAGTTGGTTCCAGGGGAATCCCCTTGGTGTCGCTAGGTTCGCACATATCAGCTGATTACGACGCCATTTCCCGATTGCATTTATCTTCATTTGTGTATTAGCTACGCGGTTTTAAGTGAAGTGCGATTTTTTCGTTTAGCGGATTTCAGAATGAATGACCTGAAGGAGCAACGACTTGCTGTGAAATTTTGTGTTAAACTTGGAAAATTTGCGCCTGAAACTTTTGCTATGCTTAACACGGCTTACGGTGATGTTGCTATGAAGCGTACGGCATGTTTCAAGTGGCATGAACGTTTTAAGGATGGTCGACAGTCCGTTGAAGATGATGAGCGTCCTGGACGTCCTTCCACGTCGACAAAATCAACACCCTGGTGCGGGCAAATCGACGTCTGACTGTCAAGGAGCTTGCTGAAGAGTGTGGGATATCAGTTGGATCTTGTTACGAGATTTTGACCGAAAAATTGAAGATGCACCGCGTTGCTGAGAAATTTGTGCCTCAGAACTCGTGAGTTTTTGGCCAAACACTCGATCACTGTTCTTCCCCACCCCCCCCCCCCCCTACTCACCTGACCTTGCTCCTTACGATTTTTTCTTGTTCCCCAAACTCAAAAGACCCTTGAAAGGAAGAAGATTTGAGACGATTCCCGAGATTAAGGCAAATGCGACGAAGGAGCTGGAGGACATTACAAAAAAAGCGTACCAGGACTGTTTCAACAAGTGGAAACACCGTTGGGATAAGTATGTGCGTTGGGGAGGAGAGTACTTTGAAGGGGTCTCAGACCTGTAACTTCTAAATAAAGTACATTTTGTTTTATGACGTCAGTCCGAGTATTTTTTGAACAGCCCTCGTATAAGACATTAGTTTTTTAATTTACCTTACTAGCATAGCAAGGACACCTAGCGTAAAATAAATAAAACAATTGATTGAATGGAAGTTTAATGTCAGAAGTTTTGGCAGGAAAAAATAACAATTTAGATAAAGCTATACCAATACGATTCGTTCTTTATGTCAGTGCCTACAACAGATACTAAATAAATCTATGTTTCAGATATTCTTACAAAGCTGTCTTATGCAGAAACATTGAAATCAGAATATTTAATCTGCTTTTAAAAATTACCTTTTTAAACAGTAATTTGAATAAAATGTAGAGCATGCGAGGAAAAAAATACATTTGAGTCCCACTGTACACCGGAATTTTCTGTTTTTGTTTCTATATTTGTAAAAAAAAAAATTACGAAATAACAAGACAGGTGTGTCGTTAAAAGATACAAGTTTTATGTTTCACGTTTTTAATATTAGATGGCGCTGTGTGCTAAAACTAAACCATCGTGTACATTAAGCAGATAATTTTCAAGTTGTTTGTTTGCTTTTCATTATCCCTTTCTCCCCCTGTCTGTCTAATACGCTTTAATCTTTTTAACAATTTCAACATTACGTAAACGATTTCTTTGAAGCAGGTGTTCTGTATTAAGTTCTTTGCAACTCGCTCATAGAACAAACTTTCAATTATATTAATATTGAGTTCAAGTGGAGAAACGGTGGTAGATTTTGCTTTGGTAAATAAGTACGTAAACAATTACGCTACTTAAGAAAGAAAAATCCTAACAAGGTCAGGTTTAAATCCCGTCACACCAAATGTACTTGCTCTTTCAGCCGTGTAGGCGTTATAACGTTATGAACAATCCCATTATTCGTTGGTAAAGGAGTAGCCCAAGAGCTGGCGGTGGGTGATGGTCCCTAGGTGCTTTCCATTTAGTCTTTCTCTACCAAATTAGGGACGACTAGCGCAGATTACTCTCGTGTAACTTTGCACGAAATTCAAAATCTAAAATGGTTGTTACCGTTAAGTTGTTATATAACTCAATTAGAATAGCTCTACAATAATTATTTCGCACTATCAGTGTTTGTGCTGTTATGGCTGAATAGACTATAACATAACGTCCAGTATATCCGTGAAAACATACTTTAAATCAACGCCTAGCACATCTGTAGGAAGTAAGATAACACTTATTTAATAAAAAGTTGTGGGATTTAACTCTTTAAATAAAAAAGGTTGAGAACCACCTGCTGTGGAGAGTAAAGTCATACCGGAAGAAGAACCTCTTGGTAACATGGCAATAGATAACAAAATATGCTGGTCTTATCTTAATTTTAAAATTGTGGTAATAAAAAACAACAACAATAGTAGATGCAAAAATAGAAATACCGTAAACTTAGAGATATAATATCGTACAATGATTTTAAAAAAACGAACTTCGTTAATGGAATAGATAGGCAAATGCAAATAGCATGACAGACCTACGGCACTTTTTGTTTGGTTAGCTAATCTCGTTTATTTGTATCATTCCGAGCCAAATTAATCCTCCAAGCACGTGATAATGTTTAAGTATTCTGAATGGCATACTAAGTAGTCGGTCGATTTTGCAGCAGTCAAACCTGTCGTAACACGTGTGTATGTGTTCCATACTGGTGGTTCCTCAACGTGTGCATGCGTGCTTCAATGATTTCTCCTTTTCTCTTATCTAACTTTTGGTGTATACACCACAGTGTTTATTCTTCCCATGACTTTGTAGTGCAGAGAACTGAAACGAAATTAAATTAGTTTTAGTTCAAAATGCTGACTTTCTGTTTGGTAGGTGCAGTCGTCCCTTTGTGATTGGATGATATAATTTTCTCTGCACCTCACTTCTGAGGCACTTTGCACTTGCTTCAAAGTTAAAATTACATTTATGTTCTTTTCCATACATAAACTACAGCTTCAAAGGATGCGAACAGCTCGTACAGACTCGGCTGCGGGTAGAGAATGCAAATTAGAAGTCGGTCCCAGCAATGTAATGTGTGAAAAGAGAAACGAAGTTTCGTGTTTTCAAAAATGGCCAAAAGATAAACACGAGAGTGCATTTAAACAATGAGCTAAATAAACTAGTTTAGAAAAACAAGTCAACCAGGAGCGTGTTTTTTACTGTATACGTAAATTTACAGCACATGATAAAGAAAGCTGGAAAACCCACAAACGTAACTATTATTAAAGAATAAGCCAACTATTATCAAATTTCATATAGTATTTTTTATTTATCATGTTTAAACTATTTGACTTGCGCTCTGTAAAGTTTTCAGGTTGTTTTTCATATTTTACTATTTTTTGAGTATTTCAATCAATTTAGTGCTTCAGAACTTTAAACTTGCATCACTAGACATCACATACGTTGTATTAAAACGACTTTGAATACGTAAATTAACAAGGCACGTAACAATCACAGCAGATATACAGTAGTGAAAGACAGCGTATATAAGAACTTCATTTTGACATTGTTTGGTATTATGTTAGTACTGTTGGACAACCGAAAAATTGATCGCCTTTGGAAAGACTAAGTAATGACTGTTGCTGAAACAAAATATTCATACACTTAGGTAATAAAAATGTGTCCGTATTAAAACTTTAGAATATCCGAAAAGAGAATATCTCTTGTTTAGAAAATAAAAGAATATGGATCATCTTTGGGTACTTGGACCACCCAGAAAGAGACCTACAACAAGTCTTCCTCAAGACATAGTAAGAAAATTGCAATATCTTGTAGGAGGTGAGACTTCAAAACCCAAATTTAGTGGCAGAAGCTCTCCATATGCTCAAGGTAACAGGACGAAAAATAATCAAAAAGGGTCTCCACTTGGAAAAGTGACACAAGTCACAAGTCGTTTCTTTCAAATATTTTTTACTGTTGTATAGCTCAAGCAGGTGAATTATGAAATTATATTATTGCTATTTCATACAAAGATACACCAGTGAAGGCTTCAGATGCAGTTTCTGTGGATTTCTATATGTTGGACTCCTAATAGTAATGAGAAACCGTTGTTCTCGTAAACCACGTTGCTTGTGGAAAACATGCAGGGAACCTTTTAGTTAAGAGTCAAAATATTTTCAAGACCAGCAAGAAGTAGCGTTTAAAAAAACGTTTCTTTTGCCCCTACCTCCGTGGCACATCAGTTATATGCTGACTTACAATGCTAGAAACCGGATTTCGATACTTGTGATGGCCAGAGCCTATTGTGTAATTTTGTTCTTAATTTAAAAACAAACAAATCTGCTGAAAAATTACCTTACGAGGTTCTTCCTTTCATACCTAAAAACCGAGTGCTTGTATAGTCAAAGGTTGTTCATTCATAGAAAATTCGACCTCTGATTTTAGCGTTGTAAGTCCGTAGACTTACCACTGTACTAGCGGGAGGTCTGAAATATATATTTACATGGCACACCTTTTATTGAAAATGTGACATAATTGCTGACTCACAATAATATGTAAAGCACAACATTGTGAATATGAACTAAGCTAAGTCGCATTATGAAGCGTTATTCACTTTATGTTTTTTGCCACAGGAGGGCGCTCTGGGTGAGAAAAAAGAAAGGTATACCAATTTATCACAGTTTGGTACATAAAGGTAATAAATAACATATAACATTTGTTTTTACTTTCTCACGGACATTTAACTTTAGACTGTTTATTTGTTTGTTGAATTTCGCACAAAGCCGTCCTCTGTTTTTAAAGTGATAGACTAGGTGGAAGGCACTAAGCTTATGAGCACCACCCAATGCCAACTATTTGGTTACATGTTGGACGAAAGGATATGCAACAATTTGCCGGTTAAAACTCAATATTTTTACATTGAGCATTGCTGATGCTCCCTGTCACACCAAACATGCTTGTCCTTTCAGCCGTGGGGGCGTTACAATGTGACGGTCAATCCCACTATTCGTTGGTAAAAGAGTAGCCCAAGAGTTGGCGGTGGGTGGTGATGACTAGCTGCCTTCCCTCTAGTCTTACACTGCTAAATTAGTGACGGTTAGCGCAGATAGCCCTCGTGTATCTTTGCGCGAAATTAAAAAAAAGAAGAGCTATAAATAAAATTATGCCAGTTGCCATAAAATAGAATACGTGAAAAGAACAAGGCTTAAATTATAATACTTTATTATTGTGTAAAATGAGATTAAAGGCAAGTCAGCGAATATATTTTATTCTGTTTTTATTTTTCCCTCCAGTTGTTTCGATAACCGGAAGCAAATTGTTTTTGTTTCCGTTTGATACGCAATAAGGTAAAGCATTTTATTTGTAGTATAATTCATACCTGAATGTGAATATGATATCACATCTATAGAAATACATTAAATTTATATTAAATGGAACTGGACATAATATTACATGCATATTTATGTTGGAAGTTATAATATTTAAAGATGGATGACGGAACAGAGATAGGCTTATCCTGTTCGTCAAAATTGATACGTGTATAAGATAACCTAAACATTCTCCATAAGGGCCTATTTATCCTTTTTAGTGAAGAAAAAGCAGGAAAAAAACCAACAACACAAAATATTGTTCATAAGGAAACTCGATTTTAAGTACGTTGGTAGTTCATTTCAAAAAACCAAACCTAATAAGGTATGTGTTTTTATTTTTCATAAATCCAGAAAATATTTTTTTTCTATCGAAATATGGAATGAGAACATGGAGAGAGTAGGTCTTATTTCTCAAAAATCCGGACAGTACTTTTAGTGTCTAATTATATAACTAGTGTTCACAGTTGTAATACGATTATTGTTTAGATAGAAAAGACAATTATTTTTACCAAACACAAAATAAAATCCCTATTACACAAAAGATAATCGTTTTGAAAAACTTAGAATTGTCTTTGTATTCCAAACATTGAACTCTGAAGAACGTAAAGACAGAAAATGTTGTGCCCACCACAAGTTTGGTTTGATATGAATTTCGCGCAGAACTACACGAGGGCTATCTGCCTTAGCTGTCCCTAATTTAGCTGTGTAAGACTAGAAGTAAGGTAGCTAGTCATCATTATTCACCGCCAATTCTTGGGCCTCTCTTGTGTCAAAGAATAATGGATTGACCATCACATTATAACACTTCTACGACTGAAAGGGCGAGCATGTTTGGTGTGACGGGTATTCGAACTCGCGACCCTCAGATTGCGAGACAAGGGCTTTAAACGACCAGCCATGCCAGGCCCCTACTATATCTAAACTCGGTTTGTTGCGTAATAAGACTACAGAATTACATTACTGCTAAGCCATTGGGACTGGGTGCTAAGGTCAAGAACCCCTGATTGATACATTTTTTTATGTTCAAATTTTCACTCTGTTTTTAAAATCAAATTAAAACTTTGTTAAGTAAATTATTTTTTCAACAGTTAAAAAATATCAGTATCAGAGCCTCCCGGTGGATAGCAGTAGTTTTACGGAATTGCAACATTAAAATTCGGGGTTCGATACCTCGCGGTGGACACAGCAAATAATCCAATGCGTCTTAGCACTAAAACGAACCTGAAAAAGAAACAAAATATTAGAAGTTAAAGTCCTAACACATATATTCTACGTATGATACTAAAATGTGTTGTTTTTTCAGCCAAGTTTTACAATAATTTCGGCTCGACCATTTAATAAAAAAAAACCTTTTCTTAGAAACTATACAAAATTAATCATAATGAATGTGAAACCAGACATCTTCTGTGTGGAAGATAAATAAAATAAATTTTGTACAAAATTTATTCCAATAAGTTGGTCTATAATGTTGCCCTAGCGGAGTCGTCAGAGGCATATTGTGACGTATAGATTAGCTTTAAAACCTAGTGGCCCAAGGCACTCATGGTTATATATTTAAATGGAAAAAAGATAAGAAACTTTATTATTACTTATAAACCATTAAGTAAAGATATGGATATTTCATTATCTTGTATGTAATTTTTTCGCAACATAAAGAATCTGGTATCTGTCTTTCTATATCTATATGGCTAAACGAGGAAGTTAATATTGGTTATTTCCGCGGAAGTTAAACGTGTTGTTTCAAAGGAAATGATTATGATAAAAAAAAAACACACACGTTATTTTTCGCCGTTGATTTATTTCTTGGTCGAAGGCTGTAAAAAGTAAGGAATATTTCGAGTTCAATAAATAAAGGGTTGGACGAATGGGGACTCAGAAAAAAAGAAATTCAACGAGTTCTCTTTAAATAAAATAACGGAGTTTTTTACATGTAACGTATGGATATCAATGTTTTGACATTTAAATTTGAAATCTGTAAATTTTCCCAAAGTTTGCGACCGTACACGAAAAAAAACACAAAAAAAACAGTGAAACACCATAAATTCTCAATATTCTGTAATGAATGGGACTTGAATAAAAACTGAGAATTTTTATAATGGCGCTAGAATGTTTAGAATATCCCACATTTTACGTAACTATATCAGTGTTGACATGCAAGGACATAGAGTTTTCTTACAGACCTCTGAGAACTTATGGATTAGTTTTGTGGTCGAAACGTTTTTGGTTTTAAAACAAAATTATCACAAAAAATGGGTTTACATTATTCGCGAGGAAGGTTTGTGAGGAAGATGTGTTCAGCTGTTTTTGTGTGCGACAACAGCCCAAGAAATAGTTCTTCACTACCCACCACAGTGTCGTGTGGTTCACTTCGAAGCGATCTCTTCTCCCTTTATGAGATAAACGGTGTTAGCACAAATGTCAGTTTGTTTATTTAGAGGTAGGCACAAAGCTACACAATGGACTATCTGTGCTCTGTCGACCACGGGTATCGAAAGCCGGTTTTTAGCAGTGTGAGTCCGCAGACATACCACTGGGGTAGCTGTCATTTTGTACCACCCACCTAGGCTTTCTTGCTAAATTAACTGTACTTTCGGTTATGCTTCATAAACATAAAGAAATACTGTTGGAAAAGGTCCAGCATGGCCAGGTGGTTAAAGCATTCGATTCGTAATCTGAGGATCGCGGGTTCGAATCCCCGTCACAGCAAACATGATCGCTCTTTCAGCCGTGGGGGCGTTATAATGTTACGATCAGTCGCACTATTCGTTGGTAAAATAGTAACTCAAAAGTTGGCGCTGGGTGGTGATGACTAGTTGCCTTCATTCTAGTCTTTACTGCTAAGTTAGGTACGGCTAGCGCTAATAGCTCTCGTGTAGCTTAACTCGAAATTCAAACCAAACCAAACTGCTGGTAAAACTAGTATACGGAAAAAACCTTTGTTCTTTGTTATTTTCAAAGTCATTGGTTTTTCTCCAGAAGGATGACCACAAAGTAACTATAAGTCTAAATTCATCTGATGATTGATTAAGACGTATTAGAATTGAAAATCGTGAAAGCTCTTATCCTATAGTAATACTTGAATCACACGTGTTATACAATACATCCTCGTAAATTCTCGCCGAATTTCTACGTAAGTAGATACGCGTTCGAATTAAAATTCTAAGTGGGAAGGCGAGGATAAACAGTACCACTCCTCTGATTGGATAATATGTAGATTTCTATTGTGTGAGTGAGTAATGAGTGGCAAAGAAACTATGACATAATAGGTTCTGGAGTCCCACAGATCACAGTAAACATTACTCGTATTTAGTTTATAGACCACTCGGGTCTCCTCGGGTATTTGTAGACCACAGTCGGATGTAGTAAAAGGTATAATGTTGTATTTTTGGGCCGCAAAAGGTCGTCCAGGGAAATCTGTAAATTTAACCTTTACAAATTATAAACCGATTTATCAATATGTTCTAGCATTGTTTTTTTCATTCTTTAGCGTGGAAGATGATGTTATAGCTGTGCTCTCTGATTACGAATATAATACGGTGAGTAAAAACTTTCTAAAATTTGACGTTGGTCTTAGCGGCATATTAGAAAGTAGCTTAACATGAATATTCATACGTCATTTATCCGAGTTTGATACAGGGTGTCGGAATCACCCGAAGAGTTCCGAGTAGGACAAAGAATCGTAATACTGTATACATCAACTTTTTGATCGCATTTTTGTTTAGAGAAGTTAACTCTGTTAAATCATTCATTACCGGTAGGGTCTGTCTGTTACATTATAATGTGAAATCTAATGATTTCCAGCTACAACACTCGGTGTTAGGATTCATCAACACATTTAGGTGAAATGATTCGTCCTATAGTCACAGGAATCTTAGAAGTGATGAGTTGTCATTGTAATACTCATGATATTTGTGATTAAATGTTTGTGACACATATTATTAAAGAGAGGACTCCAAAAATAATTTGATGCATAAATAGTTTAGGAAAATGTGATTAAAGTACCAGTTGTTTCAATGTACCTTACCAGTATTTCTAGATTTATTGTGAGGTCCAGCATGGCCAGGTGGTTAAGGCACTCAACTCGTAATCCAAGGGTCACGGGTTTGAATCTCCGTTACACCAAACATGCTCACCCTTTCAGCTGTGGGGCGGTATAATGGTTCGGTCAATCTCACTATTCATTGGTAGAAGAGTAGCCTGAGAGGTGGCGATGCGTGGTGATGACTAGTTGCCTTCCCTCTAGTCTTACACTGCTAAATTAGGGACGGCTAGCGCAGATAGCCTTCGTGTAGCTTTGCGCGAAATTCAAAATAAACCAAACCAGATTTATTGTGAAGGCAATAATCATAGGCCTGATATTGCCAAATGGTTAGAGCGCTATGCTTGCAATCTGCAGGTCGCAGGTTCGAATCTTTGTCTCAACAAACATGCTCGACGTTTCAGTCGTGATGACGGTCAGTTCCACTATTCGTAGGTAAAAGAGTATCCCAATATTTAACAGTGGGTGGTGATGACTAGCTGCCTTCCTTCTAGTCTTTCACTGCTGAATTAGGTCGGTTAGCGCAGACAACAGCCCTTGTGTATGTTGCGCGATATTCAAATCATTAATAATAAAGACACAGTTATTTTCTTTGTGATATAATTGGTTTGTATTATTTGTTAATTTAGTCGTCCCTAATTTAGCAGTGTGACAACCGCCTTGCGTCAATGTTTCTATGGCATCTCTCTCGTTTGGAAAACGGTCATGTAATTGTTGTATCATTTTCCTTGTGGAACTTTCCAATAAACCATTTAATATCTCACGCTGTGACTTTCATGTGCCGTAGGGCAAACGTAAAGAAGCTCATTGGAACTGCTTTGGGAAAACTGACAAACACTACAGGTTCTTCGGAAATTTTTCTTATTAGAATTGCTACTAATTTCGAGGCTGGGTTGGAAGATTGTGAGTTTTTGTCAACTTCAAATTATTGTTCATTATCATCATCGTAATGCGAGCCCGGCATGGCCAGGTGGGTTAAGGTGTGTGACTCGTAATCTGAGGGTCGCGGATTCCCATTCCCGTCACACCAAATATGCTCGCCTTTTCAACCGTGGGGGCGTTATAATGTGACGGTCAATCCCACTATTCGTTGGTACAAGAATAGCTCAAGCGTTGGCGGTGGGTGATGATGACTAGAGTCTTACACTGCTAAATTAGGGATGGCTAGCACAGATGGCCCTCGAGTAGCTTTGTGCGAAATTTAAAAAAAAAACAACCCAAAAAACAAACAAATCGTAATGTGCTTTTTTGGGGATAGAGGGCTCTTTTTCTCATCCAGAAATCTTCACTTTGCCGATGAGGACATTTGTCATGATTGGTGTGCAATATTGTGTATAGAAGTCGTTGTTGTTTTATACTTTCCGCTTTTATGAAGAACATTTGAAACTTCTGTTGGAAATAAAACAACGCAACATAGTTTGCTTTTATATAAAGAAATGTGTATGTCTATCACGTGGAGTGACGCTAATAGTAGAATCATCCCGATGTTTATAGAAAACCGATTGGTAAATTTCACACATTACATAATCTATAAATTACCATCTGCATACATTGTTTTGTTTTCATTCCTGCTGGTCAAAAAATAGCGTTTGTTTTCAAAGGGAATAAAATAATTGATTCTCTTTACATAAAGAATAGTTGCACGCACTACCTTCTTTACTGACTCTTTATATAAAAAATGGCTACACGCACTTTCTTTTTTACTGATTAAAAGGATGGCTACACGAGCTTAATTTTTAAGTCGTTCACCGATCTTACCGTGTTATAAATTTGGTAGGTTTTTCCATGAGGTCACTTTTTTTAATGCAAGTAATATCCGCGCCTCTCTCGGGCTACTTGTAGTAAAACAGAATTAAAATCTTTACTTCAAGGTGTGCTCCGTTAAGTATGTTTTTTAAACGTGTGTTAAACTTTTTCTGAAGATATATACATGGGTATAAACGTACGAAGACTCCTTACACGCACATCCAGAGAATATAAAACCAACTAAGGTATTCTCGTCTTTTCAAAACGAATGTGAAGATTTAGTCACTCATCTGTGTAATGTTTAAAATGCACATTAGCCAATTAGTTCCGTTTCAACCAATCTATTTTCTGCTTAATTTTGTAATTAACTACTGACTTTAATGAGTACGACTTTGTCTATCTATCTATCTATCTATCTATCTATCTCTATCTATCTATCTATCTATCTATCTATCTATCTATCTATCTATCTATCTATCTATCTATCTATTATAGACAACTGTTTGTTAATGTTGATCTGTGAAATCGGAAGAAAAAATCAGTAACAAATACAAGGACTCATGAGCACGCGCATCTTTTATTTGAAGTGTTGAGAGCTTCCTGGAACTTTGACGTCAGCAGAAACCAAACGTGATGTGTGGGTGACTGAACTAAAGGAATGCTGGGTTTACGCAAGTAACTGAAATTCCACAAGTTTTTAATATCGATTTAGCTGAAACTTCAATTAAATAAATGTCACACTTTTGAGAAATACCCCCTTGCGTTAAAATGACCATTTTATGTCCTTTTTTTTTTCCTTTTCGTACGAATTTTATTTGACAACAGGACTTGAACGTGTCGAAAACAGAATGCTCTAACAATCCAGCGAATTCATCTTCTAGCCACAATTCCAATCCTTGACAGTTTCATACCTCGAATGTATGGGTTCGGTGATTGGAAGGAAGGCGAGTTAATGAGATTTCCACTCGGGTGAGCAGCTGCTATTGTGGGATGATGTCTCATGTTGGATGTTTGGAAGTGGTGGAGTGGAAAACAGCTGCAGTTAGCTTTTATTGGGGATTATCGCACGGTACTCAAAAATGGCTCGAAAACACTTTTATTCGTAACGTCACAAAGAACGTGTGTATTTTCACAGGATTATATTTACAACAATAGAGGAAGATAGCAAAAAAAAAAGGAATAGCAGATAAAAAAAGACATATAATAAAAACAGAGATTGTTGATGTTGAATAAACAAAATGTTAAGATTAAAATAGAAGACCGAAGATAAAAGGTAGAAACAGTTGGGTGAATGTACAGTAAAAGTAATGGTTTATTGTATCATAGTTCCTCAAGGAAATGGCCAGGTGGATAAGGCACTCGATTCGTAATTTGAGAGTCGCGGGTTCGAATTTGCGTCACACCAAACATGCTCGCCCTTTCAGCTGTGAGGGCGTTATAATGTGACGGTCAATCCCACTATTCGTTAGTAAAAGAGTAGCTCAACAGTTGGCGGTGGGTGGTGATGACTAGCTGCCTTCCATCTAGTCTTACACTGCAAAATTAGGGTCAGCTAGCGCAGATGGACCTCGTGTAGCTTTGCGCGAAATTCAAAACAAACAAACAAACAATACTTAGGGGATACCTGGTTGGCTGTTCCTTCTAATTTTGAACCGATAGAGTACAGGAGAGGCGGCTAGTCAACAGCACCCACCGCCAACTTTTGGGCTACTCTTATCTGATCGATTAGCGGGATTTGAAAGCCTTTTAACAAAACTACGGTATCAAATTATGGGCGCATTTTTTTATTTTGGTAGTAACGGGTTTTGGAGAACAGTCCCGCACGTGAGCTATGTCCAGCCTTGAAAGAAAGAAAACATTTTCGAAGGAAAGGAAATTGTAAAAGATCAGAGCTCAAAATTACATGTAATACATACAATATAAATTATAATTATATATAAATCAAGATAAATGAATAAGAAAATTAAACTATGTTATTTGTAATTCTTTTGATAAGAACTTTTCAATATGTCAGCTGAAAAGGCATATTTTTTAACTGCAAGTTATGTCATATTTGATTCCATGTTGGTAATACGAGGGCTGTTCAAAAAATACGCGGACTGTTTGAATTGCGCGGCTCCAGTTTGTTCCAGGGGAATCCGCTTGGTGTCGCTAGGTTCGCACAGATCAGCTGATTACGACGCCATTTCCCGATTGCAGATATCTTCATTTGTGTATTAGCTACGCGGTTTTAAGTGAAGTGCGATTTTTTCGTTTGGCGGATTTCAGAATGAATGACCTGAAGGAGCAACGACTTGCTTTGAAATTTTGTGTTAAACTTGGAAAATCTGCGACTGAAACTTTTGCTATGCTTAACACGGCTTACGGTGATGTTGCTATGAAGCGTACGGCATGTTTCAAGTGGCATGAACGTTTTAAGGATGGTCGACAGTCCATTGAAGATGATGAGCGTCCTGAACGTCCTTCCACGTCAACTGACGACCCACGCGTCGACAAAATCAACACCCTGGTGCGGGCAAATCGACGTCTGACTGTCAAGGAGCTTGCTGAAGAGTGTGGGATATCAGTTGGATCTTGTTACGAGATTTTGACCGAAAAATTGAAGATGCACCGCGTTGCTGCGAAATTTGTGTCTCAGAACTCGTGAGTTTTTGGCCAAACACTCGATCACTGTTCTTCCCCACCCTCCCTACTCACCTGACCTTACTGCTTGCGATTTTTTATTGTTCCCCAAACTCAAAAGACCCTTGAAAGGAAGAAGATTTGAGACGATTCCCGAGATTAAGGCAAATGCGACGAAGGAGCTGGAGGACATTACAAAAGAAGCGTACCAGGACTGTTTCAACAAGTGGAAACACCGTTGGGAAAAGTGTGTGCGTTGGGGAGGAGAGTACTTTGAAGGGGTCCCAGACCTGTAACTTCTAAATAAAGTACATTTTGTTTTATGACGTCAGTCCGCGTATTTTTTGCACAGACCTCGTATATAGTTTTTAGGTACAGCTTTAATTATGAAATATCTGACGCCAGGTTGATGATGTATATTTGTTAGGTGCTTGTTTAATTGTATTATACCTGACTCCATGTTGATGATGTATATTTGTTAGGTGCTTGTTTAATTATGATATATCTGACTCCATGTTGATGATGTATATTTGTTAGGTGCATGTTTAATTATGATATATCTGACTCCATGTTGATAATATAGTTTCTTAAGTGCAGATTTATTTATGACACAGTTACGACAGAAAGTGTTCGTACCTCTGTGTCGTGAGTAGTTTTTTCCTCATAACATAAAAAGTATCATGATTAGGAAAATGAAAATTGAGTATATTATAAATATTATATTAACACACATCTACATAGATTTTTATATAAACTGAATGACAAATAAACTGTTTATAAACAAATAACCAAACATAGGAGGGGCAGAAAGTGTTCGTGCGTCTACTTTAATGGTCAGTTGTGTAGCCTTTCATGTGAATTACTTGGCGCAATCTCTCCTCATAGCCCTCCATGATCGTTTGACAGTACTCGAGTGGTATTTTCTTCCATTCTTCTCAACAGAAGGCCTCCAACTCTTGGAAGGTTTTCGGATGACATTGATGAACCCTGGTCTTCAAGTCATGCCAAATGTTTTTAATTGGGTTGAGGTCAGGTGACTGCGACGACCACTCCAGAACGCTTATATGGTTCCTCTGCAACCAGGATTGCACATATTTCGATGTGTGCTTAGGGTCATTGTCATGCTGGAAGGTCCAACGACGCCCAAACCGCAAGTTCCGAGCATCATTCTTGATATAAGTGCCTAATATATCAACGTACTTTTCTTTTTTCATGATTCCGTTGACGCAGTGAAGGCCGCCTACACCAGAAGAGCTGAAGGAGCCCCATAGCATGATGGAGCCACCTCCGTGTTTAACTGTAGGGACGGTGTTCTTTGGAAGATTTCATTCCCCCTTCTTACGGAAAATATAGCGAACATCATTGTGGCCGAAAAGCTCAATTTTAGTCTCGTCTGACCAAAGAATGCTCTTCCAATTGGTAAAGGGTTTATCTACATGCTTTCTTGCATACCTCAATCGTGCTTCTAAATGAACAGGCTTTAAATATGGAGTTCTACGAGGACGGCATGCTTTGAAACCTGAAGTGCATAACATGTTCGGGACTGTAGAGGTGCTTACTTCAACCCCAGTTTACCTTACCAGTTTCTGTATGTCATTACGTGTTAAACGAGGGTTCCTACTAACTTCTCTGAGAACCTTCCTCTTGGTTCTCTCTGGAATTTTGGTGGTGCGTTCAAAACGAGGGAGGTTAGCAGTTGATCCTGTGAGCTTAAACTTGGCAATGATGCTTTGAACAGTAGATCTCGGCACATTAAGTTGTTTAGCAATACCGGAAAGAGACACATGAGACTTGTATTTTACAATAATTTGTTTTTTTTAAATCACTGGACAGTTGTTTCCTGTTTGCCACGATGACCAAGCAGATAATGACGGAGACGGCGCTAAATTGCCGGAAGTACATTTTTTGTTGGCTAAATTCCAATAATTATGAACCCAGTGTCTAGTTCTGGAATGGTATAATATAGTTTATTCACCAAACTAAACAAATTTTTTACGGGAATATCAGGTTTTTTCACACGTTCTGAACTGTACGAACACTTTCTGCTCCTCCTATTTTTGGATATTTGTTTATAAACAGTTTATTTGTCGTTTAATTTACATAAAAATTTATGTAGATATGTGTTAGTATAATATTTATAATATACCGTACTTCTACGAGGTCTGTGCAAAAAATACGCGGACTGTTTGAATTGCGCGGCTCCAGTTTGTTCCAGGGGAATCCGCTTGGTGTCGCTAGGTTCGCACAGATCAGCTGATTACGACGCCATTTCCCGATTGCAGATATCTTCATTTGTGTATTAGCTACGCGGTTTTAAGTGAAGTGCGATTTTTTCGTTTGGCGGATTTCAGAATGAATGAACTGAAGGAGCAACGACTTGCTTTGAAATTTTGTGTTAAACTTGGAAAATCTGCGACTGAAACTTTTGCTATGCTTAACACGGCTTACGGTGATGTTGCTTTGAAGCGTACGGCATGTTTCAAGTGGCATGAACGTTTTAAGGATGGTCGACAGTCCATTGAAGATGATGAGCGTCCTGAACGTCCTTCCACGTCAACTGACGACCCACGCGTCGACAAAATCAACACCCTGGTGCGGGCAAATCGACGTCTGACTGTCAAGGAGCTTGCTGAAGAGTGTGGGATATCAGTTGGATCTTGTTACGAGATTTTGACCGAAAAATTGAAGATGCACCGCGTTGCTGCGAAATTTGTGCCTCAGAACTCGTGAATTTTTGGCCAAACACTCGATCACTGTTCTTCCCCACCCTCCCTACTCACCTGACCTTACTCCTTGCGATTTTTTCTTGTTCCCCAAACTCAAAAGACCCTTGAAAGGAAGAAGATTTGAGACGATTCCGGAGATTAAGGCAAATGCGACGAAGGAGCTGGAGGACATTACAAAAGAAGCGTACCAGGACTGTTTCAACAAGTGGAAACACCGTTGGGATAAGTGTGTGCGTTGGGGAGGAGAGTACTTTGAAGGGGTCCCAGACCTGTAACTTCTAAATAAAGTACATTTTGTTTTATGACGTCAGTCCGCGTATTTTTTGAATAGCCCTCGTATAAGGCTATTCGTGATACTTTTTAAGTTATGAGCAAAAAACCACTCGGGACGCAGGGGTACGAACACTTTCTGTCGTAACTGTATATTTGACTCCATGTTGGTAATATATAGTTTTTGGTGCAGGTGTAATTATGATATATCTGACAACAGATAATTGCTGTTGTTGTTTCCATATAAAGCTACATAATGTGTTCTCTGCATTTTGCCCATCGAGAGAATCGAACCTCGTGTTTTAGCATGTAAGACCATAAATTTATCGAAACACAGGTGATTGTTTAAAAAATACAAACTGTTTTTTTATACTTTTTTACAATATTTTATAAAACCAAAGTTGAAATTATGTGGCTCTATGAACACTTTCATTGGTCAATATTTCGCGAAATTGATATGTTTTCCTAATTTTATAAAATAAACGCGTGTATAAACGTTTGTTTCAAAATTTATGAGGAGAAAGGTATTTGGGAGTAATTTTGTGTCTGTGTGTGTGTTGTTGTGACAGACTGGAGGATTAGTGTTTTTCTTAGAGTAAAATTAAATCGGGCTATCTGCTGTGTCCAACGAAGGGAATGGAACCCCTGATTGTAGCAATGTAAATTCGAAAACTTACCGCTGATAGGGTGGGGGGTTGCTGATTAGAGGGAAAACGATTAGTCAACAACATCCGCCCTTTCAGCCAACTTTTGGGCTTGTCTTGTCTGACATTCTTATGGTATACTCAGGCCAGAAGTGTGAAGCAACAGCCCGGAAAACATAGACCCTAGACTTCACATTTCGGGCACGCTATCCACAGGTTGTTATATGTATATTATCGAACAACTTGTATATATATATCGTTGTCGAAACATAAATATAAAACAGTCTTCATTTGTGTTCCATAATTATTATTATTAAACACTAGTAACTGATATTTTTTGTCATTATTGTTATTTTATGATATGTTTCATATTGATAATTCGATATATATATATATAGAACAGGTTCAACCTTCGTTAAAAATAAGACTTATTTATTTAAAAGAACAACAACATATGACTTATTGATTTCTCATTTCGTATCTCCAATTTCATTTTACTAATAAGAATTATATATAGTTCTACATAGAGTGGTACCGCAATTAATTTGAAAAAACATTTTTCAGTGTAAAAGTTTATTCATTAAAAATGCACCACATCCAAGATGATTGGTAACATTTTCGCATTTCTAGATCTCTTACTGTATATACACAAGTACGTGATACGACACGTCATTTAGATAAATTAATACACTATCTATAGAGTACTATTACAACCTCCTGGCGATGCCGGGCCGTTATACTGTGAGGAGAAATCCCACTGTTCGTTGGTAAAAGAGTAGTCCAAGAGTTGGTGGTGGGTGGTGATAACTAGTTGCCTTCCTTCTAGTCTTACATTGCTAAGTAAGGGACAGCTAGCGCAGATAGCCCTCGTGTAGCTTTGCGTAAAATTCAAAAGTAAACAAACGAACTATTACAAGACACCAATTTATTTTAGTGGCATTAATATACATTACATTCGTTTTATATCGATTAACAAAATAATCCTGTGATTTAACCTCCTGCGGCTCAACGGTAAGTGTGAAGGCTTATAACGCTAAACATCAGGCTTAGATATCAACACAGACATTCCATTGTGTAGTTTTATGTTTAACAACAGAAAACACATCGTGATATAGATATTACCTTATTAGTCTCGAAAATATTTGACATAATGACCAGGTTGTGGATATGAGGTTCCAATGTCCGTGTCCCGTAACCACTAAGTAATTTGGGGCCCTGGATGCGTTATAAGAGTGGGTATCAAGTTCCATTATTCAGTCTGACAAGAGTAGCCCAAGAGGTGGCGGTGAGTGACGTTAACGAGCTTCCTCTACTCTAGTTTATTACTTCAAAACTAGGGAACTTAGTTACAGATAGCTCTCGTGTAGTTTTGAAGGAAATTCAACAAACGTACAGGATAACGTTCTCTTTGATAGATTTTTTAGACAGAATGTTCAACATGAGTTCACTGGAACTGGCGATAACTGCCAGTTGTAGAACACAAACTGCAATACAAGTTTCGAAACCTTCTACTGTATTTGCGTTTTTCTCCACAACTGGCAGTTGCTGCCCATTACAATGTAGACACGACAACAGTATTTTGTTTTCTTTTTCGAGATTCAATAGACATTTGAAATATAATTCAAGAATATCATTAATATTTATATATATCAAATCCAACATCGGAACCCAAACAGAACTCTCGGATATTTTATTAACTAAGAATCACTGTATGTTTCATTTATGTTAGTTGCTATATACCGGTTCAATAAATAGTTTTGTAAATCTCGTTAGAACACGCCTTGTGATAGCATATTTATAAAGCTTATCTAAGAATCACGTGCTGGTATATTTACCAGTCTTCATAGCCTGATGTATTTTATCCGACAAGTCTTCTAATATGTCAATTATCCTTTTATTTTTCTAGTGCCCACACTCAATGATCAGGTTTCGACACCTATTGCGGCCACAACACAGATAGTTTATTATGTATATTTGTTCTTAACGAGAAGCAAACAAAACTATTATCGAACCCCCTATTGATTGGATATTATTATTATACTGCATTTATTTAAATATGCCAGTAGTATCTTTTCAACGTAATTTTCAATTATTTTGTTTGAAAGGTTGGTAAAATAGTTACCCACACTATAATCACTAAGTATATCTCTTCTTTTTCTCATTTGTAAACGGTTCTAATGATAGATATTTATAGTATGTGTGTCATAATTTCCAATCATAATATATAATATTATGTTTCATTAACTATGCACTATTTATAAGTTACTTTGTACGGTTGTTATAAGTGTATTTGGTTACTATTTACTGACTGTTGTTCTTCAACTTAGCTTTGGAGTCTGCTATCAGTTCATATAAATCCGAATTCGAGAGAAATATTAAATATTTAAGAAACTATTTACGTGAAAAACTTCTATTTATTTCTTTTATAAGTAAACACTTAAGAAATATTTTGTTACAAACATATGTCACATATGTACTACTTCAGTTACTTAGTAACTATATTCTTGTGTAGCAAAGAGGCGTTCCCTAGCAACCATAATATTGTTAAGTAGTGTTTGCCTAGCAACGCAATTTCTAACTCAGCAGCTTTTCTCTAGCAACTGACATTTTGATACAAAGGGGTGTTTCATTAGCAACCTACATGTAGTTAAGATGTTGTATCTCAGCAGTGTCACATATTAATTAAAACGAAGGATAATTTCCTTACCAATCTACTTATTTTTTGTAACTAGATTTCTTTACCAGAAGATCCGACGACATAAATAAATAGCTACTAGCGAAATTTGATTGGAAATTCCATGTAGTAAGTATAATGAAAATGTTCTGAAAATATTTAACAAAATTGATAAAATGTCGCTTACAGTTCAGCTTTCTGCCACAAATGAAAAGTACAAAAACGAGTTACAAATGGTACTCGATATTTTGATATAAGCGTTCAACTGACATGAACAAATTCTTATTTGTCTTTATTTGAATGACTGGTCTTGTGGTACAACAAAGTAATCACAGTTTTTCTCTTTCATCTTTTGTATGTATGGAAAAGCTGCTCATACTATCTGCCCCCGTTCCTCATTTACAACTAATGACCAGAGGTCAGTCAGTCAGCAACATCCTACCACCTGCCATCCAGGCTAATGGAGTGATTGTCACTCTCATAACACACACACACACGTCTTAAACAATATATGATATTTGTTTGGAATCGCATGGATTTAAGACCGGTGTTTCAGCTTCGAAAGGCACCACTTTACCACGTGGTCAGGACGTAGTGAATTAAGATCACTTTGCTACTGAAGTTCGATCAGGTTTCGATCACTGTAATGAAACATTTACCCCAATTCTTCAGTATTGAACCAGTTGGACGAAGTTTGATGAATTAATGTTGCAAACATTTTGTTTGTTTTTGGTTGAACACAAAGATACATAATGGGCGTTGTGTGTGTTCTGCCACCTTAGGTATTGAAACCCTATATTTAGCTAAATAAACCTTACCACTGAACCATCGGAGATGTGGATGTTAAAAAACTGTTTAACATGCTTTCTTATATTACCCCTTCTCTCTTTTATTAAGTAATAAACTGATATTGAGAGGAATATTTTTAATACTTGTGTAAATAAAAATATTATCTCGGTATTAGATTACATTAAAAACTAATTTATAAAACCACGTGTTATATTCTTGGCGATTCTATTTCTCTTGCAGAACGATCCTTTTCCAGGTATTTTCACCATGAAACGAGTCGGATAACCATTAAAAGATAATGTTTTATATCTCTTTTACATTATACCAAAGGTAATTTGTAAAGTCAAGTATGTTGTACACTTTACATGAAGAGAGAGCGTTATGTTATGGATAATAATTCATTTGAAGTAATTTATCATACGTATTTGATTCTCTTTGGTCTCAGAATAGAATTTTAAGGTAAGACACATATGTCAGAATAAAATACACTGGAATGTTCAGTTAAATATATGTACGGTTCATTAAGTCTTTATCACTTGAAATGACATTAGAAAATATACTTTTGTTTTGTCTCTTTGTTATAACAACGCATGTTTCTGAAGTTTAAAAAGGTATACGTAGATAACTTTACGCATATCTTTTCCTGACCAGTTTAGTTCTACACCAAATGGTGGGTTTTCAAGGTAAATGAAGCAGAAGTTACGATATTGTGACTGAAGTGGAAAAGCGGACGACACGAGCGTGATGGAGTGGATCCATCCTTTCCGCCTGGAAGTAAGTGTTACTTTCATTAGTGGACTTCCAAACAAACAAACAGAGCTTCGTGTTTGCTAGAAGGTTAACCCCTCCAGTTTGTTACATCTAATAAGGTCCAGCGAGGCAGCATATTAAACAACATTAATTGAGAACAGCTATATGCAAGCAAGCGATAGGAACTCTTCAGTTCGCGGACTGCTAAATTTCGTATACGTTACGGGTTTAAAGCAGCATTAGATATGGCTGATGGTGGAAATAAAGTAGGCTTGAATCAAAGCTAGCGCTTAGAGTGAAGTTTAGATCCTTTTAATCCACATTTTAGACTCGCTGAAGTGCCTTTTCATTAGGAGGGGATTTACTGGAATCCCCCGTTGGCAGTTGTCTTACCTTTCGAGACAGAAATGTGAGTAAAACGAGATTCTGAACAACGCATTGTATTAAAAGGGAGTGTTTCGAAGTTGCAGTTAGAAAACTCAATTATCGTGCTATAGCCAGGAGAGCTTATAGAACTGCCTCTCTTGTCTCCGATGCCAAACAAAAACCTGGACGAAGATTAATATGTAGATTTCATTTAAAAATGGAGTATCGGATTTTGAAATCAGGAGCTGTCATATATTGATCCGAGTGCCTCGTCTAAAGACGCGTTAAGACACGAGTGTATTGCTAGTTAATAGTATCTACACAACTCACAGTTTGACAGTTTGTTTTTCTACTTATGTTGAATGGTGAAGGATCTGTCATACTCTAGATCATTCTCATCATTCCATTGCAAATGGTTCTCTATGATACTAAAAATTCACTAGCGTAAGAATAATAACAACATTAATATTATCGTAACTAACTGAATTTTTTAAGAAGAAATAAATGTTGCGTTAAACGTTTACGTGTATCATTTATATAATGAGACAGGTTTTTATAGACATTATTAACGATATATTAGAACATCAAACAATTTTATCAGTTTGTTTTGAATTTCGCGCAAAGCTACTCGAGGGCTATCTGTGCTAGCCGTCCCTAATTTAGCAGAGTAAGACTAGAGGGAAGGCAGCTAGTCATCACCACCCACCGCCAACTCTTGGGCTACTCTTTCACCAACGAATAGTAGGATTGACCGTCACATTATAACGCCCCCATGGCTAAAAGAGCGAGTATGTTTGGTGAGGCGGGGATTCGAACCCGCGATCCTCAGATTACGAGTCGAACGCCTTAACCCACCTCGCAATGCCGAGTCACAATTTTATCAGAGACCTGAAGAAAAATATGTAATTCTGCATTTCACCTAGCACAATAAAATCTTACCAAAATGTACATAATTGCTGACAAAATATAACATCATATTATTATAAATGGGGTCTGTAACTCTATATCAGTTCATACTAAACAATCAGTACTTGGTTGGTTTACCTCGTACTTTAATAACCTCAGCATAGCTATGTGACATGATATCGATGAGATTGTTGATCTAATCCACTATGCTTTCTTCCAATCTTGTCACTAGAAGGCACTGCATCTGAGAGTAACTGATTTAGGGTCGTGGGTAGCAATATTTCGACTCATTTCTCAGTGGGATTACAGTCTTTGCTGGCCATGGCAATCTTGTAATGACCGTATTTGATACGCGCATTGTGGACAGTATCAGTGTTATTCTGGAACACTAAATTATTGCCAAACATTGCCCTAACATATGGCATAAATATCGTCTCTATGTGATGCCTGTAAGAGGTGCCATTGACGTTTTCCTGGAGGATGTGAAGAGTAATTTTCTCACCATGATGAATAGCTGCCCAAACATGTACTACACCACCTCCTGTGTGTTACTTGAGGGAAAGACAGTCTTTTCTCATATGTTTTCCAGGCAAACAAAATAACACGGATCCTATCATAATCTTTAATAAACTGGAAACGGGAATCATTTGAAAAGATAACATGTTGCCATTGTCCTAACTGTAAGTTGGCATGCTGTCTTATCTAAGTAACATAGTGACGGCAATGAATTCTGGTTAATATCGTATTACTGACAGCTCTTCTTACAGAGTAACTTTGTATGGTCAGTCTTCTATTAACTGTTCTTCTGGCTATCCTAGAATGAATGTGTTCATGCCATTCCTGTCATAAGGTGTTGTAAGACTTATTTCGATCTGTACGTATTAACCTGATCAAAACACGGTTATCTTGAGCAGTAGCTTTCTTAGTGTCTACGTTTTATGTAGTCCGATGACAGTCGAACAATTTGAAGCCCTATAACTTCTGGCATGTAACGAGACATGACCCTACACCAAAAACAGCACAACTGTCTGAAAAAAAACAAACAATGTTGATCTGTTTCGAAAATAACTATACCAAACGACACTCAAAACAATTCACACAGTTCTGAATAACAGCCCCAACATGTTTGTCTCAGGCTATCTTTTTTTGTTACTAATCGGGCATTTACTCAATAACTACTCCATGCATGTAGGCAATAACATTAATATATAACAGTATGCAAACATAATTAGTGCGTCGGGCTGTGGATTAGAAGGTCCAATTCAAGCCTCCATATTTCATTCAACACGTTTTGCACTTTTAGCTGCGGTGTGGCTATAACGGTGATAGCCAATCGATTAAGAATTGCTGCGTAGGCAGTGGATGTTGCTGGTTGATTGCGTTTCCTTTGATCAGTTGTTCAAAGTAAGGAACGGCAATAGACATCCTTAGTAGCTTTGCCATAAATATTAAACATCCACTGCCAACTCTTGTCTGATTAAATCGTGGATTTGATTGTAATTTATAACGCGCCCACAGTCCCAAAGATCGGAGCATGTTTTTGTGGCAGCGGGTTTCGAACCGCGAATGATAAGATTCATTGTCTGGGTATACTAATCACTGGATCACCTCCCTCAAGATATTTGTCTGAACTTTATTATAATAATTATTAACTGTTGAATTTAACTTTTTTTTTCTTGTTTTCTCTACCTGTATATGAAACGCTTTCCAGTGGCACAGCAGTATGTCTGCGGACTTTGTGCTTAACCACAAACAAAGAATATGAAAAAAAAAGTATTGAACTGTAGTAAAATGACATGATGTATCAACTTACACGCATTTGCGTTGTATACATATTAAATCCTATGGGAGAACGTTATTACCACGCTTGCCAAAACCCTGAAAGAGCGTTAATTATATATATATATATACGGAAAAACTTGTAATCGCTGGAGCGTATGCACTTTAAGTAGATACATATAGGTTCCGTACCTCAGTAAATATCATTACCAAATAGGCCTATGACTATAGTTAATCGGAAATACAGTTAAATCATTTTGAATTAGAAGTCACGTGATCTCTTTCCTCGTGGTACGTGCTCAGCTGTAAAACTTTCAACGATAAATTACAAAGTGCTTGTGGCCCAGCCCCCTGGGGAAGCGATGATGGAGTGCCTGTCCACTTTCACGTGCAATATGGCTGCCGAGTAGAATGTCACGTAGCCAGAGCGGCTAGTTTAGAAGAGTGACTTTGTTTTAGATGTAGTGTTGTGGTTTGTTAATCCAGTACATGGAATGTAATAAAGAACTAGGACTATTTTCAAGTATGTGACGCCTTTACTGACGAAGCACGACACTCATGTAATATAACACTACAGTAAAACTGATAACAGTTTAAATCACATCCTGCTTCATTTACCCATTTAGACTTTTCATCTGTTGATTGTTTGTTATACACGACGCTGCCGACGAGGCCTTTCGTGCATTCCCATAACATAACAGGTCGTCTGTTATAGAGCGTTCTTATTGTGGATCCATCTCAGACCAGAAAACATAATGATAAGATTTAACCACTTGTGTGTTGTAAACCAACTAAGCCTGACAAGCAGAAGCATACAGGTAGAACGTGTGGTTGAAATACTAATATACCTTCTTTCTGAAGAAACCCGTAATGGGCCAGTTTAAAAACGATGTGATTAAAGTTTTTTAATACACTCTTTTAATTCTTGAAAATATTCAAGAAAATAGATAAAGAATGTAGTGCTTAAAAATATAATAGGCCTAATACCAATGTCTTATGATAAGTATAATTATTATCAGAGCTTTTCCTAAATATTTTCTTTAACTGCACAAAGGTTATTCTAGCAAATACATTTATTTTTAACACTGGTACTGACTGACTTTTATAATCTTCGATATGTTTTTTGTTAAATATTTATTCACTTGAACTTACTTACATGGGTGAAGTTTCAACTGTACAAATATTTTAAACGTGCACAATTTGTGACCAACTGCACGCTAGGAAAACCCTTGATTCGCATCAGGCTTAGGGTGATATAATACTACACTGTTAAAGTTGGTTGTTAATATACAGTATTTATATTTATTAGAAACCTGACGTATATAATGGCATGTGTCCATGAACTTCCGATACGCATAAACATAAAGTCTTTCCCATTCTAGCTAGGCCCGGCATGGCCAGGTGATTAGGGCACTCGACTCGTGATTTGCGGGTTTGAATTCACGTCCCACCAAACATGCATGCCCTTTCAGCCGTGGTGGCGTTATAATGTGATGGTCAATCCCACTATTCGTTGGTAAAAGCGTAGCCCAAGAATTAGCGTTGGGTGATGATGACTAGCTGCCTCCCCTCCAGTCTTACACTGCTAAATTAGGGACGTCTAGTGCAGATAGCCTTCGTGTAGTTTTACGCGAAATTCAAAACAAACCAAATCTACCCTGGCTACCGCTGTTTAGACTTAGTGTAAACCAATCATGTTTCTTTTCCTCAGCTCGTAGTTAGGTAATTATAATTTTGTTCTGGAAGTTGTAACAAAGATGTATGTTGTCCAATAATTAGAGAGAGGTTTTGTTCGTATAGAGGACAGATTACACCTAATGTTACATGGGTATTTGAAAGAAGAAAACACCATTTTTACATCTCTCAATCGATTGGTAACAACGAAATTTCAACTAGGACTTTGTATGTTGTAGCCAAGCGAATCTAGTGGATCTGATAGAGAAAGACCTCGCGGGCAGCGTTTTAGCAAAACGCTATAAGAAACAATGTTGTTGTACACTTTTCTTTCTAAAATTCTATACCGAGTCACGTGATTTAAATTATTGTGACGTAATATTATATAAACCTGAGATTTCACTTCATTCTCACACTGATTCTCCATGATATTAACTGTGTGGTGTTTTTTTTTTTTTTTTTTTATAAATTAACAATTCTTTGGGAAATATAACAATAATGACAACTTTACTGTTTAATGAATATTAATTTTCAGAATTAATAATTTATTTTTAACTAATGCTTTTGGTCTAAACTTTACAGTGCTATTATTACACGTGTTTAGACAAATAACCAACTTTATTCGCATTGTTTCAATCATAGGTTAATAATAATTTTTATTCAGTAAATCCTGTGCTCAGTTGTAAGTTGATGTAGATCAGTGGACGAAACGATACCACTAAATTATGTTTTGTTCCCCAGTGGCACGTCTGCGAACTTATAACTTAAAAATCGGTGGCATACCGATATCCGACTGCGTAGCTATAGGCTTAACTACAATCAAACGAACGAAATATATTTGTTTCTCAAGAAATGCAGACAGTCGACAAATGATTTTATTTCATTTTATTGAAAAATTAACTAGTTATTTTTTTTTACAACGAAACAAATTGATATGTCAGTTAATATCTATAATATATTCAAGGTGAAATTCTGGTTTGTTTTAAATTTCGCGCAAAGCTACACGAGGGTTTTTCTGCGCTAGCCGTCCCTAATTTGACAGTGTAAGGCTAGCGGGAAGTCAACTAGTCATCACCACCCACCGCCAACTCTTGGGCTACTCTTTTACCAACGAATAGTGGGATTGACCGTTCCATTATATCGCCCCACGGCTGAAAGGGCAAGCATGTTTGGTGTGACGGAGATTCGAACCCGAGACCCTCGGATTACGAGTCGAACGCCTTAACCTACCTGGCCATGCCGGGCCTTTGAAATTATGAGTCACCTTTCGTCCCCCCTCCCCTACTTTAAGAAACAGTTTGCTGAAATCACATGTTTTGCTTTAAGACTCCTTTTGCATGATTAATTATTTATTAAGAAACGCTAGAACATTCTTAAACGAATATAGTATTATTTTATTTTTATAAGTTTTCATCTATCCTGCTGTAACTTTCAACGACCTCGTGACATTCCTGTTACAATTTCAATAGCATGCCTAAGTGATGCTGTAATAAAAAACAACAACAACAACAAACAACCATTTATAATCAATGATATCATCACTGTGGTTTCCCCTTTTAATACTAATTTTTTTCTTTTTACTTTGTCTCAGTAGGTTATCTGATTCCCGAAATACTACACTATGAATATAGAGGGCTGAGTGAATTACATTTGAATGTTTTTCAATTTCGCGCAGAGCTACACGATGGCTATCTGCGCTAGCCGTCTCTAATCTAGCAGTGCAAGACTAAAGGGAAGGCAACAAGTCAACACCACCCACCGCCAATTTTTGGGTTACTTTTTTACCAACGAGTAATGGGATTGATCGTAATATTATAACGCCCCAACGGCTGAAAGGGCGAGCATGTTTAATGTGACGGAGATTTGAATCTGCGACCCTTAGATTATAAGTTGAGTGCCTTAATCACCTGGCTATGCCGGACTTCATTGCATTTAAACGATTTTAAATGTGTAAATCAGCTATGTTACAACTACGGCTGATATAAAGTAATGGTGGTAAGTAAATTGATCACGTTGGGAAAGAAAATGTAATAAAAGTTTCGAAAACAAAATATTTCTACTCTGAGGTTATAAAGATATATTAAAGTTGGGGATTTAGTAATTCCAAAGTAGGGATGTTCCTTTCACCCAATATTATTTTAACACAAAGGAATATGGATTAGTTTGAGGTACCAGGACCATCTAGGAAGAGACTTGCAATAAGACGTATCCCAGTCGTGGTAAGTAAAGTCTAGCGTCTTGTAGCTAGTGAGAATCTGTGAACAAAAAGGTAAAAAGCAGAAGTTATCCACGTGCTTCAGAAAACGTTACACATAATCTAGAAAAACAACGTAAGATATGTGTACACAAATAGTTTCCATGACATATCCATTCAACCATCGCATACTTCAAGCAGCCAGTGAATAAAACAAGTATTAATGCTATTCCTTACGAAGATATACTGGTCAAGTTTCCAGACGTATCGCCTATGGATATCTCTGCAATTGAACTATCAAAACGGTGCTGAAAAGCCGTCATTCTCGCACTCTAGAAGTTTGGCGTTTTATGGCGCAAAGCAACTAGACTATCTGCGCCGTACTCTAGAAAGATAATGGAAAGCAGCAAGAAGGAGTAGTGTACTTTGTAATGGAAACTATAATGGAAGGCTAATTTCAAGAAGAATGGTCATTAACGGCACAACCACAACTAAAATGCTGAGTAGGCGGGACGTGGATTTCTATGAAGTCTTTTTTTTTCGAAAATAAGTGTGGCGTTTCTTATAGACCATTCTATGATTTCATATTTTCAATAACACTTACATTTTTCGCTAGATTATTATATATTCTAAATGCTAAGACTTGCTCAATGTTTTATTCCTCACTAGTACCCCAGTGATACATCGGTATGTCTGCAGATATACAATGGTAGAAACGAGGATAGCATTGCAACACGAAATACAAATAAACCTTTGTTCTCTATACGAATAATTTCCCTTTCACGTTGGGCTAGTGTTGCAAAACTAGTAAAAACAGCAATAAGAGACTATTACAGCCTGAGGCATATTTTTTGTTTTACCCATCTTGAAACCGATTTGAAAGTTGGACCCTTTAATCTCAATTGTTACTATCTGAAGCTAAAATGAATAATGATACACTAATATTGTTATAAATCGTTTCTGAACGAGAAAGCTCTAACTACTACGTGTGGACATTTATTATTTGAATAAATAAATAAAACGTTGTACGAATGCTACAAGTGATAAATAAATAATTTAAAACTTTCCACAAAAGTAAAAACAGTTCGTACCAGAAGTCACTTACATCGAGTGCACATAGAAGATATAAATACAGACCCAGTTTTAGAGAAAATGAACAAATCTTTGCTTCTCCACCACACAAGTATGAAGTGTTTTATACTGTGAAATGTTAGATACACTGTGTACATACGCATTAATGGTACAAAGTATTAAGGGAAGTGTATGTGTGTGGAATTATTACCGTTATACAGAAGGTTCGATGACGAGACAATACAGTTAAAAAAACTAAAGAACGAATTTCGAGAGGTATATAAATGGTATCAGAAAAAAACAGAATTGAGGTTGTTACAACTATCGTCAGTTAAAATAAGACTGGATGGACGTGACGACAACGACTATAACGGTACAGTGAGGCTCCAAAATCGTTTTAATATAGCGTGCTCAACTTCTGTAGACTCGTGAGATGCCAACTTTCCGTATGTGGTTCAGACGTGTTTGTTTTCCCTCTACACAGAGTCTGAGGAATAGAAATTACATACATTTATTAATTAAAAGTTTAGTTTCTCAGATTTACATACTCTCAATAAATGATCAAGTGAATGTGTTATGACCATAAAATACATTTCATATATCGTTAAACATCATTAAATTGCCAGAACTATAAACTACTATATACCCAAATAATACGAATTACAGTAACTTTGAGCTGATTGAGTGAAATATAGTCTGTACAACTAACTGTTTACTGACAACACTTAGTGATAAAGTAATGTTTTTAACCTTAGCAACTGAATGTTGAAAACTGTCGATACTTCATATTGAGACATCTTGTATTGAAACTTCATTCATACATAGATTTAACATGTTATCTCATAGTGTTTTAAACACTGTCCCAGATTCATAAATAGTTATATTTAACATTCTAACTCACAGTAACGTAAACACCATTTTACGTTCATATATAGTTATATTTTACGTGCTAACTCACGGTGATTTTAACACTGTTTTACATTCATATATAGTTAGATTTTACATGCTATCTCATAGTGTTCTAAACACTGTCCCAGATTCATAAATAGTTATATTTTACATGCTATCTCATAGTGTTCTAAACACTGTCCCAGATTCATAAATAGTTATATTTTACATGCTATCTCATAGTGTTCTAAACACTGTCCCAGATTCATAAATAGTTATATTTTACATTCTAACTCACAGTAACGTAAACACCATTTTACGTTCATATATAGTTATATTTTACGTGCTAACTCACGGTGATTTTAACACTGTTTTACATTCATATATAGTTAGATTTTACATGCTATCTCATAGTGTTCTAAACACTGTCCCAGATTCATAAATAGTTATATTTTACATTCTAACTCACAGTAACGTAAACACCATTTTACGTTCATATATAGTTAGATTTAACATGCTATCTCATAGTGTTCTAAACACTGTCCCAGATTCATAAATAGTTATATTTTACATTCTAACTCACAGTAACGTAAACACCATTTACGTTCATATATAGTTAGACTTAACATGCTATCTCATAGTGTTCTAAACACTGTCCCAGATTCATAAATAGTTATATTTTACATTCTAACTCACAGTAATGTAAACACCATTTTACATTCATATATAGTTAGATTTTACGTGCTAACTCACAGTGCTTTTAACACTGTTTTACATTCATATATAGTTAGATTTAACATGCTATTTCATAGTGTTCTAAACACTGTCCCAGATTCATAAATAGTTATATTTTACATTCTAACTCACAGTAACGTAAACACCATTTTACGTTCATATATAGTTATATTTTACGTGCTAACTCACGGTGATTTTAACACTGTTTTACATTCATATATAGTTAGATTTTACATGCTATCTCATAGTGTTCTAAACACTGTCCCAGATTCATAAATAGTTATATTTTACATTCTAACTCACAGTAACGTAAACACCATTTTACGTTCATATATAGTTAGATTTTACGTGCTAACTCACGGTGATTTTAACACTGTTTTACATTCATATATAGTTAGATTTTACATGCTATCTCATAGTGTTCTAAACACTGTCCCAGATTCATAAATAGTTATATTTAACATGCTATCTCATAGTAACGTAAACACCATTTTACTTTCATATATAGTTAGACCTAACATGCTATCTCATAGTGTTCTAAACACTGTCCCAGATTCATAAATAGTTATATTTTACATTCTAACTCACAGTAACGTAAACACCATTTTACGTTCATATATAGTTAGATTTAACATGCTATCTCATAGTGTTCTAAACACTGTCCCAGATTCATAAATAGTTATATTTTACATTCTAACTCACAGTAACGTAAACACCATTTTACGTTCATATATAGTTAGACTTAACATGCTATCTCATAGTGTTCTAAACACTGTCCCAGATTCATAAATAGTTATATTTTACATTCTAACTCACAGTAATGTAAACACCATTTTACATTCATATATAGTTAGATTTTACGTGCTAACTCACAGTGATTTTAACACTGTTTTACATTCATATATAGTTAGATTTTACATGCTATCTCATAGTGTTCTAAACACTGTCCCAGATTCATAAATAGTTATATTTTACATTCTAACTCACAGTAACGTAAACACCATTTTACGTTCATATATAGTTAGATTTTACGTGCTAACTCACAGTGATTTTAACACTGTTTTACATTCATATATAGTTAGATTTAACATGCTATCTCATAGTGTTCTAAACACTGTCCCAGATTCATAAATAGTTATATTTTACATTCTAACTCACAGTAACGTAAACACCATTTTACGTTCATATATAGTTATATTTTACGTGCTAACTCACGGTGATTTTAACACTGTTTTACATTCATATATAGTTAGATTTTACATGCTATCTCATAGTGTTCTAAACACTGTCCCAGATTCATAAATAGTTATATTTTACATTCTAACTCACAGTAACGTAAACACCATTTTACGTTCATATATAGTTAGATTTTACGTGCTAACTCACAGTGATTTTAACACTGTTTTACATTCATATATAGTTAGATTTAACATGCTATTTCATAGTGTTCTAAACACTGTCCCAGATTCATAAATAGTTATATTTTACATTCTAACTCACAGTTACGTAAACACCATTTTACGTTCATATATAGTTAGATTTTACGTGCTAACTCACAGTGATTTTAACACTGTTTTAGATTCATATATAGTTAGATTTAACATGCTATTTCATAGTGTTCTAAACACTGTCCCAGATTCATAAATAGTTATATTTTACATTCTAACTCACAGTAACGTAAACACCATTTTACGTTCATATATAGTTAGATTTTACGTGCTAACTCACAGTGATTTTAACACTGTTTTACATTCATATATAGTTAGATTTAACATGCTATTTCATAGTGTTCTAAACACTGTTCCAGATTCATAAATAGTTATATTTTACATTCTAACTCACAGTAACGTAAACACCATTTTACGTTCATATATAGTTAGATTTTACATGCTAAATCACAGTGATTTAAACACTGTTTTACATTCATAGACAGATTTCATATGCTAACTCTTAGTGATTTAAATACTGTTTCATATTGATATATATTTAGTTATTACATGCTAACTCACAGTGTTCTAAACACTGCCCCAGATTCTTATATAGATAGATTTTACATGGTAACTCACAGTGATTTAAATACTGTTTCACTTCCATATATATTTAGATTTTACGTGCTAACTCACAGTGATTTTAACACTGTTTTACATTCATATATAGTTATATTTTACATGATAACTCATAGTGTTCTAAAGACTGTCCCAGATTCGCACATATTTAGGTTTTACATGCTAACTCATAATGGTTTAAATACTGTTTCAGATTAATTCCTATTTAAACTTTACACGCTGACCGATGTTGTTTTATTTTTTGTTGCTGTGCGTGTTACTTTAACTCTACTGATAATCATTCTGTAACGTTAATAGTATTTTAATATCTTTGGTTTTTGCTTTGGGGAAATTAATTATTTTTCTTTCAATTACAAGCGTAAGGAGATTATTTGGGTTTCTTTGTTCAACACAATTTTATTATTTTAAATCTCGCAGTTATCACCTCTTTTTGTAAGTTAGGCACATTCGCCAACATTTTAAACATCTATCATACTTGGCTAATGTTAATGTGTGACTGGGATTGTGCATGAATTTGTTTTCAAAAATTTTTAATTTTGTTGTTCAGCACAAAGCTACAAAAGCGGCTATATGCACTATGTTTACCATTGGTATCGAAACCTGATTTTTAACTTTATAACCCCGTTGACTTATCACTAAGCTACTGGAGGCCGTTAGAAGTTTTGTCAAGGACAATCTCCTTGTGATACGCTAAATTTCACGTTTAGTAATTCCTGAATTATGTATTGTGTAGGTTGTGACGCAATTTCGTCACGACGTCTCATACCAGTTATTTAATGTAAAAACAACATTCCTGCATGTTTAATGTGATTAATGTTGAAGTGCTCGACGAGATATATATACAAGCAAATGTACCTGTTCCCAGTGACAGGAAAGGTTTAAGTTAATCTATCAATTTAAATTATTATTTCATGTACTTTAAAAGGGCTAATTGTGTTGCACTCTTGGTTTCACTCAGAGTTACTAATACCACCCATCGCGAAAGTAGTTGTTGAGCATTGATGAGTCATGCTAAGAACCAATCAACAATAACACACGGCAAATCTACAATTTTATTTTTTAAGTGACTTTACATTTTGAAATGTGAATGATAGCATGATTAGTTCCTAACGATTCAGTGTAGAATAACCTGCTTGTGAAATAAAACTTGGTATCAACATTATTCAAGCCTGTTCTCCCATCACTTCAAATCTGAATGATGAGCCTTACCTGCATGTGCAGCTTTTAAAACGTAGCATGAGAAGCGGACGCCGTAAACGAGAGACAGACGAACGCTCGAAAAATACTCCATGGTTCGCATTATATATATATATATATATATGCACATACACACACACATATATATATACCTCAGGAAGTGAGGACGCCGCCTCATATCTGTAAATGTTTGTAAAAGCAACACTTTTACAGGCGTAGAGTGGTTGATGTTGAAGTGCTTAACGAGATACACAAACACACAAATCTCACGAGACGAAGGCACCGCCTCGTACCACTAAAGCTTTGTAAAAACAACACGTCTATAGGCGCAGCTTAGTTAATGTTGAAGTGCTTGAGAACGTATGCATACAGGATTAGTAAAACGTTGCTTAAAAAGGTAAAATAGAAATTGTCAAAATAGTACAGAAACAAATTGAATCAAAATTCAAAAAATATATTTTCAAGCCTACAACTAAGGATTAAAAATTGTGAAAAAGTACACAAATTAGACCGAAAATAGTGTCTACATTATTTTTTCAAGCTATAAATTACTATTTTGACTCTATTTGTATAGTACTTATCACTTTTTGTGGCGTTGAATATGTTTTATTCAGGTTTCTACATATAGTTCTATGTCTAACTTTCTCCCTAATATTAACTATGACTAATACAATAGTCCTTAAGAGATGAGTCATTGTACAACATATACCTGGGGTTTAACACCCGTTAGTGCAAGACTGATACGATTGCCCTTAAGAGATGAAAAGATGAATCATTGCACAACACATATCCATGTCTGATACCTGTCAGTCCAGGGCTGACACGATAGTTCATAAGAGATGAATAGTTGCACAACACATACATGTTTGATATCTGTTAGTCTTCCTGTGTTTCTTCAAGCAAGTAAATCTTTATTTTTATATTTTTTGTTAACCAAGTTGAAAATTATATAAATTATTCTCTTCCGTGTTTAAAGAATTATATTTTATAAACAGATAGTTAGTGCACTGGTGTTGAACATAGCTCTCACTATACTCCATGGAAAGCTGGTTAGTACACTGGTGTTAAACATCACTCTCACTATACTCCATGGAAAGCTGGTTAGTACACTGGTGTTAAACATCACTCTCACTATACTCCATGGAAAGCTGGTTAGTACACTGGTGTTAAACATCACTCTCACTATACTCCATGGAAAGCTGGTTAGTACACTGGTGTTAAACATCACTCTCACTATACTCCACGGAAAGCTGGTTAGTACACTGGTGTTAAACATCACTCTCACTATACTCCATGGAAAGCTGGTTAGTACACTGGTGTTAAACATCACTCTCACTATACTCCATGGAAAGCTGGTTAGTACACTGGTGTTAAACATCACTCTCACTATACTCCACGGAAAGCTGGTTAGTACACTGGTGTTAAACATCACTCTCACTATACTCCACGGAAAGCTGGTTAGTACACTGGTGTTAAACATCACTCTCACTATACTCCATGGAAAGCTGGTTAGTACACTGGTGTTAAACATCACTCTCACTATACTCCACGGAAAGCTGGTTAGTACACTGGTGTTAAACATCACTCTCACTATACTTCATGAAAATCTGATTGGTATACCAGTGTTAAACATTATTCTCACTATACTCCATGGAAAGCTGGTTAGTACACTGGTGTTAAACATCACTCTCACAATACTCCATGGAAAGCTGGTTAGTACACTGGTGTTAAACATCACTCTCACTATACTTCATAAAAATCTGATTGGTATACCAGTGTTAAACATTATTCTCACTATACTCCACGGAAAGCTGGTTAGTACACTGGTGTTAAACATCACTCTCACTATATTCCACGGAAAGCTGGTTAGTACACTGGTGTTAAACATCACTCTCACTATACTTCATGGAAAGCTGGTTAGTACACTGGTGTTAAACATCACTCTCACTATACTTCATGAAAATCTGATTGGTATACCAGTGTTAAACATTATTCTCACTATACTCCACGGAAACCTGGTTAGTACACTGGTGTTAAACATTATTCTCACTATACTCCACGGAAAGCTGGTTAGTACACTGGTGTTAAACATCACTCTCACTATACTCCATGGAAAGCTGGTTAGTACACTGGTGTTAAACATCACTCTCACTATACTTCATGAAAATCTGATTGGTATACCAGTGTTAAACATTATTCTCACTATACTCCATGGAAAGCTGGTTAGTACACTGGTGTTAAACATCACTCTCACTATACTCCATGGAAAGCTGGTTAGTACACTGGTGTTAAACATCACTCTCACTATACTTCATGAAAATCTGATTGGTATACCAGTGTTAAACATTATTCTCACTATACTCCATGGAAAGCTGGTTAGTACACTGGTGTTAAACATCACTCTCACTATACTCCACGGAAAGCTGGTTAGTACACTGGTGTTAAACATCATTCTCACTATACTTCATGAAAATCTGATTGGTATACCAGTGTTAAACATTATTCTCACTATACTCCATGGAAAGCTGGTTAGTACACTGGTGTTAAACATCACTCTCACTATACTTCATGAAAATCTGATTGGTATACCAGTGTTAAACATTATTCTCACTATATTCCATAGAAATTTGGTTTGTACATTGGTGTTAAACACGATTCTCACTACACTCCGTGAAAAGTTGGTAGCACATTGGTGTTAATAGTTCTAACTGTATTTCATGGAAAGTTGGTTTGTACGTTGGTGTTAAACATGACTCTCACTATACTCCATGGAAAGCTGGTGTTGTGTATTATAATTTATTTCGGACTAGCCTTCAGTTTATTATGCTACATATTACAATTTGAAATAGCCTGAAAATTCAATTTTAATTTAAAAGTTAACTGACTGCTCATATTTATCAAATCTATGATATTTGCCAAAGAGATCGATTTACACAATTTTGTTTTTTAACACAAATATATTTTATTTAACATACAAGCAGTAATACAATTTATAGTAACGGGTATTACAAATGGTTGTTACAAATAATGATTTATATACGTCTACAAACTTACAAACAATATTGAGTCTTCTATCTGGTCTGAAACTGAATATTTTATCGACTGTTCACGATGAGCGAATTACTTCTGTGTTGATACAAGTACACTTCACTAAACGGAAAGCTAGCTAGCTTCTTCACTGAGCACACGTGAATTTTTCACCTACGAAAACATATAATGACCTCGTATAAATACTAAGGTCCAAAGTTAATTCACTGAAATTAACTTGTTTATAATGTTCAAAACCTATAAGCTTTCATGGTCATATATCTGTTGTTTCCTGGTTGATAAGCATTTATCACAGTTACAACTTTTGAGGTTTATAGTATACCAACTGCACCAAGCCAACAACATATACTGTCTTTCGGCTCTTCGCTGTGGCTTCTAAGCGTTAGATGTAGGCCTGGCATGGCCAAGCGCGCAAGGCGTGCGACTCGTAATCCGAGGGTCGCGGGTTCGCGCCCGCGTCGCGCTAAACATGCTCGCCCTCCCAGCCGTGGGGGCGTATAATGTGACGGTCAATCCCACTATTCGTTGGTAAAAGAGTAGCCCAAGAGTTGGAGGTGGGTGGTGATAACTAGCTGCCTTCCCTCTAGTCTTACACTGCTAAATTAGGGACGGCTAGCACAGATAGCCCTCAAGTAGCTTTGTGCGAAATTCCAAAACAAACAAACGAACAAACAGCGTTAGATGCATTTCTAGAAAAGTAAGCTGGCCCAACAATAGTGTTTTCGTAAAACATATACTGTCGATTCTTACACTCGAGAATCTTCTACAAAGTTAGCGAACAGGTGAGAATTTCGCAGTACACATTTAACAGTATAAGTTAAATGCGTTTCTAAATATATATTTAATTCAAACAAACATTGATATTAAAATACATATATAATAGTAAATCCGTTATAGTGGTTAGTACACAGGTGTTAAAAACAGATTTAGACATACTCTGTGAAAATCGGACCAGTACATTGATGCTAAGATAACGTAGTTACAGAAGCTAGTAAAGATGTGTATTCTTCATTTCAGTTCTATCATAGGTTTCCTTAAGGTTTTACCTTTCCTTTAACACAACACAACTGCGTGTATTTTTGTACGTTTTTTATACGTGTACGTGTAGTTTAGTAGACTGTAATTGTGCCTTCATCTGGAGTTAATTTTGAAATTACAGAACTTTTTGCGAGAGCTCTGCCACGTTCCACGATCACCACACTAACCGGAACCGTTCTTTCTGTTTCCTTCGGCGACCACGTTTCAGCATAACATCATTTTATTCATCCATTACCTTCCTCTCCCAACCCATTTTTATGACGCTCAAGGAACGCTCGTTGCAGGAATAAACGACTTGCTTGTTTCCTAGCAACAGTTTTTCTCTTTGAACTGACTGTCAAACCCAAGTTTTTATTAGGTAGTAAACAACAGAGAATAAAAGTTGTTTTTTTATTCCAGAAAAACAATACTCTAAAGGTGTGTACACTATTAAATTATTTTCAAATAAAGTATTTGCATTTGTTATTTTTCTTCATATATTTTTTTATAATCAGCAATTTTCTTATAACACATGTTCCAAAACTCGACTTATTAATGTACTTAGTAATTATAATTGATTACGTTTCTGGAATATTTCGTACTTACCAAACAACAGTCTCTTATTGCAATAACTTTTTATAAGTATTTTTTTACAGTTCGACTATTTACTATAGTTTTGTTCTAAAATATATTCGGGTTTTTGAAAATGTCATCCTTGGATTTGTCAAAATGTCGTCTCTGGATTTATGATAATGTCATCTTCAGACTTATGTAAATATCAATCTTATGTTTTTTGGGAATGTCATCCTTGGGTTTGTCAAAATGTCGTGTCTGGATTTATGATAATGTCATCTTTAGTCTTATGTAAATATCAATATTGTGTTTTTGGGAAAGTCATCCCTGGATTTGTCAAAATGTCGTCTCTGGATTTATGATAATGTCATTTTTAGACTTATGTAAATATCAATCTTGTGTTTTTGGGAATGTCATCCCTGGATTTGTCAAAATGTCGTCTCTGGGTTTATGATAATGTCATCTTTAGACTTATGTAAATATCTATCTTGTGTTTTTGGGAATGTCATCCCTGGATTTGTCAAAATGTCGTCTCTGAATTTATGATAATGTCATCTTGAGATTTATGTAAATATCAATCTTGTGTTTTTGGGAATGTCATCCTTGGATTTGTCAAAATGTCGTCTCTGGATTTATCATAATGTCATCTTTAGACTTATGTAAATATCAATCTTGTGTTTTTGGGAATGTCATCCTTGGATTTGTCAAAATGTCGTCTCTGGATTTATGATAATGTCATCTTGAGACTTATGTAAATATCAATCTTGTGTTTTTGGGAATGTCATCCCTGGATTTTTCAGTGTATTTATGAAAATCTCATCTTTCGGTTTATGAGAAGGCCATCCTTATGTTTGTCAAAATGTTATCTTCGTATTTTTGAGAATGTCATCCTTGGGTTTGTGAGAATGTCATATTTGAGTTGATGAGAATGCCATTTTTAGGTTTGTAAAACTGCCAGTGTTTTTTAGAATGTCATCCATGGGTTTATGAAAATTTCATCCTTCTGTTTATGAGGCATTATATTTCTATTTTGGAAATCTAACACATTCATTTAAAACATGCATATCTGGAAACGCACAAGAACCGTTTAGAACACTTACATATATCTTGTGACATGAACCTGTAACTTTACAAACTCACTCTTCGGCTGTACAATAAATACGTATATGTTTGTTATCAGACAATCCAAGTGTCGGTTTGTAGGCACATTTTTAAAGTCTGAAATTCGGCCATTGTATTGTTGCAACTTTTGTGCAGCTCTTGTTTAAGGAGAACAAACAACGGTGAATAAGCCATAAGAAATTTTCAGTAAAACAATATTTACCTTCTCAAAAAACACCTTTAGAGTTTTTATTTACATTCTTTTTAATACTATACATATTTTAATTTCAGAATGTTTTAATGTGCAGTTCTATACAAGAGTAGTGACAAAACTTACTGTTTAACATGTTTCAAGTTTATTACGTTTTTACATTACCAACATTAATCTCAAAATAACACCAGATTTCTAAACTATTTATGTATCACTTTCTTTGTGGATCCATGACATTGTGACCTGGCATGGCCACGTGGTTAGGGCTCTTGACTTGAAATCTATGGGTTGTGAGTTCGATTTCCCGTCACATTAAACGTGATCGCTTTTTCAGTTTAATGTTACAGTCAATCCCATATTTGTTAACAAAAAAGTAGCTCAAGAGTTGGCGGTAGGTAGTGTTGACTAACTGCCTTCTATATAGTCTTACAATGGTAAATTAGGGACAGCTAGTGCCGATAGCTCTCTTGTAGCTTTGCACGAATTTCAAAACAAACCATGTCATTGTTGCCCACTCCGTTCCTAATAACGTGGGAGTCACACAATGAATTGCAAGCAATAATATCACCAATACTACAATTAATCTGATTAATTACCATCATTATAGGACTTCAGATCTTCCGTTGAGCCACTGGGGGGAGTAAGCGAGTATGACGTAATCTGTGAACCACATGGACAGAGAACATTCTAAAACAACTCAGTTATTTGAGAATTAATACTAAAGGCCCCCTTTTTAACGCTTACAGAACACGAAACATAAACTGTTAAACTTTGTTTTTAACAAGGATTAATTGTTAACAGCTTAACATTATTTAGTAAAACAGTTGTTTGTTTGTGAGATTGACTGTCACATTATAACGCCCCAAAGGCGGAAAGAGCGGGCATGTTTGATGTGACGGGGGTGTAAAAGAGTGAAACTTAACTTTGGGAAAGAAAGTAATTATCAAAAACATGGTTTTTTGTTTTTAATATACAAACTTTACCAAATACATCCCGTTAAATAGTATACCAAAGATACAGAAAATGTTCTTACATTATATTAGTTCAACACTGAAGTCATGAATGTTTAAAACAGCTCTAAGCCTGCTACTGTTACATTTTACTTTAAAGGGAAAGCAATTTTAAAAACATTTCTATTTCCTTGCCTATCTGTCTATATTTCTTTTGAAACTTTTAAATTATAGAGCACTTGGTTATTTACGAAAAGAATTGATTTGGCACAATATTTTATTTAGAAAGAAATCTTTAGAAATTGAAAAAAAATTGCGAAATAGAAAGCTGTCTCTGCTGTTAAGTGTTTTGGTCCAGTAAGATGTGTGTCAATACCAGTCTAGGCAGACATGTAGTATTAATTTTAAATGATATAGACAGTTGTTCTTATATAAAAGAGGGCATAAACGATTAAAGGACTGTGATGTGAACAGAAAAAGTTTCAGTAATCATCTATGAATTTTAAGACAAGGAATTGCGAACATTATATGTATATATACATGTCACTGTTGTAGTTTATTATTATGTTCAATCTCATCGAGTGTGCCATAAATTGTACTTAAGATTTTCTTATCTAAAGCATATTTGTGTCTGATTAAATGTGAGGCACGTGAAATGGAATTTTTAGAGTTTTAATAATGCGATGAACGTACCTCAGAAGAAAGTATTAAAAGATCAGAGAAATGATGCAGCGTTATTATGATTAAGATAGGTGTAATATTCAAGGCGACATCTAGTGGATTATTTCATTAATCTTCAACTATTGTGGGCTCCTCAAAAAAATTGTTTGAGAACAAATTTAGAGTTTTGTTATTTGTTTGTATCTAAACAGAATCGTTTGAAGTTGGAAATTGTGTTATTGATTAAGAAAACAACTTACAGCGAAAACAGAGAAATATTCGTTATAACCTTGAATATTTTTAACTGTTTTTGATAAAATCAAAGCATTTAGAAAATTAGAAACAAGCTCGGAAGTACCAGGGGTACTATATTTTAGTATTATTAAGAAGAGGCGCGTCATATATTTAGCATTACCATGACAAAAAGTTTGCTTTCTTGCTAGTAATAAATGTAACATTTTTTTCCAAACATATTCAAAGTTACTGATGCATTTTTGATGGAAGATGGTTTGTTTGTTTTGGATTTCGCGCAAAGCTACACAAGGGTTATTTGCGCTAGCTGTCCCAAATTTAGCAGTGTAAGACTAGAGGGAAAGGCAGCTAGTTGTCACCACCCACTGCCAACTCTTAGGCTACTCTTTTACCAACGACTAGTGGGATTGGCCGTCACATTATAACGCCCCCACGGCTGAAAGGGAAAGCATGTTTGGTGCGACGGGGATTCGAACCCGTGACTATCAGATTACGAGTCGAACGCCTTAACCCACCTGGCCATGCCGGGCCTTGATGGAAGATGGAAGCTGTGTTTTTATATAAAGTGACACTTGGAAGTTAGCAGCACACAGATTGTGTTGTGAGTCCCTGATGAATGGTAATTGCCCTGCACTCATAGAAGGTAATGATTAAAGTTACATTATGAGACCACTAAAACAAAATGAAATGAAATACGGCCCAACGTCTGAAACATGACGTTTGTACTTCTTTCCTAAACTGTGTTAACACTGGTTATAAAAATAAATTTCGCTGTAACCTTTTGTTAAATGTGTAAAATAATATACAAGATTTATAATGAATGGATTATTTCGGGCAACGAAAATCTGAGAGAAATTTACACCAGTTAAATTCATCAATATTGTGTACTTTATGTTTTTCCTTTTGCTCCAGTGACTCAGCAATAACTTTTGCAAGCTCAAGACGCTAAAAATTAGGTTTCGATACCCCATTTTGTGGTTTAAGAACATCCCAAGCCACTTTTCCTCTTCATTTTCATTTTTGTGTATGCTACGATGAATAAATAATAAGTTACTAACGTCCAGAATAAACTGGAATAACCTTGTTGTTAAAAATAATCTTGAATTTCGCGCCAAGTTGCGCGAGAGCTACTTGCATTATCCGCCCTAATTTAGAAGTGATAAACAAGATGTAGTACAGCTAATAACCTGTCAACTTTTGGATTATTCTTTTAAAACCGAAAAGTGGAGTTGTCATCGCATTAAAATGCTCCCATGACTGAGAAAACGAGTATTTCGGTAAAGGGATCCGGACCCACAGATTGTGAGTCGAATGTCCTAACCACTAGGCTATTCCAGATCTTGCTTCAAATCAAGGGTTCGTACATACAACTCGTAGTCGTTTCATAGAAAACAGGATATGAAAAGCGTAATGTTTTCGACATTTTCCGCCGGTATCTATAAAAATTTGTTAAACCTTGTTTATTTTGCTTTTGAAGTTATTAAATATCTGACTGTGTCGAACTCTTCTCAAGAAATAGAAATATCCATTCAACCTCTAATTTCTGGAGAGTTTGAAATATGTATTCAACCTTTAATTTCTGGAAAGTTTGAAGTGTGTATTCAACCCTTAATTTTTGGAGAATTTGAAGCACCTATTGAATTTCTTATTTTTGGAGAACTCGAACAAACTATGCTTAGACAAAGTATGATATGGTTTTCTATTTCCACAAAGAGAATAATTTATGGGGTGGATAAACGAAACGGGATACGTAAGAAAAAGTTGTGGAAAATATGGAAACACTAATGAAACTGTAGTTATAAATAATTCACATTACAAAGATGCAGCTCAGACTCTTTTAGTTTTCTATATTTTTAGCATTTTGTTTCTATCAAGCGTCTTTTTAACATTTTGCCTGCAGAGGCTCAGTGATACGTATGAAAGTATATACCGCTAAATAAACCAGACTTTAACACCAACAGAGGACATAACCCAGATAGCCCGTTGTGTAGCTTTGAGCTTAATAAAAGTCAAAGTTTTCAGCTTTACTTTTGGTAATCATAATTTATGAACTTTATTCTCTGTAATGTATGTTATCATCCTCTTTATATCCGTCGTTTTATTCTCTGTAACGTGTGTTATCATCCTCTTCATATCCGTCGTTTTATTCTCTGTAACGTGTGTTATCATCCTCTTCATATCCGTCGTTTTATTCTTTGTAACGTGTGTTATCATCCTCTTCATATCCGTCGTTTTATTCTCTGTAACGTGTGTAACCATCCTCTTCATATCCGTCGTTTTATTCTCTGTAACGTGTGTTATCATCCTCTTCATATCCGTCGTTTTATTCTCTGTAACGTGTGTTATCATCCTCTTTATATCCGTCGTTTTATTCTCTGTAACGTGTGTTATCATCTTCTTCATATCCGTCGTTTTATTCTCTGTAACGTGTGTTATCATCCTCTTTATATCCGTCGTTTTATTCTCTGTAACGTGTGTTATCATCTTCTTTATATCCGTCGTTTTATTCTCTGTAACGTGTGTTATTATCCTCTTCATATCCGTTGTTTTCTGGCTTTTTTCCTTTTTAACCAAAACTATTTTATCCGGTATTATTTCAACTTTCTTCTCACAGGCCCAACATGGTTAAGTGGTTAAGGCACTCGACTCGTAATCTGAGGGTCGAGGATTCGAATCGCCGTCACACCAAACATGCTCGCCCTTTCAGCCGTGGGGGCGTTATAATGTGACGGTCAATCCCACTATTCGTTGGTAAAAGAGTAGCTCAAGAGTTGGCGGTGGGTGGCGACCACTAGCTCCAAATCCAGGGCAAGCTCCTAAAATTCTACTGAAACGTATAGAAATTTCTTTACAATAGTTATTCATTTGATATAAGATGCGATTCGAGTAATGCCAAATGGGGTCTCATTAAAACAAAAAAACAGAAACGTGTGACTCTTATTTGAATATTGTTAAGTGACATGACAATGCACGCGTGTCTTTTATTATTATTTAATTACGTGTCACGTCCAGGTGGCACATTGATACGAAGCTTTCCAAAACTTTAAAACATTGTTGACAATGTTATATTGTTGGATATTTTATTAGAGTCAATAATGTGTGCATTGCGTAAGAAAGCGAAGCTAGAACTTAATACAACAAGGAGTCGTTCTTACGGTTCACTTTCTACCATATCTTTGACCCCGAGTGGCACAGCGGTATGTATGCGGACTCATAACAATAGAAACCGGGTTTGGATTCCATTTGTGGGTAAAACACAGGTAGCCCATTGTGTGGCTTTGTGCTTCAAACAAATATAAGCATATCTTTGTGTCTTGAACAAAATCAATTTGATCAATCATTCAACTTCAACCAGTTTTTACAACTAATATGTTTTACAGTTTCCTTTTATTGTTCAATTCATTTTCTGTCTTTTCCATTAATTTTGTCAATCATTTTCTTTATTTATTCTACCGTCTTCTTTCTCTCAGCGTTGTTATTCTCTGATTTTCCATTTTCAAATGTTCTATCCTCCCACTCTTTCAAACTTTCTGTATCGTTTTAACTGGTATATTTCCCTTGTTCATACGTCACTGTATGTCCGGGTTTGATAGCTACTTTTACTCTTGTCACGCAGGTTCTCTTACTTTCTGTATTGTTCACGTTACTGGTGTACCGTCGTTTCGTCTTCCTCTTCTCAAGGCCCGGAATGGCCAGGTGGTTAAGGTACTCGACTCGTAATCTGAGGGTCGCTGGTTCGAATCTCCGGCACACCAAACATGATCGCCCTTTCAGCCGTGGGGGCGTTATAAAGTACGGTCAATCCCATTATTCGTTGGTAAAGAGTAGCCAAAGAGTTGGCTGTGGGTGGTGATGACTAGCTGCTTTCTCTAATCTTACACCGTTATATTAGGGACAGCTATCGCTGATAGCCCTCGTATAGCTTTGTGCGAAATTCAAAACAAACAAACTTCTACCTGGTGTCCCTCAGGGAGGGGTAGTTAGCCCTATACTCTTCATCATGTATGTAAACAATATGCCATTGAAGGATCCTAATCATGGATTATCCTCACATTTCGCTGATGATGTGGCAATCTGGAAAAGTGCCACAACACCAACAATAACAGCCACAAACATACAACCACAACTAAATAGAATAAGCGAATACTGTCAAAAGTACAGAATAAAAATAAATACAGCAAAAACACAACTAGTCGTATTTACCAAACTGACAAAGCACAAAAATGTACAGCCTGAATTATATATGAATGGAACACTACTTCAGACTGTCACATGGGCAAAATTTCTTGGTCTAACCTATGACTCATAATTAATATGGATTAACCACTTAAATGAAATTAAAAATAAAGTCTGGCGAAGAACCAACTATGCTTGGAGTCGAACTGGTAAGAACAGTGGAGCATCAGCAGACAATATACTTAAGATTAACAAAACATATATTAGAACAGTAACTGACTATGCAGCTCCAGTTTGGATTACTGTGACAAAATAATTAAAACCAAATAATACAAAACACTCTACTCACAACAACATATAGAGTTCTCAGAGCAACATCATCTCAATTTATACATAAATATTCAAACATACCAGATAGACTCCTATATAGTACAATAACGTATTTCGATAAAAATTGGAAGAAAAATGAATTATTATGCGAACTAGACAGGTACCTCATACATGATGAAGATAGTCCTAAACATCTCTCCCCGATCAACATATGTTTTAAACGCATAAAAAACAATAATAAAGTATATTAAGGGAATTAAAAAAAAAACAGGCTACCATCAAACTAGGCTTCCTACTGGTAGAGCAAATAACATTTGTAAATGTACAAAACTAGTAGATGGACATTGCCCTGAAAAGGGTCAGAGTAAAGTCAGACAATTCTGACCCTAAAGCAGTAGCCATACCAACCTACACTGCATGATCATGCAAGTAAAGGAAGGAGGAAGAGTTCAAAGTGCACCTGACCCTTCAGGGTACATATGATTACCCAAATCCCGAGAGAGGGAGCTGTCTTTATTTTACTACTTTTTTCTTAAGCACCTGCGCCTCTCGTCTTGCACGTGACGTTTTGTTTGTCCTTTAAGGTTATTCGTGTGTGTGTGTTGTTACAGCAAAGCCACATCGGACTATCTGATGAGCCCACCAAGGGGAATCGAACCCCTGATTTTAGAGTTTTAAATCCGTAGACTTACCGCTGTACTAGCGGTGGGCTTCACGTTCATTTAATGGAGTTAATTAATTTTCTTTCTGAAAATTATATGATTATCAATTTGTTCAAATAACTAATAAAATCATCTGTTACCTTCCTGTTGTACGTTACGAAAATACGGTTGGAAAAAGGTTTTCTTTGAATGGGTCTATACTGCATAAAACATTCTTTTGTAAAACATAATTGGTAAGTTATGGATGAATGCATAACTTAGAGGTAACTGTTTTTAATTGATGAACCAACAAAAATAATTCCTTGGTTTATTTAGACTTACCTGGCGGTAAGAGTACTCAACTACAGAACTGAACCATTTGTTAAGCAACAAAGGTATATTTGTTACGTGTACTCTACAATGTGACATAGAGAGAAACATCACCTGATACTAACATAGGAAGAGATTATCATGGCCTGGTGGTTAGGACACTCGATTATCAATTTGCGGGGTCGTTGGTTCGAACATGCTAGTCGTTTTCAGTTGCGGAGTCGTTATAATGTTACAATAAATCCCATTATTCGCTAGTCAATAAAAGAGCAGCCCAAGGATTGATGGTACTGTCTATCCACCTTTCCTCTAGTGTATTACTTCAAAATTACAAACGTCTTGCGCAGATAGCCTTCGAGTAGCTTTGCGCGAAATTCAACAAACAAGCTAACATTAGAAACCATGTTTACTATTTTGTGTCTCACACAAACTCGCCCCTGGTGATTTAGCGATAAGTGTGAAGGCTTATAACGCTAAAACACAGACTTCGATACCCATAAGCTTTCGTGTTTTATTTGTTTGTCTTTAAGCTCAAATCAACATAATCAGCTATTCGTTCGATGTCCATAACTTGTATCGAAACCCAGTTTTGATTGTTATAAATCTTTCGACGTACTGCTGAATCAGTGGAGGGAGGAAGCGATTGAAAGTTACATATAAACAAGAGTGTAACACTAATGTTTTAGTGGTGTATTTCCTTCAATAAATAAATCTATTTGGATAGAAACAAACTAGCGATAATATATATATTTTTAAATTAAGCACAAAGCTACACAAGGAGCTCTGTACTCTGCCCACCTCGGGTATCGAAACCCGGTTTCTAGCGATATGAGTCCGAAGACGTACCACTGTTTCACTAGGGGCCAACAACAATAATAACTTCTATATTAAAATGTTTTCACTGTTGACAGTAACTAGACACTGTGGCTATTCCTTCTCATTGTTTGAGATCGTTATTTTCAAAATCTACTCATTTTTCGGAATGCTGTTACATAAAAAAAATTATTCTATTTCTACATACCTCAATGTATCAAAAATGATTTTTATTTGTTAGTTTGTTTTACTGATTTTAGCGTCTGAAGCTCGTTAAATCATAAAACCCCGTATCGAAGAAATCCTACGCCACCTTTTTTATTACGTGTGAAACTTATTCTGCATGTTCGATTCCTAGGAAAAACAAAAGTTTCCACTTGCTGTAGGCTTTTTTCTTTAAGCCTGTATTGACGCAGTGAAATAATATTGTCTTTAAAATATACCTATGAAATGATACATCCATGTTATTTCAGATAGTTCTTGATTGGCTGTTTTTCTTTCGCGCAAAGCTATGCGGCTGGCTGTCGACGCTCTGCGTGGAATCGAAAACAGAACTGTGAAATCGTATGGTTTTATATTTACCACTGACATCGTTTGTACTGCAAACCTTTATTCAAGAAGGTAACCTTTAAAAAATGTCAAATTCAAATATTTATTTCACCAAGCAGTTAGTAAAGAAACTACGAGAAAAGAATAGGAAGTGTTAATTTATCAACTCTAGCTTTCCTTTGTGTATCTGAATATCGGTTTTACTGTTCCTTAGCTAGCAAGCACTATTAAACTCAGCTGTAAATCACGTGAGTCGCTGGGGATAAAGAACTAGCTTCACATGGCAGTTTTTTCTATCCATAATTATTTGAGGTTTGTTCAGAAATGTTTCATATGATATTTTTAAGTATTTATGTAAATGAATTTTAAAGCTTAAAGTTTGCTATTTGTATACAGTTCAAACCTCATACGAAAGTACGGAAAGAACGTTTTCCCGAGGCTGAACTCTATTAAATGGAAGTGTAACCTATAGTTCTGTCAAAATCATAAGAGCTGTCAATCTAACACAACAAATCTAACTTATATGGATTGAACCATTCCTTTTAGACATCTACTAGACCACAAGTTAAACTGAATAACTTTTCCCAGACATTTAGATGACCACAGCCTAGACTGTAATAGTCTTCCCAGACATTTACCACACTGGAACACCACTCTTAGCCACAGCTTAGAACGGAACATTTCTCCTGGAAGGTTACAAGAACATCGCCGAGGATGGAATATTCCTTTCAAGCATTTATAAGAACACAGCCTTGACTGGAACATTCCATTTAGATGTGTATAATTTCACAGCCTAGATTAGAACATTTCTGCCAGATATTTATCAAATCACAGTCCAGACTGGAACACTCTTGACAGACACTTATTAAATCACAACCTAACAGGAATATGTCTTCCAAACATCTGTCAAATCATAGCCTAGACTGGAACATTTCTGTCAGACATCTGTGAAAACACAGTCCAGCCTGAACCATTCCTGTCCTACACTGGAATATTTCTTCTAGATACTTACCAGGCCTTAACCATATTCTCATGTTTCTTGGATAAAACAAAACGATCGAATACACAGGAAGAGGCAATGTTTGAATATATTTAAGATAGCGTACAGTTTTTCTGATATAGACAAAATAATACTCTTCTGACCTCTGTACTCAACTGGTATCTATATTTATTGTATTTATCGTCACTAAACCTCGTCTGAAGTTGTCCCTCTCTTCTCAAAATAATCAACAATAGGCTTGTTTATTTATTACTTTGAAAGTCAGTGAAAGAGTAACCCATAAAAAACTGGAAACCAAACTCTATCTAATCCTGCAGTGTTCATTTGTTTATCTAGTTACTGAAGACTTGTGATCGCGAAGAGTCGTGGTTCGAATCTTGTTACAGTAAGAATGACGGCCAAACACCATTATTCGATCATATAATAGTAGTTTAAGAGTTTGCGGTGGTTACTGTCGACAAGTTGTCTTCCCTCAAGTCAATTAGTTTAAAACTAGGAACGGCTATATGCAGAAAGCCCTCCTTTATATTTTTGCGAAAATTTTAAATTGATCGAACAAAGTACGTGTTGAAAGACGACTGAGACCTTTAGAATGAAACTTTCTCGTTTGTTCATGTCCAAAATCATCAAAGCCAATTATCGTGAGTAAAGTTTTTTTGTTTTGTTATTATTGATATTTTAATGGTTACTATCTCCATGAAAAAACTGTGAAACCATTGAACTTAACGTGGATAATCAGTACTAATAGTACATAGCAATTTATCCTTGGAGCTTGAGGCTCGTAATTCTTTGGGTTCAAAAGTTCTTACTGTTCATTATGGGCCACCAGGGCTGCTAGTCTTGTAAAGAGGGTCAGCTTTCGAGAAATCTAGCTGAGTCCCTTGGGAATTTCTGCTGAATATAGCATGCTACCTATATTCTCATTTCAGTGGCAGTTTTTCTAGTTCCTCCTTCTGCAAGAGCAGTCTCGGTTTTGAAAGCGAAAACGTGTTCATTGTGCGTAAAGAGCAGTGTCGACAGCTAAGGTAAACTTTATTTCTTATTACAGAACATTTTCTCAACACTTAAGCTAATGACACGGTGCGCTTACTAAGCTAAACAATCGTGAGGTGTTTTTTTTTTTTTTACGCTGTTTGGAAAATTAAACGATTTTATTTCGGGGTTTGATTAATATTTTTCAAAAGTACTGTTCATTTCTTCAATAGGCCATCACCAGAAAAATAACAACGAGAGAGAAATAGTAAATAATGACTTGTTGTTTTCTCACTACAACCAGAGTTATTGAAAATTTGTTGTTGTTTTTTGTAATTTGGATGACTATGTGCGCTAGCCGTCCATACTTTTGGAGTGAAAGATTAGAGTGAAAGCAGCCAGTCGACACCACGGGCCTATCAACTCTTGGGTTACTCTTTACGAATGAATAGCAGGGTTGACTGTCACATTATAATGCTTCCATGGCAAAAAGGGTAAGCATGTTACGGGATGAGGATTCGAACCCGCGGCTTGCAGATTGTGAGATGAGTATTTTAACCACCATTCGATGCCAGGCCTAATGCTAGTATTAGAACAGGATAGTGTAATTAATGCTACTTAATGGTCAGTGTGTAGAACTGTGTTTCTCATTGATTCATCTTTCGTGTTCCGTTGATGCAAAATAAAAATAAATATTTTTTTTTTTTTGAGGCTGTAGACCCATTTATAAAGTTGAAGGTTAAACCTCACAATTCTGTTAGAAGAGATTATTCGCACTTCGAGTCGGTGATGGGTGCTCTTGACCAGCTATCTTATTTCCACTTCATCAGCTCAAAATTAGAAACGGCTGGTGCAAATAATCTTTGAGGTTTGTGCGAATATTCGATAACCAACAAACGAAGGTCTGTTTACATAAACATTACAAGAAAGTGGTGTTAATTGTCACTTCCACACGTCATTTATTAACAAATCTAGGCCCGACGTGGCATATTGGTTAGCGAAGGTTCAAGATTCAATATGTAATGTTGCAGAAAATGCCTTCTACGTTCAGCTTTGGGCGCCATTCGATTAAAAAAGCCAGACATGGTCTTTGCAGAGAAAGGTGTTTACTGGTCAGTCGTTCCAAATGATAAACGGCTTGGGGTCTCTGATCTGACCGTTCAAATCAAATGCACACAAGATGGCTTTCAGGCTGAAAATCCAGTTCGTGTCACTGCCGTCTATTTTATTTTAACGAAAGACTAAACTATTGAACGGCAAAACGTACATTGAAGTTAAATTTAAATGTAGTTTGCTTACTATATAGATAATAATAAAAATGTCAAGGAATTTTTCACGTCAAACCAAATCGAGATTAAATTAGAAATCGTGAAACTAAATTGATGGTAAACGAACAAGCTCAAACTTATTTAGTTCAGTTTCGCTGCATCTTAAAAAGAGAAACGTAATATCTACAAACAATGTCTTCCGTTAATTAATTTTCAGTAAATTTGTTTTTTGAAGACAGACATAGTCTTTGTTCTCTCCTTCTGAAAGTATCTATTATATAAAAGCTTTGATTCTATATTTACGTGCATCGTCGAGTTTCAGCAATTTCGAGGTTGATTATGGCATTTATAGTTTTGGATATTCGAAATAACTTCTGCATATTAAATGCACAGTTCATATTTCAACTGGAATCACAAACACTAACTTCGGTTATTAAACTTTTATGGAGGGAGGTCATTCATCACGATGTTATGTGTTATTCAAAATTCCATTAAGTTTACAACAGTTTCGTTCGAGAGCTCAAGCAGGGCCAGCTGTCGTATCACACACGCGTTAAGGACTGAAGTTAAGTGATATTTTCAACTTTTTAAAAGCAAGAACCCCTGCATAAAATGATGTTTTCCGCAATTTTTCGTGGCTTTATTACTAATATTTCATTTATAAATGAATTAAAGAAATTACGTTGCTTTGAATCAAAGGTGCTTATACGACGTTCAGAGAGGCACATACGTACTTCTGGAGATAAAAGCTCCTAGCTTTACCTTTTATATACTCGTAAAGTTCACTTAATGAGCCAGTTAAAACGAACAGGAAGATTATCATTCAACTTACAGAGAAACGATTAATTTTGAAGTTTATTATTCAAGTGTGTGCTGTCTCGTGCAGAGTCGCCACGTCTTTTAATTAACCAGTCAGAAAATTTCATTTTTGCTGCAAAGTGATGATTGGTTCAATACAGTTATTGATATGATGCACAGAAATTAACATTTTCTTTTGTTTCCATCGATAATCAATACAAGACCTTCACTAGATCACACTAATCAATACAGGACCCTCACTAGACCACACTAATCAATACATAACCCTCACTAGACCACACTAATCAATACAGGACCCTCACTAGACCACACTAATCAATACATAACCCTCACTAGACCACACTAATCAATACAAGACCCTCACTAGACCACACTAATCAATACAGGACCCTCACTAGACCACACTAATCAATACAGAACCCTCACTAGACCACACTAATCATTACAGGAACCTCACTAGACCAAACTAATCAATACAGGACCCTCACTGGACCACACCGTTACCATTCCATTTCATTACATTTCAGAGAACAGCGACCAAAATCAACTTATTTCACTCTTTACTTTCATGACCACTTCAAACGTTCTTTACTATTTTACTTAGAGATGTATTTCTCGCATACGTCATTGAAAGATATTGTACAATGAACTCTAAACTTTACTTTTATATTGAAAGGAACTGGTTAACATTGCCAAACGCGCCTAATTAATTATTATTTGTTTTAATAAGTTTAGTGGTTTTATGTGGATGTTGTTTGATTATTTATTTTCTCTCAGGTTTTCAATGCTATAAGCCCTGAGTTAAACTAATTATCGATTTAGTCTTGATATTAGTTAATAATTCACTATGCTCTATGTTTTTAGGTTCAATGCTATAAGCTCTGAGTTAAATTAATTATCGATGTTGTCTTGATATTAGTTAATAATTCACGATGCTCTATGTTTTTAGGTTCAATGCTATAAGCTCTGAGTTAAACTAATTATCAGTTTCGTTTTGATATTAGTTAATAATTAATTACGTTCTGTATTCTCAGGTTTAGTGTTGAACCTGATATGAAATACTAAATGTCATTTCTCTGAGGTTTCAGCTTATATTCGTATACACGTTACCAGTGGGTCTTTTAAAGTTTACATGTTTCGGCAATACTTATGAATATCAAATAGGTATATTCAAGACATTATAATTTAGGCGTTATCAGAGAATGCACTAATTACCAGTTTTATAAGTTGGCCAGTTCTTATGAACATGCACGATATTATTTTTAGGTAAATAATTTATTATGCTCAGTAATGAGTTACTAAATAGTCCTTTAGACTATAAGTGTAAAATTTCATAAATAATACAACTGTGCAAGTTCTATTACAACTCTTGAGAAGTCTTTTTTTTTAAGCTGATAACAGAGGGCGCCAAAGTTAAAAAGGTACAATGACCAGTACAACTTTCGAACAGATAATAAGGAATATAGAAAATAATTATAAAAGAAAAATCTTTTTAAGTAAATGTCAAAGAGCATAAAACTGTCGTTTTAACTATATGTAGTAACTATTTATTTAAAACACAAAAACACTGAATTCAGTTGCTTCTTGGATTCAAACAGTAGACATGTTAACCCTAAAAACTATCGATGGGTTATACATTGCATTTCTAAACATATTTTTGTAAATTATTTACACACTAAATTGCTTTATGGGTCCGTGATTACCAATATTACAGAATTGCCAATGGAATAAGAACACACACACACAAATCAAACAGAAAAATGCAATTAATACAGCTTGTTACTGCTAGGGCCCGGCATGGCCAAGCGTGTTAAGGCGTTCGACTCGTAATCCCGGTCGCACCAAACATGCTTGCCCTTTCAGCCGTAAGGGCGTTATAATGTGACGGGCAATCCCACTATTCGTTGGTAAAAGAATAGCCAAAGAGTTGGCGATGGGTGGTGATTACTACCTGCCTTTTCTTTAGTCTTATACTGCTAAATTAGGGACGGCTAGCGCAGATAGCCCTTGAGTAGCTTTGCGCGAAATTCAAAACAAACAAACGAACTTGTTACTGCTAAGGTTTGCAACATTTTTTTACATTTAAAACACACAAGTTTCAATCTCTATCGCACCAAACATGCTCGCCCTTTCAGCCATGGGAGCGTTATAAAGTGATGGTCAATCGCACTATTCGTTGGTAAAAGAGTAGCCCAAGAGTTGTCGGTGGGTGGTGATGAATAGTCCTAAACTTCTGAATTAGGGAAGGCTAACGCAGACAGCCCTCGAGTAGCTTTGCACGAAATTCAAAAAGAAACAAACAAATGTTTGAAACGAATGGTTTCACTTAGTTATTTTGTCAGTTTTTTTACACTGAGTATTATGACAAGGAAATTATAAAATTTCTCAGCATGATGGAATTATTAATGTTATAAAAAGAAGTCGATAATTTGAAGGTTGAAACCCCACATCAATTTTATTTCCAGACTTTTCATTTTACTTCATCTTCTAACGTTTTAAATTGAAGATAATTTTCCTGAGATGAATAGTGTTGTTGTAATGAAAAAATAAGAGTTATGATGTTTGTTCTAAAACAACTAATATATCGTTTCCTTATGAACTCCGAGCTGTTGTTTGGTAAGTCATACTTTCTTTGAAAAAATAACTTTTTTAGAATTGTCCTCCTGTGTTGCAGAATTGTTTCAATTAATTTTTATGTTGGTTCATAATAAATTTGTCTATTCAATTTACACATCTGTATAATATGAAATAAGCCTTAAATGTAAACATGAGATACTAAAGTTTAAGTGGGTGAACCATCAAAAACATCCGGGTATGTCAACTAAAGGATTCTTGTGTTGGAAAATTTGGTTTCTCACATATATATATACTAAAGCTTAACTAGGTATCACATGACTTGTCAGAACTTTCAATTAATAATTTACTGTAAACTATTGTTTAATTGTTTTTAGCACGAAGTTGCTCAGCTTGCCATGTTTGCCACAGAGCTGAGCTCAAATGTGATATTCTAACTTTATAAGCCACGCACCATAAAACTACATTGTAAAACAGTAAACAAATATTATCTTATCAATATTATTATGTGGATACTTCAATATCACAAGTCACGTATTGCTTTCTTTATTTCCAAGTGTACATTATTTGTTTTGAAAGCAACTCTTGCTGAACTAGTTTCATTCAGTTGAGGCCTCAGTCGGCGGAACAACAGTGTATTTCCTATACGTACACGTCTTTCATCATTATATTTTGATAGAATCTTCAAAGCTGGTGAATACATTACCGTCTCACGATCTCGGATGTCGTGATCTTTTCTACTAGAACTGTTCACACGTAACAGATTTTTGTGTTCTTGTGTACGTGTTTTCAGCCATCTTGTGATAGACCCAATATACCCAGAATTGTATCTAAGGCATTTCAGTGTAACAGAACATTAGATGTTATTAAAGACGATATTATTGGTTTTACTTTTAAAACTTTTGAGTTGGATTACTTTCTGGTAAGACTGGTTCCACTTAGATCGATAGAACAGGCCTGTTAATAACAGGAGATTCGACAGGATACTTAAGGTGAAGTAATTCTATGTTCTGTGACTACTGAAGTCGTGATAAGAACGAAGCAAACAAGCTTTTTATAAGGATCTTTCACAGATCCACTGATTTAATGTATTGTGTTTTCAGCTTAAATATATATATATTTTCTATATATATTTTTACATGTATATTTATAAACAAGTAAACATTTTATGCTTTAGACTAAACAAAGAAATAGAAACGTCCGCAAAAATATTTTTCTGTATTTGCAATGAGACTTATAGTCAATGTCTAACCACAAACATATCTACAGTTCAATTTGGTAAACTTGGAGAATAACCAAAACCTCTCAGTGATTGATTGTACTTTATATAAAACATTTGTATACCTTAATGTGGTAATGTACTGCTGCATATATGAGCTGTGGCGCCACGGGCGACATGCTTAGTAGCGCTATGTCTAGTTCGAAGAGTTACAGACTATTTGATAGTCAAGTGGCTAATGTAATATGTCACTATTTCTAAAGAAATGCATTTGTAGAGTAATATGAAGAAGGAAATATTTAATGTTCTACACGCAAGCGGAAGCCTGCCTTATACCTAAAGTGAATAACTTGGTATCGTTAATAAAATAGAGATAAAAAACTGAAGTCATTTTGGGTTCGTAACTTTCCAGCAAAACCTCAGAATCCAAGGATATTTTTATAATAAAGTTTTCGGAAGAATTTTGACACGTGGCTGTTCAGTGACCTTAATGAAAATCTATTTTTGTGTGTATGTACCTTTGGTCTAGTTAACCTAATCTTGGAAGAGGGTCTGTGGAATATTTCTCAAAGGGTGTAGCCTAACACTGCCCGCACTGCCAGAAGAAAAATAAATTGAAAATTGTGGGGACCATAAATGATGCATAATCATAGCGGTCAGAGTGAGATGATCGGGGATATAAAATATAGTTCTAAAGGCAACGCTTTTCGTAGAAAGTCTGCTTAATTGTCAGTACAAAAATACATACAAAATTAAACAGAATTACAATGTACATGTACATGAAAGAAAAACAGTCATCATAACTTTTTCTAATTCTTGTTAAGCTTTTAGTGTCTCTTCACAACTTTTTACATTTCTTAGTTCCCACGTTTCTTCACAATATATTCCATTTCTTAGTTAGTTTCTAACGTCTCATCACACCTTCTATTTCTTAGTTTCTAACGTCTCATCACACCTTCTATTTCTTAGTTTCTAACGTCTCATCACACTTTCTATTTCTTAGTTTCTAACGTCTCATCACACCTTCTATTTTTTAGTTTCTAACGTCTCATCACACCTTCTATTTCTTAGTTTCTAACGTCTCATCACACCTTCTATTTCTTAGTTTCTAACGTCTCATCACACCTTCTTCCATTTCTTAGTTTCTAACGTCTCATCACACCTTCTTCCATTTCTTAGTTTCTAACGTCTCATCACACCTTCTTCCATTTCTTAGTTTCTAACGTCTCATCACACCTTCTTCCATTTCTTAGTTCTAACGTCTCATCACACCTTTTATTTCTTAGTTTCTAACGTCTCATCACACCTTCTATTTTTTAGTTTCTAACGTCTCATCACACCTTCTTCCATTTCTTAGTTTCTAACGTCTCATCACACCTTCTATTTCTTGGTTTCTAACGTCTCATCACACCTTCTGTTTCTTGGTTTCTAGCGTCTCATCACACCTTCCATTTCTTGGTTTCTAACGTCTCATCACACCTTCTTCCATTTCTTGGTTTCTAACGTCTCATCACACCTTCTTCCATTTCTTAGTTCTAACGTCTCATCACACCTTCTTCCATTTCTTAGTTCTAACGTCTCATCACACCTTCTTCCATTTCTTAGTTTCTAACGTCTCATCACACCTTCTTCCATTTCTTAGTTCTAACGTCTCATCACACCTTTTATTTCTTAGTTTCTAACGTCTCATCACACCTTCTATTTTTAGTTTCTAACGTCTCATCACACCTTCTATTTCTTAGTTTCTAACGTCTCATCACACCTTCTATTTCTTAGTTTCTAACGTCTCATCACACCTTCTTCCATTTCTTAGTTTCTAACGTCTCATCACACCTTTATTTCTTAGTTTCTAACGTCTCATCACACCTTCTTCCATTTCTTAGTTGTAATCGTCTCATCACACCTTTATTTCTTAGTTTCTAACGTCTCATCACACCTTCTATTTTTTAGTTTCTAACGTCTCATCACACCTTCTATTTCTTGGTTTCTAACGTCTCATCACACCTTCTATTTTCTTGGTTTCTAACGTCTCATCACACCTTCTTCCATTTCTTAGTTTCTAACGTCTCATCACACCTTTATTTCTTAGTTTCTAACGTCTCATCACACCTTCTTCCATTTCTTAGTTGTAACGTCTCATCACACCTTTTATTTCTTAGTTTCTAACGTCTCATCACACCTTCTATTTTTTAGTTTCTAACGTCTCATCACACCTTCTATTTCTTAGTTTCTAACGTCTCATCACACCTTCTTCCAATTCTTAGTTTCTAACGTCTCATCACACCTTCTTCCATTTCTTGGTTTCTAACGTCTCATCACACCTTCTTCCATTTCTTGGTTTCTAACGTCTCATCACACCTTCTTCCATTTCTTGGTTCTGGCGTCTCATCACACCTTTTATTTCTTAGTTTCTAACGTCTCATCACACCTTCTATTTTTTAGTTTCTAACGTCTCATCACACCTTCTATTTCTTAGTTTCTAACGTCTCATCACACCTTCTATTTCTTAGTTTCTAACGTCTCATCACACCTTCTATTTCTTAGTTTCTAACTTCTCATCACACCTTCTATTTCTTAGTTTCTAACGTCTCATCACACCTTCCATTTCTTAGTTTCTAACGTCTCATCACACCTTCTTCCATTTCTTAGTTTCTAATGTCTCATCACACCTTCTTCCATTTCTTAGTTCTAACGTCTCATCACACCTTTTATTTCTTAGTTTCTAACGTCTCATCACACCTTCTATTTTTTAGTTTCTAACGTCTCATCACACCTTCTATTTCTTAGTTTCTAACGTCTCATCACACCTTCTATTTCTTAGTTTCTAACGTCTCATCACACCTTCTTCCATTTCTTAGTTTCTAACGTCTCATCACACCTTTATTTCTTAGTTTCTAACGTCTCATCACACCTTCTATTTCTTAGTTTCTAACGTCTCATCACACCTTCTATTTCTTAGTTTCTAACGTCTCATCACACCTTCTATTTCTTAGTTTCTAACGTCTCATCACACCTTCTTCCATTTCTTAGTTCTAACGTCTCATCACACCTTCTTCCATTTCTTAGTTTCTAACGTCTCATCACACCTTCTTCCATTTCTTGGTTCTAACGTCTCATCACCTTTTTATTTCTTGGTTTCTAACGTCTCATCACACCTTCTATTTTTTAGTTTCTAACGTCTCATCACACCTTCTATTTCTTAGTTTCTAACGTCTCATCACACCTTCTATTTCTTAGTTTCTAACGTCTCATCACACCTTCTTCCATTTCTTAGTTTCTAACGTCTCATCACACCTTTATTTCTTAGTTTCTAACGTCTCATCACACCTTCTATTTCTTAGTTTCTAACGTCTCATCACACCTTCTATTTCTTAGTTTCTAACGTCTCATCACACCTTCTTCCATTTCTTAGTTTCTAACGTCTCATCACACCTTCTTCCATTTCTTAGTTCTAACGTCTCATCACACCTTCTTCCATTTCTTAGTTCTAACGTCTCATCACACCTTCTTCCATTTCTTAGTTCTAACGTCTCATCACACCTTTTTTCAAGCTTTCCAGTCTCTCCACAATCACTTCCATTTCTTGTTATGCTTCACAGGTTTTTCCAAAGTTTTTTTTCCTATTCTTTCGAAATCTCCTTTTTTTTATATATATTACTTCTTTTCTCTTTCTCTCTTCCGTTTACTTCACTCTGTTATTTCTTACTTTCATTTGATATCTTATCTAAATTGCGTTTCTATCGATTGCCACGTAATTAGTTTCCTACTGTTACCCACCACTTAAAACTTAAAGGAAAGTAAGATATGGACATTGTGTGGTGGTAGTGGCTGTTGTATCGAGAAAGTCAAGTGTATACAGTACCTGAAAATTATTTGTTTTAGTAGCAGTGTCCAATCCTATATAAATCAGTATGTAGAAAGAAAACAGTTCCCTTTTACAGTGTCTGTTTTGTACCTACTGTATCTTCTATTTGCAAAGTTTTTTTTTTGTTTCAGTCTTGTCTTTGTCTGTCCTGAAATTGCTTGTGTATCTTTCTATTTGAATGCATATGCGCGCGCACTTCATGTCAGCAGATGAAAAAACAAAAAAACAAAAACGAATGTAAATACATTTTAGTAGACATTTCGTACAACAACAAAATAAAAGCTTATAAAAGTTTCGAAAAAAGATTTAACATTAGACCGCAGAATAATACTATAAGTTTATTTATTGATAGTATTTATCCCTAACTAAACTAAAGCAAGAAATGTACACGAATTACAATGCTCATTTATCTCTTTATCAAATATAGAACTTACTCAATAAATGCTCGGGTCCAAGATAAATGGAGTTATAGATTTCGGTGTCAGCGATTATAATTATTATGTATTATTCTATAAATCCTGTACTTAAAGAAGTAATATTTTAATAAAGATATTAACCTGTCCAGTGCAGTAGCCGAGATAACTCGTCCAAGCCGATCGGTAACACAGTGCCACGGACGAGTTAATTCGTTCTCAATAATACCTAACTTCAACGCTAGATATCAGCACCATACATCCATTTGACCTACTTACAAATTGTTTCACTTTCGATCCAAAATGGCGTCACGAAAAAGATACAAAATGAAGAAGCATTAGAGTTGTATTGTAGCAGCTGAAATACTTGGCAGTCAACAGGTTAATGTAATCGTAGACGTTACTTTGTTAGTAGACGTGTAAATCTTTATAAACTATAAAAAATAGAATGTATCGTTTAGCATTGACATTTTTATACACACTATGATGGAACCAATATTTACAGAAGTAGACATGTATAGTTGGATGTGTGTTTGCTGGAATGAACTTCGACTGGGTTATATTTCAGTCACCTGCATAAGGTTACACAAAGGCTATCTGTTCATAACCATTTATAAATTTGAGCTCATAAGCTAGAGAGAAGGCACGGATCTACTACTAGCTATTGGGCAATTGTAATCAAATAGAAGGAATTGACCGTCATTCTTATAACGTACCAAAACACGACTTCTTTTGCGCTAATAAGATGCCAAGCATAGACTCTCAGATATACGGGCCAGCACGCTAACCCTTACGCTACAATAACGGAAGAAATTGCATATACATTTTTGACTGATGTTTATTAATTTTTTAACTTGGAAAAGCTCTTACAAACATTGGTGTATCAAAACCAATTTTATTTGATGAAACTGACATATACAGAGAAATATCTGACGTCACAGACTAACTTACACAGTATCTATATATAAAACTCAAAATCTCTGTTTGCTTGCTTATGTGTCCGCCGCATTCACTGCGCAGGTCATACTTTTCCACGTGAACGTGCGCAAAACGACAGATTTTCGTTGATATACACGTTTATCGTTTGCTGGTCGAATTGTTAATTTTGTTATTAACATATACATCACACGAATAAATTCTACGCAGACTTGACATTTTTTGGTAACTTTGTGTTAACATTTAATTGTATATGTAGCATTATAGGCCTACTTAGTTTTATATTATTAACTATATATCTACTGATACATCATATATATAACCTCAAATACGAAAGAAATGCATGCATAATTTGGATGTCATGTGTGAAAAACAAAAAGTAGGCCTAGCCTATAAAATAAAATTATGCCGTTTGCCATAAAATATAATACGTGAAAAGAACAAGGGTTAAATTATAATACTTATTGTGTAAAATGAGATGAAAGGCAAGTCAGCGAATATATTTCATTTCACTTTTTTCTCCAGACGGTTCGATGCCGGGAGGTGAATTTGTTTCTTTTGATAGATTATACAAATTGCATTTGGTTTGTAATATATTTCACACATCAATGTCACAAGATGAATGCGATATCACACTCATAAAAATATATTAAATTTACATAAAAGCAAATTCAATATAACATTACATACATACTTATGTTCAAATTTTTAATATCTGAGGAGGGATAACAGAAGATGGGGGGGAATAATGCCAGGCTTTTCCTGTTCGTCAAAATTGATATTCATATGTGTATAAGATAATCCAGGTATTCTCCAGAAGATCCTGTTTATCCTTGTCTGTGAAGGGAAATAAACAAATAAAAAACATCGTTGTTAAGGAAGCCGTGATTTAAAATATGTTCGTAGTTTATTTTTTAAAATCGAACCTAACTTATTTTTTTACCCTTTGTTTTTCATAAATTCACTTTTTTATTAGCTGCTGAAACGCCCCCCAGTGGCTCAGCGGTATGTCTGCGGACTTACAACGCTGAAAACCGGGTTTCGATACCCATGGTGGGTAGAGCACAGATAGCCCATTGTGTAGCTTTGTGCTTAATTCAAAGCAACAACAACAACCTGCTGAAACACGGAATGGGCAAACAGAGGGAGTGGGTTTGTTTGTTTATCAAAAATCAGGATGACGCCCGATAACGCTGCTAGTACATAATATTGGGAAAATCCAAGTGCTTGTTGGCCTAAAGGCACACATTTGAAACCGAAAACCGTCGAGTTTCATTTAAATATAGACGCGGTTTTCTAGACCTATTGAGATTAAGAGAAGAAACCCACAAAAGTAGCAAGAATCCGTTTAGTGCGTGGAGCTGCATAACAAAGTCTTTACAGCTTTATAGCAGGGAACCATGGCCTTATCTCAACTTCATGTAAGAGTACGCTTGTTTAAAGCTACTGATTTATACGATTTTCCAATGAAAGGATTTTTTTGTGTGGAAGATATATAATGCCTTACCTTCATTTTTTTAATTTCTCAAATTTTTTCATCCCTTTTTCAATCAAACCTTAATAAAACAAGACCTGATAGCTATCTTGTGACCTCTCTGGCTATTTTGTGACCTGCTTAGCTATTTTGTAACGTGTCTAGTCACCTTGTTACCTGTCTTTCTACCTTGTAACATTTCTAGTTACTTTGTGACCTGCCTGGTTAGCTTGTAACATGTTACCTTGTGACCTTTCTAGCTATTTTGTGACATGACTGTTTTGTAACGACGTGTTTTGATTCGTTTTAAAGCAAAAGCAGGAAGAAAGCAAATACTATGTTGTTATTTCTGTTTATCTGTGATCAACAACACCTTCTGGAAACAACAACACCTTCTGTTTCTGACAATGTTTAAGCCACGTAATTACGAACTAATTTCATATAAGTTAGTAAATATTCTTTAACATTTATTTTTTTTTATATGCGTATTGAGGTTGGTAATAAAGAGAAAAAAATAACTTTTATAAGGTTATATAAGGATTTTTCTTTTCGAATATTTTGGAACACAATAAAGATCTAGGACGAATAATACGTCTTTTTGAGACTGTCTTGAAGATGGCCTAAGGGCTACTATCATTATGGAACATTAAATGGCTTAATACCTGTCATCTTAATGGTCCAAGATAGCAAAGCCAATAATATCAAAAATAATGATTAAGATACCGATTTGATTGGCTAAATGATGTCGACACGCCTAGCTGATTGGTATACGTCTTTACCCTAAAATAGCCAAACACCGATAGAACAATTTACTAAATAACGATCGTCTCGTTTGTTACACTAAATTGTCGTCTTGTCACTCTGACATTATTAGAGGGTAAGTTTGACAAATTTCGTTTGTTTGTTGTTTTTTTTACTTAAACTATGAATCTGTATAGTGAATTGTAAGAGAATTACAATCCGGTCGTTGGGTAATTTTATTAAGATAGCTAAAGTTCGATGTTGGTAAAAACAACTGACGAGTGACTAGAATCCAACGGCGTGTTTGTTAAGGTAGCTAAAATCTGGACCGATGTTAGTCAAATACTTCTATAAATAAAAGGTTCTCGAGTGTTTTTAGCCGCAGAATATTGGCTTACAGAACGGTTCTGAGATTCTGTTTTCTCTCTCTTTTTTTCAGCTTATAACTCATAGCTCCGTCATCTCTTGAGCGATTTGGAATTGATATATTTAATCACGCCTAAGATCTCATAGATTAATTTACTGTAATTCTGCCTAAAAGAATTTCAATTTGAGAAATAACCTCCAGTTCTCGTTGTAGCGTTGTGCGAAATTCAAAAACAAACAAACAAATATGTTGGTTTTTGTGAGGGAATTTCACAAAAGCAAAACAAAATAAGATTTCGTCCATCGACTGATTGAAGGAAATACTGGAGCACGAGCGACAGAAATACATAAAGAGTGCAACGTTTTTGAGAATATATTTGTTGTTGTTTGGTTTGTATTTTTTTTATGTCGGTGCTATATACATGCACAATTTTATTGTACCACGCCAAATAAATTTATTTGAATATCTCTCCTATAAATGATACCCGTCGTGGACAGAGCACAAATAGTCTATTGTGTAGCTTTGTTCTTAACTTCAAACAAACACGAACATCTGTGGCGGTCTTTTCTGACGCACGGTAAATTGGCATGGAATGGTGGCATCCAGTGGAAAATAGTTCACGCAGCTACTTAGTGAACGTGAATGCTCTATTGTGTTGGATGCACCCATTTCGTCCAAACCAAAACATTTTTGTCAACAGTGCATTGCAGATAGTATCCTTTGCAATTTTTTTTATTGAAATGACACGTGGAATGACAAAAGACGGGTTGTAAATGTCACACTAGACAATCATATTGAATACCCGTTCTGATCTAAGGAATAGGTTTGACTGCACATATTATATTTATTTATCACCATATTCAGGAAAATTACTGTTGAGTTGTTTCAATGGCCATCTGCTAGTGTGATAATAGTCTTATATGAACATCCAGGAGAATAAACGAATGAAGAGCAGAAAAAATCTTTCACACCAACTGTTGAAATAGCTAAGCCGAAGTTTTTTGTTGTTCTTTTTAATTTCACGCAAAGCTACATGATGACTATCTGCGCTAGCCGTCCCTAATTTAGTAGTGTAAGACTAGAGGGAAGGCAGCTAGTCATCATCACCCACTGCCAACTCTCGGGCTACTCTTTTACCAACGAATAGTGGGATTGACCGTCCAGTTGTAACGGCCCCATGGCTGAAAGGGCGAGCATGTTTGGTGCGACGGGGATTCGAACCCGCGGCCCTCAGATTGCGAGTCGAGTGCCTTAACGACCTGGGTTTTAAGCATTGTAAATTCGTAGATTTACCGCCGTACTAGCGGGGAATCTTAGTTAAAGGAATCCGATTCAAAAGAAGCGGCAGTGTAGATTATTGTACTTATTAATAAGACGTTTTCTATCTCTTATGACTTGAAATTTAAAAAGAAAAATTCTAGCATAAGAATTTATATAAACAGATAAAGGCCGCTTTCATGAACATTGTTTTAATTGAAAACAATAATAGAAAGAATAGTGAATTGGCGTCTTCAGAACGATGAACTTAAATTGATAAGTTGGCTTTTTAAAAAAGTAAGATAAACTTATGTCGATAACTTGTCTTTTTTTCAAAATGTTAAACTTAAGTTGATGCGTTGTATTCTTCAGAAAGGCTGTGTTGATAAGTTAGCTGGTTAAATATCGCAAGGCGAAGTTACCATAAAATTTGAAAAAAGAAAAAAAGTAATTATTTAACCACGTAAAATATTTTTTTTTTTTTTGCATATTTCAATAAGGTTTTAAAGATAAATATTTCTCATGTATCTATATATAGCTTCATTTTGGTTTATGCCCGGCATGGCTAGGTGGTTAAGGCACTCGACTCGTAATCCGAGAGTCGCGGGTTCGAATCCCCGTCGCACCAAACATGCTCGCCCTTTCAGTTGTGGGGCTGTTATAACTGGACGGTCAATCTCACTATTTGTTGGTGAAAGAGTAGCTCAAGAGTTGGCTGTGGGTGGTGATGACTACTACCTTCCCTCTCGTCTTACACTGCTAAAATAGGGACGGCTAGCGGAGATAGTCCTGGTGTCTCGGTGTCGGTGGACTGAGTAGATAACCCGATGTGGCTTTGCTATGAGGAAAAAAAACTCACCTTGAACTAAGTTTAATGTTCTCGAAGCCAAATATTATGTAACACTTTAAGTTTTTTGTTTTATTAATACTGTGAACTTCCATGGTGTTTTTTTCTGCAGGTTTATTGATTCGAGTCACTTCTGTGGTACATATTTAACTAATTCTAATCATACTTGTGTGGTGTTTCCTGTAAACTTATGATCTTGTAGTTGTATAATGATGGTTTGAGATGTCTGGAAAAATTAAGCTAGCTGTTTAACAAATTTTCGCAACTTTTAACATCTCAAACAGTTACTTCAAATGATGGCATTGTTTTTCTATTAACACTAAATAACTAAATAACTGTTAACTCTCTTAGAGCAACATAGAATTAACAGTAAAAGTAACTTTTTTGTTAGCTTGATTTAACACTCAATTTTTTGGCCAATCATTCGTTCTCGACTGATTGTTCATCTGGATTTTAAATGTTCGAACGTGACGCTAACAATAATGTTACAATTATGAAACATTATTATTAAGAAACGTCGCCATGTCTCTTATGGTGCTGCCCTCTAATCGCAAATACATTAAACTAAAAGTTGTTGCAGATACTTGCAAATTCATAAGTAAATTAACGATATTGTTCTTTCTTTGAAACTGTCATGGCGCGAATTCGTGAATGTTGGTCACGCGAAGAAAAAGACATAAAGTAACAGCAGTTGACACCGCGAATATTTTATCCACCTTCTATACATTCATTATTGTTTCCACTTGGTAGACAGTTCAGTTATATAGCAGTCGTTGTGAGCGGTTAGGCTGTGAATAGAACCACCGATTCTGTTGTTTTATGAGCAGTAACAAAATCAAAACATGCTATTTTGAACAGTAATAAATCAAAGTTCCCCTTACGTGATTCATTTTCTGTTCCAAATGCACAGAGCTCGTAAAGTTGCCTGACAGTACATCAAGGAAATACAGTTTTGATGGAAGTGAACCCCATATGCTGTATCTGCGCATTAGTACTTCATCACGATCTGCATACGTTTCAAATTGATAACAACAACAAAAATCTTTGAACTTAACAGAGTCTGGTTTAAAACACATCTTGATTGTCGGTTCGTAGAAAACTAGAGGTCCCTCGTGTTTCTCTAGATGAACGAGATTACGTATAATTCCCTCGGAGATAGGGCGATGGCAAACTTGACTGTTTGATGTTAGTCTAACGCGAGTTGCGCGTGGATCAAAGTTTCCACCGCAGTGTTTCTTCTTGTTTTCTTCTTCATGCATTTTTACGTGTAATCGATATTTCTGACTTCTTTCAACCCTGAACATTTCCAAAAATAAATTATCTTTTACTGACATTTTTTGTTACAACTGAACGCAGTATTGGACGCTGCTTGTTAACCTGTTCAGTGCCGTAGACGTGATAACTCGTCCAAGCCGATCGGTAACACAGTGCCACGGACGAGTTAATTCGTTTTCAATACTGTGTTCTCAATGTGTTTTTAAAGACATGCATTTGACCTACTTACATAATGTTTCACTCTCGATCCAAAATGGCGTCACGAAAAAGGTTACAAAATGAAGAAGCATTAGAGTTGTATTTTGAACTTGGTTCGGAATTGCCGTAGCAGCTGAAATACTTGGCAGTCAACAGGTTAAATGTGACGCAAAGCTGCACTAGCTGTCCTTAATTTAGAAGGAAGGCAACTGGTAAACATCACCCACTGCTAACGCTTGAGTTACCCTTATATATCGAACGTTAGCGCCATTACATTGTAAAGTATATATTTTCTAAGAACATATGCTGGACTCGGTAACCTGAAAATCTAAAGTATTTTTTTAGGTGGCCCTGCGTGTAGGTTTTGGGTAATAATGGAGAGTCGCGGGTTCGAATCATTTACCCAACATACTCGCCCTTTCAGCCATGGGACGTTATTCCGAAGTGGTGAATGGATCCAGTTGGTTTGTTTTTTCGAAATTTCTCACTTTTTACTTTAACAAATGCCTAAGAGTTGTATACCACAACGTCTCTTATACAGAGAACCTGGCATTACCTGGTGGTTAGGGCGCTCAACTACAATCTGTGGGAGCGGGTTCAAACTCTCCGTCCCCGAAAATGGTCAATTTTTCAGCTGTGAGGACGTTATAATATGATGGTCAATCCCACTATTTATTGGTAAAGAATAGCTCAAGAGTTGGCGGTGGGTGGTCTTTCCTCTAGTTTATCATTTCGAAATGGAACGACTAGCGAAGATAGCTCTCGAGTAGGTTTGTATGAATTTTAAAACATTCAAACAATCAAACAAACTAATAATTGAGATGTTCATAGGAGCAAATTATTTGAAATTCGTTTTCGATGTTATATTTTTTTTTTTTACTGAAATCCCAAGACAATAGAAAGGATATCCCATTGGTTGTCCATTCTGACTATTTAACAGACTAACTTTCTTTCACTGAAATGTGAAAATCGTGAAGGTATTTGTCAGTTGCAACTTCAAAGACTTTTGCTACAGGCTTTAAATATCTTTACAGCTAGATTTGTTACAGAATGTTTCAAAGTAGTTTCGAAAGCTCTTATTCTGATAAAACTGGTACAAACAAATAAGCACATAAGTATTTTTTGGTACTGACTTGCTTAACAATATGGTTACATTTTGTCATACATTACAGTAATCTAATTTATAAGTCGTGTATAATTACATCTATTTTTACACTGGAATGATGACACACTTTATTCATTTGTTGGGTATATCAACTCGTTGTAGATCAAATCATTGCCAAATGCAACACTAAAGATGGATGAATTGTATTATATAATGCACCTTGATTGGTTCTTTGTTTCGTTTAACTATAAGAGTATTACATTTTATATTCTTAAGTTTTTCAGGATGTTACAGTTTGTATTGTTAAGTTCTGATGACGTTATAGTTTCTATTGTTTAGTTACCGGGACGTTACACTTTCTACAGTTAAGTTTTGAGGATTTTGCAGTTGAGTTTTCAGCACGTTATAGTTTCTATTGTTAAGTTTTGAGGACGTTACAGTGTAGAACTATTCTTGTTATGCAATTCATCAGTAAGATAAATAAATGCTTCAAACAGTTAATGTGTTGGGTCTGCACAGTGTTATCGAAAGACGACTCTATCCATCCACTCCCACCCTAAGGGTAGTAAATGGTGTGATTTTAAAGTAAAGTAAAAGTAAAGGTGGTTATAAATGAGATACTGTTTTTGGAAGATAGAGACCAGAGTATAGATGGTTACAAATGAGATACTGTCTTTGGATGACAGACACAACAGTAGAGATGGTTATAAACGAGATTCTATCTTTGGAAGATAGAGATCAGAGTATAGATGGTTGTAGACAAGATTATGTCTCTGGGTGACAGGCACAACAGTAGAGATGGTTACAAACAAGGTACTTATTGTCTTTGGAAGATAGAGATCAGAGCAGGGGCGTAGCCAAGGGGGGTTTGGGTGTTAACTCCCCATGGACCCAAACTTTTTAGACAAGATCAGTTGCCACCTGTGAAGTTTCATAAAGATCCGTGATTGCATGACAGATAATTTCACACACAACAAATGGTCAAATACAAATTTCTGATTGAACACTATCTTAATACAGCAAGTTTTGTCAGAACTAGAGAAATACAATCGAATATCTATGAAAGGCTTAAACTCCTGTTCGTTCTTGTCAGAACATCTACAACACAGTTTGGTTCAACTTTAATATCACGGTGAATGTATAATGAGGCCAGGCCATTTAATCAATCTTCAATGGTGGTATTTCTCAAATACGTTTTGAGTCTTCTGAGAGTTCAAAACGAACGCTCCACTGAGCTCGTTGACACAGGCAGCTTGACAAATACTTTCAACAGTCTAGAAATGACTGGGAACATTTCTGCATTACACATTGCATATGCATCTATGATATTTTTTGGTCTGTTGTTCGCAAGTGATTTGTACCAAACCCTAAGTTCACCTACTGCAGCTAGTGAAGTGCTACCGATGTCAGCCTTGTATATATTGACCAACTCTTTAATTTGGTCACATTGTTGTGCTGTAGGTTCTGACCGTTCTGTGGTAGTTCCTGATGGTAGTAGACACATGAAGTTTGTAAGGAGAGTTTTGTGACTGGACAGACGGTCACATATTTGTTAAAGAAAGTGATCAACAAATGGTACAAGTACAACAATACTAAAGTACTTCTCAGGGCTAGTGGTTTGTGGGTTAGCACGGTACATCTGTCTTTTAGCCTACCTTGGTATTATGATGTCAATTTGAAGCTCACTACACAGAGTTTGAGTCTCACAGAAAATGTTGTTAAATTCATTCACAGTATTATTTCTGAGTGAACGGATTAAATCTTCCACTATTTCTGCATGATACATCACAGCACCTAAATCAATGTTCTGTTGCTGCAGTAAGTTGCACAGAGGTAAAATAAAGGAAAACAATTTAGCAATGGTAAGTAGAGTGATGATGAATTCTGGTTGTGTTATAGAACACAACAATTGATTGGCTTGCGTGGCTGAATCTCTGTCTTGCTAACCTGATATGGTCTCAAGGGCATCTGTAACTGCATGGATTAATTCTAGAAAGACAATGACTGAGTCATGCCTCTCAACCCACCGGGTGGTGCAGAGACCTTTCAAACTTTTTTCGATTCAGGTGCTTTATTCTCCACCGAAAGAGCCAAAACATGCTTTCGTTTGGATGTATTGAGAAAGTTTTCAATGCTAGAAATTACTCCCGTGCAATTTCGCACAGGAACTTCTTTACAAGCATCAGAAATTGCCAAGTTTAGGGAATGGGCACTGCAGTGTACATGGGGTGCAAGTGGGAATTTATCAGTTATGTGTCTCTGGATACCACTGAATTTCTCACTCATAGAAACAGCACCGTCGTACCCTTGTCCTCACAGGTAAGCCATGTCAATACTATATTTTGTCAGATTGGTTATGATAACATCAGCCAAGTTTCTGCCTGTTACATCATAAACAGGTATAAATTGCAAAAAAATCTCTCATTGCAACAGAGTTGTCATTGGCATGAAAATATCTAACATACAGCGAAAACTGTTCAATGCCTGAAATATCTGTTGTTTCATCAGCTAATATTGAGAAACACTTTGCAGCCTTAACCTTGTTGACCAAAGCATCAAAAACATGAGTATTACAGGCATAGATGATTTCATTTTGAATTTGAGGACTCAGATACATAGCATTCCTCTTTGTACTCTTAAGGCTTGTTAAAAGCTTGACTTCACCCTTTGCCCTGTAGCGCAAAATTGTCCAAAAATTCTTATCATTATTGATGGGCTCCTCATCAGTTTCACCAACAAACATTGTACCAGAATCATATTTTCCCCTCAAAGCTAAACCCTGTCTTCCACACAGCAATACAGTATCAATAATAGGCATTAAATATTGCTGGTTCTGTTCAATTTCTTGCTTGTAAGTTGCATCAAGCTGCAAGTGCACAGATGAACTTGTGTTTAGGGCCTGTAGAAAATTGTTAGCTTTTTCTTTGCTGTCTTGGTGGTACTGTTTCAATTCATGTGCCTTGAAGTCTTCAACAGCTTTCTTCCAGTTTGTGTATGGAAATTTCACTAGTTGTCGCAATTTCTGGCTTCCACACCAGTGTCATCAGGAGCAAAAAGACAGCAGTACTTGCAGAAAGCACCCTTTGCACGTTGACTGTAGAGTAGCCATCTCCACTGTTAAAGCTGAAAACGCAGCTTTCTTGGACCACACTGGGGAAAACATAATCACTCACTGGCTTCCAGACATTCTCAAGGAGGCATTTTTTGGTTTCAGCGTTTATCTAAAAGAGACAGAAAGACATAGTTCTAATTAAGTTATTTTGCACAAAGGAAAGTTTGTTATGAGAGTATAATAACCTCGAAGAGAAAGGCTTAGAGCTGTACTTCACAGAGCAGGCCTAACATCCTGTGGCTGTAGGCCTACAATCACTAGCAGCAATGTATATTCAGTCTAAAACTCATCAGAGTGTTTGCATGATTTTTAATACAAAATTAATATAATGAGGCGTCGACTTACCTGTTTACCAATGCTGACATCATCAGAAATGTAATTTCCAATGTCCCAGACTGGACCTGAGGTGGTAGTGGCAGCACTGGTAGAAGACCACGGTGATGACTCTGACAATTCAGTTGACAATTCTGATTCAACCTGATTGGCTGCAGCAGATTGATCAGGTTCAGCCTCATGAATGGGTTTAAAGAACCCATGCAGTATCTTTTACTTTTTCAGGCTGACATAGAGAATGATTGTTTATCGCAACTTCTGTTTGTTAACGTCACATTCACAGTACCATTGATAGTGAATCATTCACTATAAATGGCGCCAATGGTACTAGGTTAGTGCCATGGTGCTGCCAGCCTGCCACGGTGCCACCCACTGTTTATTTGTGAAGTTAATTCTTGAAATCCAGGGAATCTGAACATACACTGTCCATGATATGTGAATACAGATTATAGACACAATACATATATTTTGCACTCTCCTGAGTGACTATATTTTATATGTTGATGACAGGACTGTAGGCCTACTTTGCTGGGCCTGATAACTTTAAGTTATATATTATATATATAGTCCTATATATTTATTTATGATTAAAAAAATAAGACAAACACCTCAGTGTGCCATTCTGAAATTTGCCAAACAGGTGGTCTCAGAATGCATAATTCAGGCTTTTCTTTTATGTTTTTATTTTAAAAAGTTCCAGGGGGCATGCTTCCGGACCCCTAAGCATGGCTTCGCGCCTGCGGGGCTTGCATAAAGCACTCACACTACTCCACCCCCCAATGGCCATTTCTGGCTACGCCCCTGGATCAGAGTATAGATGGTTATAAATGACATACTGTCTTTGGATGACAGACACAACAGTAGAGATGGTTATAAATGAGATACTGTCTTTGGAAGATAGAGATCAGAGTATAGGTGATTATAGACAAGATTCTGTGTCTGGATGACAGACAAAACAGTAGAGATGGTTATAAACGAGATACTTATTGTCTTTGGAAGATAAAAACCAGACTTCAGTATATTATAAATAAGATACTGTCTCTGGATGACACACACAACAGTAGAGATGGTTATAAATGAGACACTGTCTTTGGAAGATAGAGACCAGAGTATAGAAGGTTATAAACGAGATACTGTCTTTGTAAAAGAGAGACCAGAGCAGAAAAGAGATGGTTATAAGTGAGTTTCCATGTCTAAAAGACCAGAAGCAAAGACGGTTATAAACGAGATTATTCCTTCACTTTATATAACATCCATCCTACGTATGCATTGCTTTATTAGCATAACAATGAGGTGGATATTTCAAATGTGAAAACATTTTTACCGTTTCATCTTTGTTGCTGGCATCTGAGTTAACCCGGACTTAACTCATCTACAACGTGTCATTTGTACTCTAAATATCCAAAAAGATTCTTCAATCTTAAGTGTCGGATAAGAGATGGCGTGCGAGTTACCATTAGTTTGTGAGTTTGTGCAGATTATAAAAATAAAAGACACCAAAAAGTACGAGGTGAAAGCAGTAGTTCTTTTAACATAATTTACGGTTCTCCGTTTTGATTTGATTTAAATAACCTATATCAACTAAATTATTTGATACGCTGTTAAGACCTCCATAATTAACACTACGTTATGATGTAGTTAATACGCAGAAAGAACATTAATAATTATAAAATAAGCAGTGCAATGGCATGATAAAAAGTTGTGTTAAACAGAATGAGTTCACTACAAGGAAAGTGTTATACGTGGTTTCCTTTTTTTGTTCCACTTCCCTCGGGTTTGCTATTTAATATTATTTATGAGAGCAACGCTGCATTTTGTTATGAAACGGAAATGAACAACTGTCGCTCTTCCATGTCAATTAGCGCAGATAGTCCTCGTGCAGCTTTGCGCGAAATTCGAAACAAACCATGTCAATTATCTTTTGTTTCTATATTCTTCTAGATCTATACTTAAAGGCCCGGTATGGCTAGGTGGTTAAGGCACTCGACTCGTAATTTGAGGGTCGCGGGTTCGAATCCACGTCAGTCGCCCTTACAGCCGTGGGAGCGTTATAATGTAACAGTCAATCCCATTATTCGTTGGTAACATTGTAGCCCAAAAGTAGGCTGTGGGTGGTGATGACTAGCTGCCTTCCCTCTAGTTTTACACTGTTAAATTAGGGACGGCTAGCGCAGATAGCCCTTGTGTAGCTTTGCGCGAAATTCAAAAACAAACAATCCTTTCCGTGAACAATCCGCAAATTAACTGTAATGTCGAGAATTATTTCGTGTTTGAACAAGATTATAAAAAAGGTAGTAACTTTATTTAAACAGCAGATAAAAATGGTTCGTTCTTATGGAACATAATTCGTTATCATGTAAAAATAAACAGTTCGTTATCATATGATATAAGCGATTTGTTATCGTGTAGTATAAATGGTTCGTATTCGTGTAGTAAATATAAACAGTCCGTTATCATATCAAATAAGCAGTTTGTTGCCATGCAATATAAACGGTTCGTTAGCAGATAATGTAATCGGTCTGTTAGCGTAATATTTGTCAAATTTTCTGACAAGTGCCTCGAACTCCAGAGAATCAAAGTATGTATTTCACATTATGATTCGGACACCTGCGTTAGAAGGGCCCGCCAATGATTTATAATGAACGTAATTTTGTTAAGTCAGTCATGCTTCAAAGGAGAGTATTTCTCGAGTTGTAGTCTCATTTATTACCACCAGAAGGTGCATATATTTTTAAGGTATAGGAGGTCATCTGGTGGCTCAGCAATAGTTTTGAGGGTTTATAAATGTAAAATTCCAGGTTCGATACCCGATCTCAAACTCGACGTGGATACTTCTTTGTAGAGTTTTACAATATAACAGATGAACTGAAAATTACTTTATAACACCGACAACTAACTAATGAATCATTCTCATATGTACTTTGTCGATTTTTTGTAAACAAATGGGTTCTGTATGACAATTCTATTTGGTTTCAAATAATCTACTGAGCTCTGAGCTTATGAGAATTAATAGAACCTCGTCATGGGATTACAAACACAAGTTTACCGGAATATTTCGATTTATATATAGTCGTATACAAACAATAAATTTAAAACTCTGGTGAATACATAACACAACAAAACATAACATATGTATATTCTTCATTTTAATCGTTTATTTGAAAAAAAAGTAGATACAAAAATGGTTCTAGTTTTATCGTTTTACAAACTGCGTCGTCCGTAATCTCAAAACAACAACAATAAAAAACAGAAGCTTGAAAGAGGTTGTCAAAAGTGTCATTTGATTTATTTTTTCAATCGCAAAGCGACACAATAAACTGTCGACACTGTTCGCCGCGGAAGAATCTAACGTCAAATATTAGCGTTGTAGGTCCGTAAACTAACCGCTGAACCACCGGGAGATGTTAAAAGGAAACCAAATACGATTAAACAAAAAGTCCAGAAATTTTAACATATAAAGTACAAGAGAGAACAGATCGGATTAAAAAAAAAACCCTTACAAGTATTTTCTATTGAATAAAATGTTTTTCTAAAATTATAAACATGTTAAATACATACATACATATATATATTGCAATAGTGTCGTGACCCTGTTAAATAAATAACGTTAACATAAACGTATGTGGTCAGAATAATTACATGCACCAAAACAAACATGTTAAAATAAATGGGTCATCTGCCATAAGGACATGACATATAAAAGGTCCGAATATTCCCCACTTTAAATTGCAATTGATACAAGAACCAACACGAATACACTCAAAGTATACACTTTCGAATTACATGACCCGACACGGCCAGGTGGTTAAGGCGCTTGACGCGTAATCCGAGGGTCGCGGGTTCGAATCCCCGTCGCACTAAACATGCTTGCCCTCTTAGTCGTGGGGTATTATAATGTGACGATCAATCCCAATATTCGTTGGTAAAAGAGTTGTCTTCCGTCTAGTCTTACACTTCTAAATTAGGGACGGCTAACGCAGATAACATTCCGCAAGATTCAAACAATCGAATTACATGTTTACAGAGTTTGTCTTCTTTTACATAACTGGGTTTTTTTTATATTATCAAATCTTTATGGTGGCTGACCCCTTTACTTTAATTGACTGTTGTTGTACATGTAAATGTTTTGGTCAAAATACCTTGTGCTTGTTTTGAACATTATATTAATATTTTAAAGTTAATTAAAAATGAGATTCCGTCTGAATGGAATTCGATCCATGGTTGTCAAGGGACGTTAGTAACACAGACTCAGCTTCTTAGGCTAACGTGCCATAAACTCATTTCGGATTTGTTATATGCCCTTGGGCCCTTACGTTATCAGTTTTAGCGTACTGACTGTGGAGAACAAGTCACCATTGAAATGATAAAACTATTGATACAAAAAAGAAACATCAGTATATGTGCTACCGTTGTTAGAAGTCGAGTTTATATCAGTATCTGCCAGTGTTTCGTGCCAGTCTCCTAGAGTTTTCTGTGTTTTGTCTCTTCATCATGGAAGTCCGGCATGGTCAGGTAGTTAGGGCTTTCGATCCGTATTCTGAGGGTTGCGGGTCTAAATTTCATGTCATTTCTCCCCGTGATCCTTTCCGTGAGAGGGTCGCGGGTTCGAATCCCCGTCACACTAAACATGCTCGTCTTTTCAGCTGTGGGGGCGTTATAATTACGATCAATCCCACTATTCATTGGTAAAAGAGCAGCCCAAAAGTTGGCGGTGGGTGATGATGAGAAGGCAACTAGTTATCACCTCACCACCCACCGCTAATTCTTGGGTTATTCTTTTACCAATAAATAGTGAGGTTGACCGTCACATTATAACGTCTCCACGGCTGAAAGGGCGAGCATATTTGATGTGACGGGATTCGAACCCACGACTCTCTGATTACTAGTCGAGTACTTTAACCACCTGGCAATGCCGGGCCAACACCTTTTTTAAAAAGTATATTTACATATAACCCTGAAGGAACAAAGTTAGAAAATATATAAATTAGATCGTTATAACGTATTCAGTTTTTACTCTGTTAACATGTGAACTGTCCAGTAGTGAGATTCCATATATATATTAGTACTTTTCTGATCTACAATAACACTGTCGGTTTGAGTATTTATTTTTGTTTCGTTTTATCGTCAAAAATCTGAAATGTTTCGATTTTTCTTTTTTACAGTTTTAGAAGATCGTGTTCTCGTCGGACCTTTTCTTTTTTAATTGTTCATATTAGGTTCAAAGTTGTTCGAAATAGAATTTATATTGTTGGATTATACCCAGGTGGCGGTATCAGTTTGCTGGAAAATAAAATATAACAAGCACAAACCTAATAATTAATGAAAACTGGAAAAAATATCAGACATGACACAATCACCGGCTTAAGAACGAAATTAGCTCTTACAGCTGCTACCAAACGAGATCGCTTTTGGCATACATGCTTGTTATAGATCGAGTCTCTTCCTAGCACGAACATTTCCGTAACAGTAAAATATCGGTATTAAAATGTTGTTTTTGACAAAGAATCGAACCAGCCATGGGTATAACTCGGTATATGAATCAATATATGTTGGCAACTGTTACAGTAACTCAGAAATATATCAGAAAGGAGCTAGGTAATCCATGTAATGTACTTTACAAAACGGAAAGCATCGTGTTCGCTATGAAGCTTTCTACTGACTACGGTGAGATACACAAAGATCTGGTCCTGAAAATTCTGCATCAGGCTCTAAACTGTATGTGGACGAAAAGATTTTCCGAAGATGACAATATGGTGTGTGTGACAGAACAAGAAATACCTCAGACATTAACTTTTTCATAATGACAGACAGACATCAATACCCTCCCATTAGGACACTGCTGTGTGAGATTTTTTTTTTACTAACATGAAAAATGTATGCTCCGTCAACTTTCCCGTAGTTTGACAGTTTCTTATAAAAAATTAAATACTAAGACTTTTTTTTTTCGTTATTATCAATCGAAGACAGAGGTGGCAGCAGCAGAGTTGTTGTTATATAAATATGGCGGTGAAGTTAGCGGTGACGTAGAGGGAAGGGTTAGCTAGTACCTTTGTTTTTGTACTTATTAGGCGAAACACAATTTATGAACAGTGTTACTCAATTCTTGATCATCTCAAAATATTTTTATAAAATGTTACGGCTACTGTTTTATCCTTTTATAAGAAAGTTTTCTATAACAGTTTTGTTCTTGTTGTGGTTAAACTACGTTAGAGCTTGTTAAGACTTAGGTAAACGGCAGTGTAAGTTATTACGGCCTCTGTTATCTGCCAGAGATACTTAGAACTTAGGAAGTTCTTTCTCATTATGTTTCGTTTTTGTTTCACTGGATTCACGTCGGTTGGCCGATGTGATATAAAGTTCTTTTTATGTACATAAGTAATTCCAAAAGGTAATTTGATTTGCTATATCTTGTTTTTTCATGTTGCTTTTCCCACCAAAAATATTTCGTTATAATTTTCAGTATTCAAATTGTTTCAACTTCTAAAGTAATCAAATAATCTAATTTTCATATTTCTAGGAATTCCTATTACACATGCGCATCATGGAAAACAGACTCAGATCCTTTGAAAGTTAGCATCTTCACAGCTATAAGAAGAGAAAAAAACAAACATCGTATTTACACACACTCATATATAAATGTGTATACATATATATTACCCGAGCTTACTTTATGTGTCAATTTAAGTTAAAAACTAACAAAATAATAAACTTTTCTCAGTTTTCTGAGCAGTTGCATAGTTACAGTTTAATATGCATTTTCTTCCTGCCCTCAGTTCATGGAACCAATAAAGACTTGGCTGAGATTACACTACTAACCGGAACAACATATCAAAAACCAAATACAATGTGAGGATTACAATTTGGTCCATTCATTTTTCCCATGCACGAAAGATGAATTTTCTCTCTTATATTATGCTCTCGCTCAACTTGTAATTTTCTCCATTTCTGCAACAAAAACAAAGAAGGTTCATTTCAGCAACGTTAGTGTTACTACATTATGTAGTTTTATTTACTTTCTGAACCTAATAGACTGGAGCACGTTTTATTTAAATATAAGTGTCTTTAGTATATTTCTGAAATAAACTAACACCGGTTTTACCTTGCACAATTTTTATTTTTAACAGTATTATTTCTAGTTTACAGCTGATGTAAGATCATGTCTGTATTTACAGTAGTAAAAGTTTAGTAGATAGTTGTTACTCTATTAATAATGATGTAGTAGTTTGAGGTTATGACTATATAAACAATGTTAGTAGTTTGAGATCATGACTGTATTAACAGTAGTATAACTCTGAGATGATAACTGTGTTAACAATGGTGGTAGTTTAAAGTTATGACGACTGACAATAATTGATAGCTTGAGGTTGTGTCTGTATTTTCAGTAATGGTAGTTTTTGATATTATGGTTATATTGACCGTGATTGTAGTTTGATGTAACGCTCATTTTCACACGTTCTAAGTTTGAACGTACTGTGATGTTAGATAAAATTGATATATTTTGATGTTATAATAAGCAATCACTCCAACTATTTATCGTAAATTAAATAATCTAAAAAAATAATATTATTGACTACATTAACATTATCTTATTCACTAAAATCTGTAATGAGGTTAATTCTGTTTTTGTGGGTCACTTGTAAATCTGTCTAGGATTTCAGTATTTTGTTAAGGGTGTTCACCTGAGCCAGTAGGTGGCGCTGCGATAAATAGCATGTGCACTTGTATATAGGCCATTGACATGAGGAGGTAGACATTGATGGATGATGGAGCAGAATTGTGCGCATATAAACGTAGGTCAGAGGCTGTGGGTGATTGATAACACCACCCTCTTGCGGGAAATGTTTACATATTCATGGGACAGGTAGGCCTTAACTGAAGTATGTATATTTACAGCCCTCTTTTGGTAAGCAGCGGTAATTAACAGAGTTTTGTTGTTATTTTTACTCTCGAAGAAAAATTAATAATATAAGAGATGCTCTGGGGAAAAAAATAAGAACTTACAATTTTTAAAACTTTTTTTTTCAAAATTTTCCAACAACTTTGAGACCATGACGTAAGATTTCAGTAGATTTTATAACTGCCACACGTGCTAGAGTTTCAGAATTGTTGTCATAAAGGTAAAAATTCGTTTACACAAAAAAACATACTCATTTATTAATTTTAGTGAAATAGATCGAAAATCAGATTTTGACATAATTTTTTTTCAACGAAATACACATTACTAGTAAATAATAGTATTAAATGGTATTATAATAACAAGACTTTTATATAACAACTCAGAAAACCCGCCTTGGAAGCTATTTGTTTTACAATATACCTATATACAATGACAATTTGAAAGCACGGATTAGCTTTCATCAGTTTAATTCATCTAGTTCATTGACTTTCTAAACATTTCACACATAAAACAGCTACTTTTATAAACATTTAGTTTTGAGTGATATTTTAAAGCTGTTCAGTTTGTAAAATTAAAGAAGGGTATTAATAATTTAAAGACTAAATTTTAAAGTTTCATATTAATTAGGTCATCAAAATGTTTTTGTTTTCATGTAGCCCGAGGATATTTGATGTACATTTTTTGCTTTTTTAGATCGGAACAAAGGACGTAACTCGAAAATTCGTTGATAAATTCACTAGACTCGTCATCTTGTTTGGACGAGCCACTAAAAAACGCTGGAAAACAAAGCAAGTAAAAACAGAGTCAAAATCGTTCTTTTGCGTGATTTAAATCACCGCTTTTTGCAACAGTTTAAATCAGACTCGCATGCACGAACATACATACTCAATGATATATTATCTTCTCAAATTTCGACCCGACGGCCTCCTGGCTGTCAGTGTTAGGAGTGGGGAAGACGAGGAGTGAGTGGATAATGAAGTGGCGGCGCTGGGTGTTGACCACATTCAGGGGGTCAGATTTTCCTGTCGAGGAAAGATACAGGGAGAATGGAACAGAAGAAACGAGCAGTTTACTGACTCGTACAATGAAAACAATGAGAGTTATTGAACGTGCAAATTTTTCTTGACGAAGAAGTTTTGAAAAAGGTCTAGTTGATGTTTCAAACTCCCTCTGTTGAATAATTCATGAATAATGTGCCAGCCAATCAAGTGTGTCAACTGTAATCACGTGGACACTCAAGCGAGCTGTCTATAAGCTTTAAACCACCTTTGATATTTTGATTTCAGTTCGTTCTATCACCTAAACTGTTTCTTATGAGACAAAGATTCAGTATTTACAAAATACTCAGAATGCATTTGAAACCACATCTAGAACTTAAGTTTTAGTTCTGTTATAAATTACAGATCGTAATTTCATATTAAATAGGTATGATGGAGAATGCAGTCTTATGATTTACTGGCTTGTTTTGAATTTTCATGTAAAACTACACGAGGGCTATCTGCACTAGCTGTCCCTAATTTTGCAGTGTAAGACTAGAGTGAAGGCAGCTAGTCATCACCACCCACCGCCAACTCTTGGGCTGCTCTTTTATCAACGAATAGTAAGATTGACCGTCACATTATAACGCTCCCAAGGGCTGAAAGGGCCAGCATGTTTGGTGCGACGGGGATTCAAACCTTCGACTCTCACATTACGAGTCGAGTGCCTTAACCACCTGGCCATGCTGGGCCATTACTTGATATTATAATAATTTTATAAATGTTTCATGTTCTGTGAAATGGTAAACATATAATTATGAATAATTTCCCATGCTGTCAGATGCCCAATGAAATGTTGTGAAGGCTAATGAGTAGACTGTATTGAACATTCAATAGTGATGAGGTTCTTTCTAATCATTGGTTTCTTATCGTCCAATTACGGATTGATTTATGTATTAGATGTTGAAATGAGAAAATAAAAGCAGCTGTTAATTTAATAACTGTTTATTTAAGATTGTTCAATGCTTTATTATTATTATATTGTCAATCAAAGAAACAGAAAGATTTATATATAGCGCGCGCTTTACCTGCGATTACATTGTTTTTTTTTTCAATGGTGAACTGAAAAGTCAATTTTTTAATAAAATAATCTAATTTGGGCAAATAATTTTTGTGTCATTTATAAATACTGTTTAGTGTAGGTTGTATTAATCGATTTATTTTGGGAGTTAACGTTTCATGATTGTCTAGTTTTTCGCAATAAAAGAGTTAAGGGTAGACGTTTATTGGAAGTTGTGTTGGTAAGCTACTGATGTCGAGGCTATCTACATCGTGTATAATCCACCGATATCAAGGACATAGAGATTTTTATGAGTCCTAAGTGACAGACTTATAAATAGCAGCAAGCAAACAAAGAGAGAGAGAGAGAGCGGGAGAAGGGCCAAAAGTAAAGTCAAGTGAAAGAGAGCTTCAGTCAGAGAAAAGTTACAACGTAAATTTAACCATCTTAGGAGTGAATAACTTAACGGTTAATATGTTTCAGTGAGATTAAAGTTTTCCGACATTTCACGTGTATTATAAAGCAACGGAACCTGCCTGTGTGGACTTTGACATAAAAACAGCGATTATTTAGAAGTAGGCCTAAATACGAAACAGCAGACGAATATCAGTTCAGGATACAACTGCGGTAACTCGTAATCTGAGGTTAGTGGGTTCGACTCTCCATCACACCAAATATGAATTGTACACCAATCTTGTTGTGATTAAAAATAAAAAGGGTGAAAGAAGAAATAAATAAGTTAATTAATTAGTGCTAATATTAATTATAAATTATAGAATGTATCTGCTTTAACACACTTTGGACACTACTGGTTTAGGTTAATAATGCTTTGTAAATTTGTTTTATTTACGGATAATGGGGTGTCTGTACTGTGCCTACCGCAGGGATCGAACAATGAAACTTATAGTTACAAGCCATCAAGGTCACTGTCGAATTTCCGGAGGACCACTGTGAAATAATTTTACAACGCACTCTTCATAGAAGGTCTTACGATATTGATTCTAAATTTATTTCAAACGAAATATGGTATAGGGGGAGTATCAACTTTTTAATTTTCCATTGTTGTAAAAAAGAAAATTTAAAATGCGTTGAAGATTTTAAGAAATACATTTTTTTGAGATTTTAAAATCTATATCTATAATAATACTTTATAAGCGACGTTTCTAACATATTTCACAGCTGCTGCTTTATTTGCTTATTTTTGGCATTGTTTAGCTTGTACCCCGCCGTTGGTACTGCGACAAGTCTACGTATTTGCAACGCTAAAATCAGGGGCTAGATTCCCCTCGGTGAACTTAGCAGATAGCTCGATGTGGCTTTGCAATAAGAAAACATACATCCTTCTTTAGTTTTTAACGTATAGCTTCACTGTGGAACTTTAGGCTGAAAAATAACGAGTGATTACGAAACATACTAAACTGAAATTACGACCAATGTTAGAATGCGTAGATATACATAATTATTCATGCTTGTTTGTTTGCTTTTGAATTTCGCGCAAAGCTACTCGAGGGCTATCTGCGTTAGCCGTCCCTAATTTAGCAGAGTAACACTAGAGGGGGCCATTGATGAATGTAACAGCCGAATAACAATGTAATTAAGTCTTATATTAAAATATTTTGTGCATAAATAAACGGCCTGGCATGGCAGGTGGGTTAAGGCGTTCGGCTCGTAACCCGAGGGTCACGGGTTCGAATCCCCGTCACACCAAATATGCTCGCCCTTTCAGCTGTGGGGGCGTTATAAAGCGACGGCCAATCCCACTATTCGTTGGTAAAAAGAAATCCAAGAGTTGGCGGTGGGTGGTGATGACTAGCTGCTCTCACTCATGTCTTGCACTACTAAATTAGGGACTTCTAGCGCAGATATCCCTCGTGTACCTTTGCGCGAAATAAAACATACAAGCAAACAAACATTCATCAAGTGTTATGGAAATCACACCAAGGCATATTGCATGTTTGGAGAATATGATCTAGTAATTCCTTACACATAAAAAACGAATTTCATTAATACCCAGCGCCAATGTTATTAAGTTAAAGAATGGTTTCGCTGTAATTATTGTTCTTGCTACAATAAACCTTCAATTTAATTGAAAAATAGAGGTCGCTAAACTTAGGGCGGTTGAATAATCAATGACTCAATTGGCCCCTCGAGCGAGAGATATCACAAACTTCACAACAATGATCTCATGCAGTGTTAAAACGTCATTTGACCATTAATCTGTTATATATGTTGTAAGAACCTATTTACAGTGTTATTTATCGCTATTTTCACTCTAGGGTGCCGAAATTTGGACGAGAAAATTAATTTACTTTCTAACTCTTTTTACCATATATATATAATATGTGTTTGTGTTTGGGAGAGAGTTTTAAAGAGACAGAGGGAAAGAGTGACATCTGGTGGTTAATACCCCTAGTCCATCGCAATATTCTTTCTCTGGCGCGTGACGATTAGCTGAAGAGATGAAAAACAGTACCCGTAATGAGCTGAAATTATCCACAAAAACGGCTTAAGCTCTTAATGGTAGTGCCCCACCTGCTGTTCGTATAAAATACTCACGTATATAAATACATTTTAGGACACGGGGTGGGACATTAAGTTTTAGATAACTTCACACTTGAGAGACTTCTCCACCCTTTAGTCGTCGGACTTTTGGAAAAAAAAAAAAAAAAAGTGATTTAAGCTTCTTAGTTCGAGTCAATATTTACAATAAATGCCTACATTTACACTGAAATGATTACAAAAAATAACTACGCATTGCTTAATACAATTCTTTGGTATTGATTAATTGATTGTACTGATAATCGTGTAAGTTATTCATTATGTGTGGTGCAGTTTGAAAGACTGATAAGATAAAAAGTTGAGGGACTCGAAATGTTTGTGTTTATTTTTGAATTTTTCGCAAAGCTACACGAGGGCTATCTGCTCTAGCCGTCCCTAATTTAGCAGTGTAAGACTAGAGGGAAGACACCTAGTCATTACCACCCACCGTCACCTCTTGGGTTACTCTTTTACCAACGAATAATGGGATTGACCGTCACGTTATAACGCCCCCACGGCTGAAAGGACAAGCATGTTTGATGCGACAGGGATTCAAACCCTTGACCCTCAGATTACGAGTCGAGTACCATAACCACTTGGCCACACCGGGCCGACTTGAAATGACTAATCATGTTTATTTAATGTAAAGCTGCACAATGTCCTATTAACTCCGCATCACATGGAGATCAAACACTGTATTTGATTAGTTTGTATTAATTCATAAGTTGGCTACTCCAGATAATGTGTGAGAATTATGGACGAGAACTCTTCAATAAGATGTAGATCTCAATGTTTCAGTATGTTTTGAGGCTATATATTTTATATAATACATTTCACTTAAAAGCATAGCCTTTGGCTGTCATAGTCCTTTTCAAGCAGGTGTTTAGGGTACTAGACTCGTAATTTGAGAGTCGCAGGTTTGAATCCCCGTCATACCAATCATGCTCGCCCTCCCAGTTGTAGAGTCCTTATGATGTGACGGTCAATTCCACTATTCTATGGTAAAAATAGTAGCCCAAGAGTTGGCGGTGGGTGGTGATTACCAGCTGCTTTCCCTTTAGTCTTACGCTACTAAGTTAGAGACGGCAAGCGCAGCTTGTCTTGGTGTAACTTTGCGCGAAATTTAAAAATAAACAAACAAACATTTTCGAGTTGACGAATTACACCATTGGGTTAACAGCTTCTTGGGCAGTAGGTTACACAAAAGCCATTTTTGAAATACTAATTCTGTTTATTTCTGATTTGAAATCATAACTAAGCAAAGAAAGAGGATTTTTCAATAACTGAAATAAAAATTCATAAATATTGTGTGATTTGTATTACAAGTATTAGACCTGTTGGTTTCAATATTTTCATATCTTTAGATGTACATAACCGTAACGTTAAATATTTGTTTGTTGTTTTGCATAATTCTCTAATAATGAAGCAATCAGTGCTTCATAATACCCTTAGAACATCCCTCTCCTCCGTCTCTCAGGTCTTTATTAGTTACGCATGAATACTGCTATCAACACCTTAGAACATCCTTTTACACTGACTATCATGTCATTATTAGTTACGTATGAATACTGCTATCAACACCTTAGAACATCCTTTTACACTGACTATCAGGCCATTATTAGTTACGCATGAATACTGTTATCAACACCTTAGAACATCCCTCTACTCCGTCTCTCAGGTCTTTATTAGTTACGCATGAATACTGTTATCAACACCCTTAGATCATCCTTTCACACTGACTATCAGGTCATTATTAGTTACGTATGAATACTGCTATCAACACCCATAGATCATCCTTTCACTCTGACTATCATGTCATTATTAGTTACGTATGAATACTGCTTTCAACGCCATTAGAACATCCTTTTACACTGACTATCATGCCATTGTTAGTTACGCATGAATACTGTTATCAACACCTTAGAACATCCTTTTACACTGACTATCATGTCATTATTAGTTACGCATGAATGCTGTTATCAACACCTTAGAACATCCTTTTACACTGACTATCATGTCATTATTAGTTACATATGAATACTGCTATCAACACCTTAGAACATCCTTTTACACTGACTATCATGCCATTGTTAGTTACGCATGAATACTGTTATCAACACCTTAGAACATCCTTTTACACTGACTATCATGTCATTATTAGTTACGCATCAATGCTACTATCAACACCTTAGAACATCCTTTTACACTGACTATCATGTCATTATTAGTTACGCATGAATACTGTTATCAACACCTTAGAACATCCTTTTACACTGACTATCAGGTCATTATTAGTTACGCATGAATACTGCTATCAACACCCTTAGAACATCCTTTTACACTGACTATCAGGTCATTATTAGTTACGTATGAATACTGTTATCAACACCTTAGAACATCCTTTTACACTGACTATCATGTCATTATTAGTTACGCATGAATACTACTATCAACACCTTAGAACATCCTTTTACACTGACTATCAGGCCATTATTAGTTACGTATGAATACTGTTATCAACACCTTAGAACATCCTTTTACACTGACTATCAGGCCATTATTAGTTACGTATGAATACTAATACCAACACCTTAGAACGTCCTTTTACACTGACTATCAGGTCATTATTAGTTACGCATGAATACTGCTATCAACACCTTAGAACATCCTTTTACACTGACTATCAGGTCATTGTTAGTTACGCATGAATACTGTTATCAACACCTTAGAACATCCTTTTACACTGACTATCATGTCATTATTAGTTACGCATGAATACTGCTATCAACACCTTAGAACATCCTTTTACACTGACTATCATGCCATTGTTAGTTACGCATGAATACTGCTATCAACACCTTAGAACATCCTTTTACACTGACTATCAGGTCATTATTAGTTACGCATGAATACTGCTATCAACACCTTAGAACATCCTTTTACACTGACTATCATGTCATTATTAGTTACGCATGAATACTGCTATCAACACCTTAGAACATCCTTTTACACTGACTATCATGTCATTATTAGTTACGCATGAATACTGTTATCAACACCTTAGAACGTCCTTTTACACTGACTATCAGGTCACTGTTAGTTACGCATGAATACTGCTATCAACACCTTAGAACATTATTTTACACTGACTATCATGTCATTATTAGTTACGCATGAATACTGCTATCAACACCTTAGAACATCCTTTTACACTGACTATCATGCCATTGTTAGTTACGCATGAATACTGCTATCAACACCTTAGAACGTCCTTTTACACTGACTATCAGGTCATTATTAGTTACGCATGAATACTGCTATCAACACCCTTAGAACATCCTTTTACACTGACTATCATGTCATTATTAGTTACGCATGAATACTGCTATCAACACCTTAGAACATCCTTTTACACTGACTATCATGCCATTATTAGTTACGTATGAATACTGCTATCAACACCTTAGAACATCCTTTTACACTGACTATCATGTCATTATTAGTTACGTATGAATACTGCTATCAACACCTTAGACCATCCTTTTACACTGACTATCATGTCATTATTAGTTACGTATGAATACTGCTATCAACACCCTTAGAACATTCTTTTAAACTGACTATCATGTCATTATTAGTTACGCATGAATACTGCTATCAACACCCTTAGAACATCCTTTTACACTGATTATCATGTCATTATTAGTTACGCATGAATACTGCTATCAACACCCTTAGAACATCCTTTTACACTGACTATCATGTCATTATTAGTTACGCATGAATACTGCTATCAACACCTTAGAACATCCTTTTACACTGACTATCATGCCATTATTAGTTACGTATGAATACTGTTATCAACACCTTAGAACATCCTTTTACACTGACTATCATGTCATTATTAGTTACGTATGAATACTGTTATCAACACCTTAGACCATCCTTTTACACTGACTATCATGTCATTATTAGTTACGTATGAATACTGCTATCAACACCCTTAGAACATCCTTTCACACTGACTATCATGTCATTATTAGTTACGCATGAATACTGCTATCAACACCTTAGAACGTCTTTTTATACTAACTATCAAATCATTATTAGTTACGCATGAATACTGCTATCAACACCCTTAGAACATTCTTTTAAACTGATTATCATGTCATTATTAGTTACGCATGAATACTGCTATCAACACCATTAGAACATCCTTTTACACTGACTATCAGGTCACTGTTAGTTACATTCACATGAATACTGCTAATAAAACCCTTAAAACACCTCTCTGCTTCATTTTTCAGCTCGTTTAGCTACATTTTGCTCATAACACACAAGAACGTTTCTGTTTCGTCTGTCAGATTCCAGATAGTCACATAAAAGTAGCTAATAACACCCTCAGAACATTTGTCTGTATCTTATGAATTCATCTTTATTTAGGTTTAAGTAAACATGAAAGTCACAGTACTAAAGACTAGTCTGAGCAACTTAGATGTAATAAACTATATGAAATGTTGGAGATTTTTCCCTTGATAGCATCTTGTAAGTAGCACCACAACGTAGCGAGAGTTTATTTGAAATGTGCATAGTTTCCTTTGCTAAAGAAGACGTCTATTGTTTCGCAAAATGGCGGCCGCGAACTTTGCTAACATTGGCTGAGTCTTGTGTTATTCACTTCGGATATTTCTACTGATCTCACTGGTAAGTATTACAAACAACAAAGTTATATATTTGCCGGTCACTGGACGACCTTCATACTGTGAATATCAAAAGCTGAGAGATGGTTACAGTGTCCTTAATGTTTCCAAATAAGTAAGTTGTTTTTTTATGTGGTCTAAAAAATATGCCTTTTTCTTAAGTTACTGTCGTTCACAATTCAAAAGATATTAATGTGTTCTTATGTTTTAGCGAATGATATATAGGAAAACCATATATCAATTAATGTTTAATTTTGGTAGGGTGTTCAACATTTAGACAGTGCTTGTTTAACGACGCAAATGCAAACACGAAGGATTCTCTGGTGGGTCAAATAAATGTTCGCATGTTATTTACATAAATAAATATTTCTAGACAGCTGACACTTCCTGAAGACCAATTGCCTTTGATACAGAACTTCGTCTGAAGATTATTTCTGTAAGGTTGTACATCTTAAAATCCCCCAAATCACATCCGATTCTCATCCATCAAGTTCCACGCTGTGCGTTGGTCTATGCTTCTGAATAATAAACTGTTTGACCCTGAGGCCCGGCTATTGGCTTTAGTAATAATGATTTACAGTCCCAATTCATTGCTGCTATATTCTCTCGTCTACCAACAACTTGAAAGTTTGATTTCGATTTTACTTTCATACTGACCATTATTTGTTTTCTTTTACCTTATCTTAACATTCTATACAGTTTTATGTTTTAATGTTTTAAGACATTTGCACAGAGAAGTTCTCTCTTAAGTTTTGTTTTTCTCTGATATGAATGCACTTCAAACTGATTATATTGACAGCTGCATGAAGTTTATTTATTTATTCAAGTGCTCTAATTGCTTTTCTAACGTTTCTCCGCTATCTAATCACATATGAATCGCGCGTTCTTCATCGTATCCAAATTTATCTGTTGATGGGTTTTTGTTACAGTTTCTCTGCTGGTTAAGTTTGTTTTTGCATTTCGCGCAAAGCTGCACGAGGGCTATCTGCGCTAGCCGTCCCTAATTTAGCAGTGTAAAATTAGAGAGAAGGCAACTAGTCATCACCACCCACCGCCAACTCTTGGGTTACTCTTTTACCAACGAACAGTTGAACTGACCGTAACATTATAACGACCCCACGACTGAAAGAGCGAGCATGTTTGGTGTGACGGGTATTCGAATCCGCGACCCTCGAATTCCGAGTCGAACTCCTTAACCCACCTGGTCATGTCAGGTTGCTGGTTATGGGGCTATGTAAGAAAATACAAAACTTCTTCTCTTGCTAAGTATCAATCTTTGTAACTTTTGTTTTCCTTATTCTTGTAAGAACTCTCATAAGAGTAAATTAGACACTAAAATTATATATATATATTATATTCCTTTTCATGTTGCTTATTGTAACGTTTATTCATTGAAGAACAAAACACATGCGGAATAGTTACTTTACAAATGTTTACTGTTAACAATGACACGATTGTTAGACGTTCTCAGAAACTCTCCATAAATAATATGATTGCTAGTTGTGCTACCATTTCTATGTTGAAGATCGCAAACCGTTCCGACAGATTTACTGGCCTATGAAAGTTTGAGTGTTAAAATCCGAACGAAATAAGTGTTCATTCACGTGGAAATAACTTTCTTTTGTTTTCCTTCTCGAGAGAGAGAGATTAAGTTGTTGAAAGAGCGCTGATGATACGTGGAGTAGTTATTTGAGGGAATTTTATCCATGTTTAAATTCTAAAAACAGACACACTATAAGTTTGTAGAAGATATAAAGATATATATTGGTATTTTATAAGAGTATGCAGTTGCATTTTTTTTTTTGTCCTCAAGGTATAAATATAAAGCTACCGTCTGTTGCTTCAATCACATATTGAGGTTTTAAATCGGGCAAAAAGGTTTTTCTTCTTGTTTTAATGCTTCGATTACTTCAATTACGAAGAGTGTTAGAAGTTGTTTGTGACTGGTTTCGCTAAACACGGTTATAATGCGTCATATCTATTTAAGCAGAAACGGCTCCTTTATAAAATATAAAATTTATCAATCGGGACCTTGTTTAATGGAGAAGTAAAGTGATATGTTTATTTTATCTTTTGTCTTGTTTTTTTTTTAACTTGATAGGGACATAATTGAAGGTGTAATGAGAAAAATGCACATGGTTGACGGTGTAGATTTACGTTTAACAACAAACTGAGAAACGATTATGTAACAAAGGTTAGATATAAAGTTTACTTTAAATCAACTTTATTATTTTTACAGCAGTTCCCAAAATGTTTGTGTATGTATGTGTGGAGGGAGGGGTTACGAATGATCTCTTAGGAGAGACCCGGCATGGCCTGGTGGTTAAGGCATTCGACTCGTAATCCGAGGGTCGCGTGCTAGGATCCCCATTGCACCAAACATGCTCGCCCTTTCAGCCGTGGGGGAGTTCAAATGTGACGGTCAATGCCACTTTTCGTTGGTACAAGAGTAGCCCAAGCGTCGGCGGTGGGTGGTGATGACTAGTTGCCTTCTCTCTAGTCTTACACTGCTAAATTACGGACGGCTAGCGCAGATAGCCCTCGTGTAGCTTTGCGCGAAATTAAAAAAAACCAGCACCTTTTAGGAGGGATAGAAGACGAGCGATTAAGTTAAAATCACGAGTGCATTAAGGCGAAATCAAGCGTTTTATTATATGTTTATTAAAGGAAATAATAAGTAATTGTGATAACGTATACAGTTTAAATGCGTTTCGGTGTATTACATCTCGTCACTTCACTCACCTTTTACACATCGAAAAAAAAATGACACACGTGAGAAACCATATTTATTAAAGGGGCGTGGAAGACAAAAGCTTGGTATGCGCTGTTGTACGGGAGGCGTTATTTCTCAGATTTTAATAATTGTATTATTTCTCTGTTTGTTTTTGAATTTCGCGCAAAGCTACATGGGGGTTATCAACGCTAGCTGTTCATAATTTAGCAGTGTAAGACCAGAGAAAGCGGCATGCCATCACCACCCACCGCCAACTCTTGGGCTATTCTTTTTACCAACGAATAGTGGGATTGACCGTCACATATAACGCCTTTACGGCTGAAAGGGTGAGCATGTTTGGTGTGACTGGGTTTAGAACCCGTGATCCTCAGATTACGAGTCAAGCACCTTAACCACCTGGCCATGCCAGGCCTTAATAGTTGTAACTTTTCTTGTTCAGTAGATCCTCGGTCTTTGGAAACATCGTAACCTTAACTACAGAGGGATGGCGATTACTTTCAAACAATGACAGTAACTTATTAGTTAATAGAATTTTCCAGAAAAACTGCCAAAAATTCATGCACATATATAACACACACAAGTTAGTCTTAAGACATTCGAATTGATCGAAATGCGTTGTCGGCAACGAATATCGCAAATACGGTGTGGTTTGAATATTCCTCTTAATTTTTGAGTGTCTGTAAGGGGTTAGATAAGAAATGTAGTGCTTAAAAATATAATAGGCCTAATGTCTTACAGTATGTAAAATTGTAATTATTTTTAACTAGCTTGTAAAAGGCGCTCAAACCATAGCAATTTGTTTTGTGTCAAGTGGTGTATATAAATAGTATTCCAACTATTACTATATTGGCTGGATTAACAGCCCACTGTCGTCGACATTTGATATGACAGATACAGTGTGATTGGAACAGCGGTATTATACACCAAACATGCTCGCCCTTTCAGCTATGTGAGCGACCGGGATTCGAACCCGCGACTCTCAGATTACGAGTCGAACGCCTTAATCCACCTGGCCATGCCGAGCCTTTTTCATTTGGAAATTTGTTCCTCTGCTTCTTTATGAGGACGCCATTTTTTTGGCATTGTTGTTCAATTTCAGTATGCGTAAATTTTTTCTTTCACAAAAAATGTGGCATTCGGCTATACCTTTAAAAGTTGCAAACATAATAACTTTCGGTTAGTTTATAAAATTTATTTCATTTTTACTTCCAAGTTTGTTATCAATTCAAAGTTATTGAGGTTGTAAGAACCCCTCTGGTGTGTTTATAAGTCTTCCACAGTGTCGCTTAAAGTTTCAGAAGAACTATGTGAGTGTAGACTAGAGAAATAATAGCTAGTCCAGAGCATTCACCGCCAAATATTCTACTGCAACGGGTCACGAACCATGATTACTCGGATTCACAGTCAAGGCACACTAATCACGAAATAATATTCTAACTCTAAGATGTTAAAAATAGTTATTTTTATAGTTTTTGTAAAGTTTTGTGCCAGTTTAATGTTATTTTGTCTTTGATTATTTTTCGCAAACTCGTTGTAATAGCTGATACAAAACCTTTTGTGTGTGTGTTTTATAGTCACATTTCACAAAATACGTCTTAGTCTTATCTCGTTCTTCTACACCATTGCTATTGCTTTATGAAATGAAGTGATTAAATAAGCAATTATTTCTAACTTCTGGATTAAAAGTTAGGTGTAAGTTAATATATAATAGCCTATTACCCGTGGTGATAATGCATTAGATTGACATGTGACGTTTCATGATGCCATATCTGCACCCTGAGAATGGAGAAAAATAAACTTCTCTGTGACGGTAAATGGAGGTGAAACGGAAAACTTCTGACCCCTATTGCAAGTCCACATGTACACAGAATAAACATTTCGCGAAGTTGGGGTTGCACATCGCGGAATAAAAAAGGTTTTCTAGTATCATATAAGCAAGAATTCCATTACTGTATGGCGATGATGATATAAAGATGAGCATGTTTATTTTGAAACTGTCATATAAGTACTTATAATAAAGACCGAATTGTGATACCATACTATTTATTAATTTAGATTTTTGTGGACTACTAAGCCTACTTCAGCTATTTTTATATTTTAACCAGTCTGATATTGAGTAAAACATTTCGTCAGAAGGGGTAACATACAACATTTAAAGATAAATTACGAGGAATGCGAAAAAATGAGCACTTTGCATGAGTGTTATTATTTATTTTAAGCCTATTTGTTTGCAACGTTTCGCCGGATTTCGGCATTTAGGCCTTAACATATAAAAATACGCTTTCCAAACAAAGTCATCCAGTCAAAGAGCGGAAAGTTTCAAAATTTTCAACGCTGAAATTCGGGATTCAATTCTCCGCTGTGGACACAGCAAATAGTCCAATGTGGCTTTGCTCTAAAAAAAAATTCGCACAGAAAAGTGTAACGGGTGAGTGAGTTTTCATTTACCAAAGTCACCTTGGGCTATCTACTGAGTCTGCCGAAGGGAATCGAACCTCTGATTTTAGCGTTTTAAATCCGTAGACTTATCGCTGTACTAGCGGGGGACAAAGTGTAGCGGACCAGTAGTGAGAAATGTAATCAAAGTCTTATTGGTTTTGTATCGTCCCCAATGGTTCAGCAGCAAGTTTGTGGGGTTATAAGATTAAATACCAAGTTTCAATATCCGTGGTGGACACAGCGCAGATAGCCCATTGTGTAGGTAACTCTGTCCTAAACTACAAACTGATATAATACCTCACCTATGGACGGAATTTGTACTGAGAACGGAAGAGGGAAGTCCGACTTAACAATTGCGGTTGACTTATGTTTACTATATCTCACAGAATAAGTGGGGCAATACCCCCATTATAACGTGGCTATGATAAGTTAGAAAACTATTAATAGGAATGAAAGTTAACTGGAACTATTGTACCTAAATATGTATATATTTGTTTTGGTTTGTTAAAACAATGTGGGAAGCTTATCTCCACCCCCACTGCTTTTATCCTATTTTTCACTGCATTTCGTGCACGAATGTGTGCCTAATTTCAGCGACAATATATTGTCATAGGTTAAAAATAACCGTAAATCTCAGACGTTATTGTTACCATAGGAGGTACAAAGAAGTAATTTATGAACAGTGAAAGAAAGTGTAAGTCTAGATAGGTGTCTGCTCGAAGTAATATTTTTTGTATATGTTTGTATATTTTCTTAGTTGGAATAAAAACGTTTCTATTACCTTCGTATCCCTTTACGTCACTTCAAATATTTTATCAAGATGTATAAACAGGAAGCTTCTCTGGGTTACCAAAGAAATATGTGTATGTGTGAAAGATAAAAAAAAGGATGTGTCTCCTAGTGAGACCGAAAATTTATTATTTCAGAGAAAATTCGTATGAAAACGCAGCTTTTAAAAACGTAACAATTGTTTTTTTGTTCAACACAGATCGCCTAATGAGAAGTTGAATTGAATTATTAACTTCACAAATCATGTTTATTTGTGAATTATTAATTTCACAAAACATGTTTATTTGTGAATTATTAATTCCACAAAACATGTTTATTTTGAATTATTAATTCCACAAAACATGTTTATTTGTGAATTATTAATTCCACAAAACATGTTTATTTGTGAATTAGTAATTCCACAAAACATGTTTATTTGTGAATTATTAATTCCACAAAACATGTTTATTTGTGAATTATTAATTCCACAAAACATGTTTATTTGTGAATTATTAATTCCACAAAACATGTTTATTTGTGAATTATTAATTCCACAAAACATGTTTATTTGTGAATTATTAATTCCACAAAACATGTTTATTTGTGAATTAGTAATTCCACAAAACATGTTTATTTGTGAATTATTAATTTCACAAAACATGTTTATTTGTGAATTATTAATTCCACAAAACATGTTTATTTGTGAATTATTAATTCCACAAAACATGTTTATTTTGAATTATTAATTCCACAAAACATGTTTATTTGTGAATTATTAATTCCACAAAACATGTTTATTTGTGAATTATTAATTCCACAAAACATGTTTATTTTGAATTATTAATTCTACAAAACATGTTTATTTGTGAATTATTAATTCCACAAAACATGTTTATTTGTGAATTATTAATTCCATAAAACATGTTTATTTGTGAATTATTAATTCCACAAAACATGTTTATTTGTGAATTATTAATTCCACAAAACATGTTTATTTGTGAATTATTAATTCCACAAAACATGTTTATTTGTGAATTATTAATTCCACAAAACATGTTTATTTGTGAATTATTAATTTCACAAAACATGTTTATTTGTGAATTATTAATTCCACAAAACATGTTTATTTGTGAATTATTAATTCCACAAAACATGTTTATTTTGAATTATTAATTCCACAAAACATGTTTATTTGTGAATTATTAATTCCACAAAACATGTTTATTTGTGAATTATTAATTCCATAAAACATGTTTATTTGTATTTCATTCTTCTTACTTGAATATAATTTTTCAGATTGCGCGTACGACGAAAGTTTCTGATAAGTGTTTGTGAGCCCGCCATGGCCAGGTGGGTTAAGGTGTTCGACTCGTAATCTTAGGGTCGCGGGTTCGAATCCCTGTCGCATCAGACATGCTCGCCCTTTCAGGCGTGGGAGCGTTATAATGTGATGGTCAATTCCACTATTCGTTGGTAAAAAGTAGCCCAAGAATTGGCGGTGGGTGGTGATGGCTAGCTGCCTTACCTCAAGTGTTACGCTGCTAAATTAGGGATGGCTAGCGCAGATAGCCCTCGAGTAGCTTTGCACAAAATTCAAGAAACAAACAAAAACCAAAACAAACAAGTGTTTGTGCTGCACACTAACGTCCTCTTTCTTTGCCGGGTACCGTGAATATCTTACCTTTTTGTTCCAATGTGCCTATTAAGTGTGTTTACAAAATTATTTTGTGAGTTGATGAAACACAATGTACTAGGTAAAATCTTGGTTGTTTGCAGTTTACGAAAAACTGTGGAAAAGAACAGGGAGAATCGAGCTTCAATACCTTTTCTATGTGTTGTACAATTTGAAAGACAAAGCTGTGTTCTTTCTCGGTTTGCCACTCGTTGGGTCAACGTCACGATTACACATTTACAACGCAAAGATTCGGGTTCGATTTCTCGAATTGGATACAGTACAATTAGCTTATTGTGTAGTTTTGCACTGAGAAAATCACCACCTTCTCAGTTTTTGCTAATACTTGTTAACCTATACAGATGGCATTAGGTGATTGTTCACTGAAGATATATTGTTGCGTTCAATGTTGCTAAACCCAGCTGATGTTTTGTCTAACATTGGCCGGTTTGTTTAATATATATATACAACATGTGAACATTTATTACATCTCTGTCAACTCCCCCTCATTAACGTGTGAAATCACCACATCTCTGTTAACTCCATCACTAACATGTGAAGTCACCACATCTCTGTTAACTCCATCACTAACGTGTGAAGTCACCACATCTTTGTTAACTCCATCACTAACATATGAAGTCACCACATCTCTGTTAACTCCATCACTAACATATGAAGTCACCACATCTCTGTTAACTCCATCACTAACGTGTGAAATCACCACATCTCCGTTAACCCATAACTAACATGTGAAATCACCACATCTGTTTTAATTACATCACTAACATGTGAAATCACCACATCTGTTTTAATTACATAACTAACTTGTGAAATCGGCACATCTATGTTAACTCTCCATCATTAACATGTGAAACTACCACATGTCTATTAATTTCCTCCCACTACGGTATCCTGTTTGTATTTGTTTGTTACTGCATGTCTTCAAAATCTCATTAGCAGAAAATTCTGAATGACGATAGGAATTCATAAGCCTGAAAGTTTTGAAAAGTTCTAACTACGAATTTCACTCACTTACTCCAGGGGGACTTATGAGGTGTAACTTTTAGACGCACTTGGTATGTATGTAGTCAGGATATTACTAACATGATCTGTGCGTAAATGAATTTATTTTAAATGTAATTATAAAGCATTATTTAAAAAAACAAATTACAGTCAAAAGTAGATCGTAATTACAGAAAGATAAATAAAGTACTAAATATTTAAAAATATTAAATTGCGACACGTGAGATCTTATAAAGAGATGTATCCTGGAAAAGACTTTTGGTGTAAACAAAATGTCTCCCGTCTGATCCGGTGCGACAGCGGTAAATCTATGAACTTACAATGTTAAAGTCCGAGGTTCGATTCCCCGCGGTAAACACAGCAGAGAGCCCAGTGTGGCATTGTTCTTATAGAATCAAAGTATAAGAAACAAACATTGACCCCAAAATAAAGTAAAAATCAACGAGGATTAAAATAAACTGTTTAATTATAATAATATTGTTGTATATTTAATCTATAAACTGTTTAATCATAATAATATTGTTGTACATTTAATCTATAAACTGTTTAATCATAATAATATTGTTGTATATTTAATCTATAAACTGTTTAATCATAATAATATTGGTGTATATTTAATCTATAAACTGTTTAATCATAATAATAATGTTGTATATTTAATCTATAAACTGTTTAATCATAATAATGTTGTATATTTAATCTATAAACTGTTTAATCATAATAATACTATTGTATATTTAATCTATAAACTGTTTAATCATAATAATACTATTGTATATTTAATCTATAAACTGTTTAATCATAATAATGTTGTATATTTAATCTATAAACTGTTTAATCATAATAATATTGTTGTATATTTAATTTATAAACTGTTTAATCATAATAATATTGTTTGTATATTTAATCTATAAACTGTTTAATCATAATAATATTGTTTGTATATTCAATCTATAAACTGTTTAATCATAATAATATTGTTGTATATTTAATCTATAAACTGTTTAATCATAATAATATTGTTTGTATATTCAATCTATAAACTGTTTAATCATAATAATATTGTTGTATATTTAATCTATAAACTGTTTAATCATAATAATATTGTTTGTATATTTAATCTATAACCTGTTTAATCATAATAATATTGTTGTATATTTAATCTATAAACTGTTTAAACATAATAATATTGTTGTATATTTAATCTATAAACTGTTTAATCATAATAATATTGTTTGTATATTTAATCTATAAACTGTTTAATCATAATAATATTGTTGTATATTTAATCTATAAACTGTAATCATAATAATATTGTTTGTATATTTAATCTATAAACTGTTTAATCATAATAATATTGTATATTTAATCTATAAACTGTTTAATCATAATAATATTGTTGTATATTTAATCTATAAACTGTTTAAACATAATAATATTGTTGTATATTTAATCTATAAACTGTTTAATCATAATAATATTGTTTGTATATTTAATCTATAAACTGTTTAATCATAATAATATTGTTGTATATTTAATCTATAAACTGTAATCATAATAATATTGTTTGTATATTTAATCTATAAACTGTTTAATCATAATAATATTGTATATTTAATCTATAAACTGTTTAATCATAATAATATTGTTGTATATTTAATCTATAAACTGTTTAATCATAATAATATTGTTTGTATATTCAATCTATAAACTGTTTAATCATAATAATATTGTTGTATATTTAATCTATAAACTGTTTAATCATAATAATATTGTTGTATATTTAATCTATAAACTGTTTAATCATAATAATATTGTATATTCAATCTATAAACTGTTTAATCATAATAATACTATTGTATATTTAATCTATAAACTGTTTAATCATAATAATATTGTTGTATATTTAATCTATAAACTGTTTAATCATAATAATATTGTTGTATATTTAATCTATAAACTGTTTAATCATAATAATATTGTTTGTATATTTAATCTATAAACTGTTTAATCATAATAATATTGTTGTATATTTAATCTATAAACTGTTTAATCATAATAATAATGTTGTATATTTAATCTATAAACTGTTTAATCATAATAATATTGTTGTATATTTAATCTATAAACTGTTTAATTATAATAATATTGTTGTATATTTAATCTATAAACTGTTTAATCATAATAATATTGTTTGTATATTTAATCTATAAACTGTTTAATCATAATAATATTGTTTGTATATTTAATCTATAAACTGTTTAATCATAATAATATTGTTGTATATTTAATCTAAAAACTGTTTAATCATAGTAATATTGTTGTATATTTAATCTATAAACTGTTTAATCATAATAATATTGTTGTATATTTAATCTATAAACTGTTTAATCATAATAATATTGTTGTATATTTAATCTATAAACTGTTTAATCATAATAATATTGTTTGTATATTTAATCTATAAACTGTTTAATCATAATAATATTGTTGTATATTCAATCTATAAACTGTTTAATCATAATAATATTGTTGTATATTCAATCTATAAACTGTTTAATCATAATAATATTGTTTGTATATTTAATCTATAAACTGTTTAATCATAATAATATTGTTGTATATTTAATCTATAAACTGTTTAATCATAATAATATTGTTGTATATTTAATCTATAAACTGTTTAATCATAATAATATTGGTGTATATTTAATCTATAAACTGTTTAATCATAATAATAATGTTGTATATTTAATCTATAAACTGTTTAATCATAATAATGTTGTATATTTAATCTATAAACTGTTTAATCATAATAATACTATTGTATATTTAATCTATAAACTGTTTAATCATAATAATGTTGTATATTTAATCTATAAACTGTTTAATCATAATAATATTGTTGTATATTTAATCTATAAACTGTTTAATCATAATAATAATGTTGTATATTTAATCTATAAACTGTTTAATCATAATAATATTGTTGTATATTTAATCTATAAACTGTTTAATCATAATAATATTGTATGTATATTTAATCTATAAACATAATAATATTGTTGTATATCTATAAACTGTTTAATCATAATAATATTGTTTGTATATTTAATCTATAAACTGTTTAATCATAATAATATTGTTTGTATATTTAATCTATAAACTGTTTAATCATAATAATATTGTTGTATATTTAATCTATAAACTGTTTAATCATAATAATATTGTTTGTATATTTAATCTATAACCTGTTTAATCTGTATATTTAATCTATAATAATATTGTATATTTAATCTATTGTATATTGTAATCTATAAACTGTTTAATCATAATAATATTGTTGTATATTTAATCTATAAACTGTTTAATCATAATAATATTGTTGTATATTTAATCTATAAACTGTTTAATCATAATAATATTGTATATTTAATCTATAAACTGTTTAAATAATAATATTGTTTGTATATTTAATCTATAAACTGTTTAATCATAATAATATTGTTGTATATTTAATCTATAAACTGTTTAATCATAATAATATTGTTGTATATTTAATCTATAAACTGTTTAATCATAATAATATTGTTTGTATATTTAATCTATAAACTGTTTAATCATAATAATATTGTATATTTTGTATATTTAATCTATAAACTGTTTAATCTATAAACTGTTTAATATTATTTGTATATTTAATCTATAAACTGTTTAATCATAATAATATTTTAATCTATTGTTTAATCATAATATTGTTGTATATTTAATCTATAAACTGTTTAATCATAATAATATTGTTGTATATTTAATCTATAAACTGTTTAATCATAATAATATTGTTTGTATATTTAATCTATAAACTGTTTAATCATAATAATATTGTTGTATATTTAATCTATAAACTGTTTAATCATAATAATATTGTTGTATATTTAATCTATAAACTGTTTAATCATAATAATATTGTTGTATATTTAATCTATAAACTGTTTAATCATAATAATATTGTATATTTAATCTATTGTATATTGTTGTATATTTAATCTATAAACTGTTTAATCATAATAATATTGTTGTATATTTAATCTATAAACTGTTTAATCATAATAATATTGTATATTTAATCTATTGTATATTTAATCTATAAACTGTTTAATCATAATAATATTGTTGTATATTTAATCTATAAACTGTTTAATCATAATAATATTGTTGTATATTTAATCTATAAACTGTTTAATCATAATAATATTGTTGTATATTTAATCTATAAACTGTTTAATCATAATAATATTGTTGTATATTTAATCTATAAACTGTTTAATCATAATAATATTGTTGTATATTTAATCTATAAACTGTTTAATCATAATAATATTGTTGTATATTTAATCTATAAACTGTTTAATCATAATAATATTGTTGTATATTTAATCTATAAACTGTTTAATCATAATAATATTGTTGTATATTTAATCTATAAACTGTTTAATCATAATAATATTGTTGTATATTTAATCTATAAACTGTTTAATCATAATATATATAAACTGTTGTATATTTAATCTATAAACTGTTTAATCATAATAATATTGTTGTATATTTAATCTATAAACTGTTTAATCATAATAATATTGTTGTATATTTAATCTATAAACTGTTTAATCATAATAATATTGTTGTATATTTAATCTATAAACTGTTTAATAATATTGTTTGTATATTTAATCTATAAATCTGTTTAATCATAATAATATTGTTGTATATTTAATCTATAAACTGTTTAATCATAATATTGTTGTATATTTAATCTATAAACTGTTTAATCATAATAATATTGTTGTATATTTAATCTATAAACTGTTTAATCATAATAATATTGTTTGTATATTTAATCTATAAATTTAATCTATATAAACTGTTTAATCATAATAATATTGTTTGTATATTTAATCTATAAACTGTTTAATCATAATAATATTGTTGTATATTTAATCTATAAACTGTTTAATCATAATAATATTGTTGTATATTTAATCTATAAACTGTTTAATCATAATAATATTGTTGTATATTTAATCTATAAACTGTTTAATCATAATAATATTGTTTGTATATTTAATCTATAAACTGTTTAATCATAATAATATTGTTGTATATTTAATCTATAAACTGTATATTTAATCTTAATCATAATAATATTGTTGTATATTAATATAAACTGTATTGTATATTTAATCTATAAACTGTTTAATCATAATAATATTGTTGTATATTTAATCTATAAACTGTTTAATCATAATAATATTGTTTGTATATTTAATCTATAAACTGTTTAATCATAATAATATTGTTGTATATTTAATCTATAAACTGTTTAATCATAATAATATTGTTTGTATATTTAATCTATAAACTGTTTAATCATAATAATATTGTATATTTAATGTATAAACTGTTTAATCATAATAATATTGTTGTATATTTAATCTATAAACTGTTTAATCATAATAATATTGTTTGTATATTCAATCTATAAACTGTTTAATCATAATAATATTGTTGTATATTCAATCTATAAACTGTTTAATCATAATAATATTGTTGTATATTTAATCTATAAACTGTTTAATCATAATAATACTGTTGTATATTTAATCTATAAACTGTTTAATCATAATAATATTGTTGTATATTTAATCTATACAGCTGATTACTAGAGAGTCGATTATAAAATTGAAGCTACAATTCGAAATTTTTGTGCAGGTGGAATTTTCTCGTGTGGCTTCACCGTGGGCGTTAACATGTCAATATGAAAAAAAAAAAACACACTACCATTAATAATATTTTTTGGGCATCGGTGACTATGATAGACACAACCTTGTCGTTGTTCTGTGTGTATAGGCAGGGTTGTCGTCATCTCGTCGTAGATAGTGAATTATTTACAGCTATAGCTTTCTCTGTTTTTGATATTTTTTTCTGTTACAAGCGCATCGTAAGATAAGGAGTTTTGTTTTTGTTCTTCAGGTATGCATATTAAGTGTGGTTAGGTATTTCCCCCCTGAGAGCACTGGGAGCTGATGGGGTTACCCCCAGGGTGTTTAGTCTAGGACTGCCTGCAGTGAAGTAGAGGCCTTGGTTAATTAACTGAGACATAGGCTATATATTACAATTTGTATGAAGTGCAGAAAGGTGGCAACTTGGAGCGAGAGCTCACTGATAAAACCACAAAGTCAAAATATTGATTATTTGTTAACTTTCTGTTCATTATCTATTCACGTATCAAATATGCTTTTTCAGTTTGCAAATGAATTATACAATAATCTCGGTGGATACTGACTGGGATCTGGAAATGTTAATGTATGCACACAGAAATTCATATAAACATAACGTTTGGTTTGTTTTGAATTTCGCGCAAAGGTATACGAGGGATATCTGCGCTAGCCGTCCCTAATTTGGCAGTGTGAGACTAGAGGGAAGGCAACTAGTCATCACCACCTACCGCTAGCTCTTGGGCTGCTCTTTTACCAACGAATAGTGGGATTGATCGTAACATTATAACGTCCCCACGGCTGAAAGGGCGAGCATGTTTGGTGCGACGGGGATTCGACCCCGCGACCCTCAGATTATGAGTCGAACGCCTTAACCCACTTGGCCATGCCGGGCCAGCAAACATAACATAATTAGTATAATCCAACTATTTACTCGTCTCAATGTTAGTCATTGTGAATATGTGATTATGTTAAACAAGAACGTATATATCTCAGTTAGACCGTATTTCAAATGGTCAATCTTAGCGAGAACCCACAGAAGCAAGAACCATAGTATTCGGAATGTTCACCGGTCGGGCGTATCCTAAATAGTTAGCGTGCTGGACTGTGAAACTGAAGGGGGATTGTTGCAAAATCGCGCCTCGCACATCAGAACCATGAGTGCGTTATAAGAGTGACGGTGAAATCCATTGATTCGACTAGAGTAGTCCAATAGTTGGCGTACGGTGCTGTTAGATAATTTCTTTTCCTCTGATCTATCAGTTCAAAATTAGGGCTGGCTAGAGTAGATATCCCTCGTGTAGCTTGCTTTGCACAAAAGTCCAAAACAAGCCGAAGCAATCAACCTCTGTATTTCTACCGAAATGTTTGAAGAGTTATATAAACAGTGACTGAGTCAGAGGTTAATGAAGGCCTACCATTGCCGCAGGAGGCCTGAAATTAGATCTGACATAACAACAACTGATGACATAAAATATTTAAGTTCTTGCAGGGAACACTCTCGCCTGCAGATGTCAGTAAGCCTATCATTTTACATGTAATATATACAAGTGTGCATAAAGTATGTATAATTGGTTTTAATAATATATTACTGTATATATACATAATGAAAATACCATTGCAGTTAACTTTGGTTATACTTTTAAAAAAAGTTACATGGTACTAACATAAAACTCGGGGTAATTCGTGTTGTTCTGTCTTTGTGAAAAATGAATACAGTTTTTAAATGTTTGATACACTTGCACTTTTTTGTACATAACTGGAGCTGCGTTTATTTTATTTTTATGTTTATATATTGTCATATATAGCAGTAATTAAATTATTCACCTACTTTCTTTGGTTACATGTTTTGTTCAACATTATTCAGTCCTGCTCTTGACTTGAATTTACTCTAAAACCGTAGCCTAACTTCCTAATCTTAAAAATACCAAAACAGTAGTCTAATTCGCAAAGCTTAATATTTGAAAGACAAAACAATGGTCTAACAATATCGGAAAGCTATAACAGTAGCCTAATTCACTACCTTTAACAATATCTATAAACTAAAATTGTAACCTAACTCGTTAAGCCTAACAATATTGGAAAGCTATAACAGTAGCCTAATTCACTACCTTTAACAATATCTATAAACTAAAATTGTAACCTAACTCGTTAAACCTAACAATATCGGAAAGCTATAACAGTAACCTAATTCACTACCTTTAACAATATCTATAAACTAAAATTGTAACCTAACTCGTTAAGCCTAACAATATCGGAAAGCTATAACAGTAGCCTAATTCACTACCTTTAACAATATCTATAAACTAAAATTGTAACCTAACTCGTTAAGCCTAACAATATCGGAAAGCTATAACAGTAGCCTAATTCACTACCTTTAACAATATCTATAAACTAAAATTGTAACCTAACTCGTTAAGCCTAACAATATCGGAAAGCTATAACAGTAGCCTAATTCACTACCTTTAACAATATCTATAAACTAAAATTGTAACTTAATTCGTTAAGCCTAACAATATCGGAAAGCTATAACAGTAGCCTAATTCACTACCTTTAACAATATCTATAAAATAAAATTGTAACCTAACTCGTTAAACCTAACAATATATGAAAGCTAAACGTATAACGTAAGTCACACTTTACTTGTTTTCTTTGAATCCTTCAGGTTCTTCTTTTAATCCTAAATTATTCTTACATTTAAAGCTTAACAGTTTGGTTTTACTAGAAAATTAATAACATTAAGCCGACGTTGTTGTTACTTTAGAAAATATTTTTCCATGTGTTAAAACCAGATGTCTGCAAGCATATAATAGCAAAGCATATTATTTTACCCCCATAATATTACTTCTTTGTTGTAACTGTTATAGAGCGCATCCCGAGGTTTGAAACATTTTTCAATTTTGCCCGGTTGTTAAGGTCGTTGCCATATGTGAGTGTAATCACAGCAGAACTTCTCACACGACAATTTTATTCTAACATTTAGACCTAATTACAAGCAGTTTACTGAAACTCGTAAAATTAATGTGGAAATGTCTTATGGTTTTTGACTTCACTTCCATATGAAAAGCATTCAGGTCGAAGAGCTTTGCGTATAATAATAGTTTTCTCAGCGCAGTGAAAGCACGCTGATTCAATTAGGCCTAATTTTCGAGCAGAAAATTTCATACGCGTACTTTATATTTACGTTTACGTGATGATGGACTGTCATATCTTGAATATTAAACAGGTTCTAGATTTTTGTTGATTTATTATTGGTTCCCAAAATGAGATAAAAGCCTTCATTAAAATGTTAAGTTTTAAGATTTACACCTAAGCCTTGGGGTGTAGATAAACATGCCATGTAACAGCGCTAATTAATCAGATTTTACTGAAATTGCAAAAAGGGGGAGGTGTGGATTAAAGTAATTACTGACTAATAATTTTCTCATAACTAGTCAATAATTGTTCGTTATTACAGAACCATACAATATGGCATAAAACATGTAATAATAACCATTAAATTAATAATGATTTTGTCTACATAGATTTATTATTTATTACACCAATTTTTGATGTATTGTGCATTATGGTGGCGACATCTGCCTAAGCGTTAGTGATTTATAGCAATATTTGTGTAAGAGTGGATCAAGAGGCAAACATTTAAATATGAAGAAAGTTGTAGCTTTGCACGAATTTCACAAAACAAACAAACAAACCCTATTGCTAAATGAGGCACGGCTAGCATTGCTAGCTCTCGTGTAGCTTTGCGCGAAATTCGAAACAAACTTGCAGTTTTCTCTTTTGGAATTTTTAAAATTATTATGTTATTCAAGGGCTATCTGCACTAGCCGTCCCTAATTTAGCAGTGTAAGACTAGAGGGAAGCAGCTAGTCATCACCACCCACCGCCAACTCTTGGGCTACTCTTTTACCAACGAATAGTGGGATTGACCTTCACATTATGACGCCCCCACAGCTGAAGAGGCGAGCATGTTTGGTGCGATGGGAGTGTGAACCCGCTACCTTCGGATTACGAGTCGCACGCCTTAACTCACCTGGCCATGCCGGGCCGTAGCAATAGGGAAGGCAGCCACAAGTAATTTACTTGTTTGTTTGTTTACAGTTTTTATCACACAATTTAAATATGAACCCCAAATGTTAAAAAACAAAGTTTAGTGTACACAGTAAATATTGTAGAATTAGACTTGTCCCCAGTTTCAAGACACAATAAAACAATTAATCAATGATCTACTGTATAAAGATAAAAACCGTAAGACTCCAGCAGTCACACACTTCACATGTTTGGATGTCTTATTACATCAGCACCACAATTTTATCTTTACACCGTAAATTACTGAGTAAATGTTTTGTAGTATTTCGAGTCTAAAAGCAGTGTTATTTCTAAATATTTATTGCACATCATTAGATATGGTTGTTGTTTTGTTTTTCTTAATATTAGTGTGTTATTTAAAATTTACCTAGGTGTCGTCTTAACTTTAGTTTTAAACGTATATTGGGTCCAAATGCATGTCTATGTGTAGCTTCGTTGCTTCAACATTTGCAAGTATCAACTGGTGACATGCAGACGGCTGGCACGGATAAGTACTGGATAAACATTAGGCTTCACTTACTCAATGTTGAATTTCTAATTCTGTTTAGTTCTTCTGTCCAAAGAAACGACAAAAATAAATAAAATTGTAAATATTCTTACTTGTATTGCTTCTAGTAGTCAAGTATCAACATTAATAAATTCCTAAACGCACCCATATCCTGTTTATTACTTACCTTGCCAGCGTTAGTCGCGAACCCACAAACAAGTGAACGTAGTAAGTCTGAAATCGTACATTGTTGCTCTTAACGGCGTATCCCCTGGCGGGATAGCTCTAAGTATTTGGATATACATCGCTAAAATCATGGATTCGATTCCTCTCTACGGCCACAGAAGATAGCAAAATATGGCTTTGCTATAAGTAAAAAAACACACACACACAAAGAGAACGGCGAACGCCAATAATTTGAAGATTTCGACTTAATGTTCAGTCTCAATACTAAAAGACGATTTTGTGTTTTTTTAATTATGTTTCTAAAACTTATTTAAATTTTTACGATTTTCCATGGTTGTTTTATTAAATAATAAATAAATAAAACAATGGTGTATATTTCTAATCAGCGCTGGCGACATTTTTATGTTTTTAACAACACACGACAACACAAAACCCCTCCATAAGTGAGCTAGAATACATTTGAGTCACACAAGTAGTATTTATTCTAAAACTAAGACTGTGTTGTTTTTTCTAGTTCTGGTATGGCCAGGTAGTTAGGACGCTTGATTCACCATCTGAGGGCCACGAGTTCGAATCCCCGCCCCACCAAACGTATTTGCCCTTTCAGCCATGAGTCGTTATTATGTGACGGCCAATCCTACTGTTCACAAAGAGTAACCCAAGCGTTGTAGCATTGTAAATCCATAGACTTACCACTGTACTAGCGGGATGCACACGTGAGATTCCTTTCACTTAAGAAAGAAAGGCAGACATACCTTAGTTAACCCTAGAAAGAATGGTGAGGTTAATACGTATCCCATTATTTTTCTCCAAATTGTTTATCCATTAAAATTGGTTGTGGTCTCGTGACTGTTTAGGTTACAAGATCTCTTGTATATATGAAACACAATCATTCAATTAGTATTGTAGTCAGTAATCGCTACTAGGGCCCACTATGAGTCTCACGGACAGTCATTTTGTTTATCCTTTACAGCACTGGTTTTTAACCCCTGGATTATGACCCAAACCTGGGCCGTCAAGGGTCTCCAGTGATTGCCTGAACTTTCCTTTGTAGTCAAACAGTGGCTGTGCCAAGGGGGTCTATTTGAAGACATAGATCGCCAACTGCGACCGAAATTTGGGTCGCAGCATAATAAAGGCTGAGAACCACTGCTTATCACTGTTAGAGACAATGGAATGTTTTCTAAGTACATATGTTAAGGTATGAGTAGGTTTTTTTTTCTTTGTTGGTAAAATCGAATGAACTTCCAAAATGATCTTTGAATATATTTATATTTACTAACGATCATACAAATGCATTTTGTTTTTTCTATAGTTTCCATTCTTATGTTTATATGACTTTAAACATTCGTTAAGAGAAGGAAACATTTTCTTTTGTTTGAACGCTGTTTATATTTAATTTATGGGCGCTTCTTTGAAACTTTTTGTATGAGATATGAAGATGATGTTGCAACACTTGGCTGCATTTCGTAAAATATCGCTTGATACATTTATTTACAGTGTGTTTATCATACAGTATATATTGTAAGAGTTTCGAATTTATGTATCCTGCCAGTTCCCAGTGGCTCGGTGGTACGTCCGAGGGCTTACGCCAATGAAAATCTGTGGAGAGAAACACAGATATGTAGCTTTGTGATAAATAATAAAGAAACATGCTCATCAACCGATGAAGAAAACACATTAGCAACACAGGTGAAAGTGATTTAAATGTGAAGATTTTAGTTGCGATTTTCTGTGGTCACCACCCACAAACAGCTTTGATAACAACACAGGTAAATTTGGTTGAGATGTGAAGATTTAAAGTCAAGACTTTCTGTGGTCACTACTTACAAATAGCAGTGATAACAACACAGGTAAATTTGGTTGAGATGTGAAGACTTTAGTCAAGACTTTCTGTGGTCACCACCTGCAAACAGCAGTGATAACAACACAGGTAAATTTGGTCCAGATGTGAAGACTTTAGTCAAGGCTTTCTGTGGTCACCACCTGCAAACAGCAGTGATAACAACACAGGTAAATTTGGTCCAGATGTGAAGACTTTAGTCAAGGCTTTATGTGGTCACCATCTACAAACAGCGGTGATAACAACAAAGGTAAACTTGATCCAGATGTGAAGACTAGTCAAAGCTTTTTGTGGTCAAAATCCACAAACAGCAGTAATAAATATGAAGACTGGTGAAGGTTTTTTTGGTTGCCACTCACAAAGACCACACAATCATCGTATAAGAACAGTAAAATAATGATAATTGCAAAGAACTATTCTGGATTCGATAGAATACTTATTTGTACGAATTACAGAAATATAATTAGTTTATTTTTATTATATTTGGTCTCCTGGGAGCCGTGGTTTGAATGAATAAATTATTGAAGTTAACTTGTAATCTTCGTTTAACATTTTATCTCTTGTTTGTTTGATTGTTTTTGAATTTCGAGCAAAGCTAAACGAGAGCTATCTACGCTAGCCATATCTAATTTAACAGTGTAAGATTAGATGTAGGGAAGGCAGCTAGTCATCACCATCCACTGCCAACTCTTCGGCTTCTCTTTTACCAACGAATAGTGGGATTGACTGTTACATTAAAAAACCCATTCGGCTAAAAGGGCGAGCATGTTTGGTATGAGGGGGATTCGAACCCGCGACCCGCAGATTACGAGTCGAGCGCCTTGACCACCTGGCAATGTCGGGCCGTTTATCTCTATATGATATTTCTTTAATGGATTTATTCATTAACAATTTGAGAATAATGTTAAAGTAATTTATGAAATTTCTTGTTATTGTATCACTAAATAGTGTAATATTATTCCGAAATCTTAGGTTCTGTATTGATTTCGAAAGTAAAATATACATATCGTATATTGTTTCTACTATATTTATTCTATCTGTTGTAATCCATAATTTCGAATCTAAAATTTGGGTTTCGATATGGTGGGCAGAACGGAAATGGCTCAAATGAAATCTAATTTCGAATTACTGATTAGAGGAGATATTGTCAATCAATAGCCTTATTAGTCGCGCTAAGAGACTGATTGCCACTTTTATAATGATTTGCAGCTTAAAGAGCAGGGAATATTTTATGCACACGGATTCGAACCCGATTCACCAGAACCGAAATCCAGAGTCTCTCTGCGCCCCAAAGGCTACCTATTTATTTGGTAACAGAACAGAACCAGGCGATTAGTGTCTAGGAGCGTAGATCAAAGGGTCCATTGTTTGAGGTACGATGCCACGGAACACACTCCGCATTATTCAGTTTAAAGAACCGGACAAAGTCCTTAGGGGCATGGGTGCTGTCGTGTGGGTGTCTACCTTCTGGTAAGTATCTCAAAATGAACGAAAACTATATCTGAATCTGAAGTGTCTCTACCTTTACCGCTTATTCCATGTGTGCATTAGGTGTCATTCAAGTTCAATTGTAATAGAAGCTTAAAAATACACTGTGATTTATGTTATTTTATTGTTTTTTTTTACAATTAGTCAAGAAACTACGGCCGTTAACCTGCTGTTGTTCAATTATTCTACAATAGAAAATAGACGTTCCGTTAAAACCTGAAGCAGGTGTGGTTAAGTGTCAACGAACCTGGATTGTGAATCCAAGGATTCATGGTTCGCAACCCGCTGTCACAAAAACATGTTCTGAGGCCGTATTCTTTTAAAACTGGCCGTTGATTTGGCTGTGGTTGTAGTTGATTAAACTGCCCTTCCTCTAATCTATCAGTTGAAAATTACGAACAGTTATATGCAGATGCCTCTTGTATAGGCGCGCGCGAAAATTCTGAAAGCTAAATTTCTGAAAGGACTAGTGTAGTTTTTATTATACAGAACAAGTTTTCTTTTCAACCTTTCTGTCTGTTCATTGATCAATGTTTTCGCTCTTTCTTCTGTCAGGCCAAACTTGATCAGAGACATTTGTCTTCTTCAAAGTGTTTTCCTCTTCAAGAACATAGAAACAAAGAACTCACGTACGAATCATTCTGTCACAGGTCAGCTGTCTGTCGTACAATAATGGATTAGAGACAAAAAACAGGGAATTTACTTTGTATACTCGAATATATAGTGCACAACCCTTTCATCATCCGAATACACACACACTTTTTGAAACATTCTGGAAACTTCGTTTAGAAATAAGAGGTTTGATCGAGTATGGATGCCAAAGTGTTATATCCTTCCAAGACTTGCATTCATAAAAGTGTCCTTTCTATTTGATTTTTGTTTTCACCTTTATTCACCGATACAAAAATGTGCCATGGTTATTATTCAACTTTCAAGCTAGAAGAAAAAGTAAAATATATATATATATATACTTTGTTGAAGCTCGGTTGTGTGTATATTAGGACGCTTGTAAATCACTTTAGAGGCAACCGGTAGGGGGCACTGTGGATTCCTGAATGTTGCCATGTGGTAAGTACTTTTCTTGACGGGAAAGGTAGGAAAAGCTGCGAGTGAATACGTAGAGTTGAGGCTCAAACCACTTATTTTCTGTGTTATTCTCATAAATTAGGCAGAATCCGTGAGAAATTCATAAGAATTTAACGTTTTCTACTAACATTAGTTAACACATGCCTTGAGACAGTGATAAAAATGTCAATTCTCACTCTATTTGAAATAAAATAAGAAACAAAAGTGCAATACGCTTCCAGAGACCGCGTGTCATCTACGTCAATACCTCAAGTTTCACTACTAGATAGACTATGCAACATTTTGTGTTGCTGTTTTGTCAAGTTTCGTTTTATTTTACCCTTATGTGCGTGTTGAATTCCGCGCAAAGCTACACGAGAGCTATCTCCACTAGCAGTCCATAATTTTGACATGATATACTATATAAAAACAAACAAACCTATAACGCCAGCTTGTGGGTTCTCTTGTTACACTGAATAATAGGATTAGACTGTCACACGTATAACGCATCCACGGCCCCAAAGTGGGATAACGGGACGCGAACCACAGAGTATAAGATCTACATCACCTCATGCACAGCTCACTATTTTTCTGTTCATAAGAATGCTGCTTACACGTTTTAGCTGTTCTGATGGGATAATTGACAAAAGAGGCACGCGTTTTGATAATACTTACATATGCATGATGTCAGATAAACTTGAATGTTTTGTGTCCGCTTTATTTTTCCCTGTTACGTAAATTTTTGTCTTCATTAACATTATAGAAAAAAACAAAGTACAGAAAAGTTAAATTCAGAAAGGAAAAAAAAAATTACGCATGTGGTATATAGTGCTGCTGTATATATAGTTATCATTAGCTGTTTTTCGTCCTTCAGTTTTGGATGTAATATTGGAACGTCTCGAATATCCAACGCCAATATTAAAGAACTACAGTGGAAAGTATTCTTACAATGGCTAAAGTATTGAATTTCTGATTCATCATGCTCTGAAATCGTTTTCCTTGACGATGTTCGAACCTTGGTAGAATCGCTAGAACTAAGGATATTTATTCACTTGCCATTTCACACTGCGCATCATTATATTTTGTTATACTTTTTAACAAGTACAGACTTATTAATAAAAATATTATAATTTAATAATGTTATCAGGACCAGTTGTCAAAACAGCAAGTTAAAATTAGTTATTTTCTCAGATAACATAAATAATCCAGTTTGTCACCTGTTATTATACCCTACAGACGACCAAGGTTCTCTGCCTGTCGTTTTGTGTTTTACCCATAGTTCTCTCTGTCTTGTCACCTGTTATTATACCCTACAGACGACCAAGGTTCTCTGTCTGTCGTTTTGTGTTTTACCCATAGTTCTCTCTGTCTTGTCACCTGTTATTATACCCTACAGACGACCAAGGTTCTCTGTCTGTCTTTTAGTGTTTTACCCATAGTTCTCTCTGTCTTGTCACCTGTTATTATACCCTACAGACGACCAAGGTTCTCTGTCTGTCGTTTTGTGTTTTACCCATAGTTCTCTCTGTCTTGTCACCTGTTGTTATACCCTACAGACGACCAAGGTTCTCTGTCTGTCGTTTTGTGTTTTACCCATAGTTCTCTCTGTCTTGTCACCTGTTATTATACCCTACAGACGACCAAGGTTCTCTGTCTGTCTTTTTGTGTTTTACCCGTAGTTCTCTCTGTCTTGTCACCTGTTATTATACCCTACAGACGACCAAGGTTCTCTGTCTGTCGTTTTGTGTTTTACCCATAGTTCTCTCTGTCTTGTCACCTGTTATTATACCCTACAGACGACCAAGGTTCTCTGTCTGTCTTTTAGTGTTTTACCCATAGTTCTCTCTGTCTTGTCACCTGTTGTTATACCCTACAGACGACCAAGGTTCTCTGTCTGTCGTTTTGTGTTTTACCCATAGTTCTCTCTGTCTTGTCACCTGTTATTATACCCTACAGACGACCAAGGTTCTCTGTCTGTCGTTTTGTGTTTTACCCATAGTTCTCTCTGTCTTGTCACCTGTTGTTATACCCTACAGACGACCAAGGTTCTCTGTCTGTCGTTTTGTGTTTTACCCGTAGTTCTCTCTGTCTTGTCACCTGTTGTTATACCCTACAGACGACCAAGGTTCTCTGTCTGTCTTTTTGTGTTTTACCCGTAGTTCTCTCTGTCTTGTCACCTGTTGTTATACCCTACAGACGACCAAGGTTCTCTGTCTGTCGTTTTGTGTTTTACCCATAGTTCTCTCTGTCTTGTCACCTGTTATTATACCCTACAGACGACCAAGGTTCTCTGTCTGTCTTTTTGTGTTTTACCCGTAGTTCTCTCTGTCTTGTCACCTGTTATTATGCCCTACAAACAACGAAGGCTCTTTGCCTGTCTTGTGATCTACCATCAGCACAGGTTGTCTGCCTTTTTGTGGTTTACTTACAGTTCTGCCCGTGTATTCAACTTTGCCTTACATCTACAATAAAGCACAGTTTGTTTACCTATCTTTCTGCGCTCCACTTACAGTTTGTCTTTCTGATCAACTGTTGTTGCTTCCTACAAACAACGTAGCTCTGTTTGCCTGTTTTGTTAAATTTCGTAAACATCTCATTAATTTACGTTCTTGAAAAACACAGCTTCTTTCAACGGTCTATCCATGAATATTCTTCTTTGTTATAAAATAATAAACATGTTTCATTGTATTTTATTCTCCAGTCGTGTTTTAATGTCTAGTGTTTTATACGAACAGTATCCACTATCACAAACTGGTCATGGTGTTAATATGCGAGAACTTCTTTCATTTGAACGAAGATTATTTTTCATGAAAGACTCTTTAACCCTTTTAAGCACATACATGAACATAAGTTCAGTCATATCATTCTCAAAATAATCGTCGGATAATTCAGGTTCAGACCTAATAATCGTCATCGGTTTGAATACGTTCAATTGTTTTTCAAGTGTCAAAACACGGAAACGATTTGATGTCGTTTTGGGGCCTTTTTCCTCATAAAACTTAATACGTTTTCAACTACGAATATCACCCATGTAGCAATATACACTATATTGGATACGAGTCGGCGGCTGATATTGTTTATTTATTTTGTGAGCTCGATTTGCAGTTTTAGCGGGAAATTTCAAACTGCATCATGTGATCACCATACTTTATATTTTGGCTAGAAATGGAAGAAAAAAACGTAGTAGTGTTCTGTATCTATAAGGATTTTAAAATAATCTTAGGCCTCGGTATGGTTACGTGGTTAAGGTGCTCGAATCGTAATCTGAGGGTCGCGGGTTGAAATCTCCGTCGCACCAACCATGCTCGCCCTTTCAGCTGTGGGGGCATTATAATGTTACGGTCAACCCCACTATTCGTTGGTAAAAGAGTAGCCCAAGTGTTGGCGGTGGGTGGTAATGACTAGCTGCTTTTCCTCTAGTCTTATACCACTAAATTAAAGACGGTTAGTGCAGATAGCCCTCGTATAGCTTTGCGCGAAATTCAAACAAAACAAACTAAATAATATTTATGGCTAATCATCAAAACAATAATATACACAGTTTTATTTTACATCTAGATGGTATTATAAAGTTGTCAATCTTGAGGGAATGCTTTGTAGTCACTGAGAATGTTTCAGAATAGACTTCAACATGTATCTACTGCAGTGACTGGTCACTTTCTAAGGTCTCTATTTATTTGCCAACTTGACCCTCCCAGATCCCAAAATAATTCTGGATCCCAATAAAGTTGGGATGCGATACAGGAGAAGGAAAAGGAGAACATGACACCTGACCCTCATAGATCCTGATGAAGGTGAGCCAAGGTGATGGACGCACCTGAAGGGTTAAGCCTCATGTTTACTGTCTTGAAGCAGTTTGTTTATTTATCCTGATGAAGGTGAGCCAAGGTGATGGACGCACCTGAAGGGTTAAGCTTCGTGTTTACTGTCTTGAAGTAGTTTGTTTGTTTATTTATTCTGATGAAGGTGAGCCAAGGTGATGGACGCACCTGAAGGGTTAAGCTTCGTGTTTACTATCTTGAAGCAGTTTGTTTATTTATTTGATGATGAAATAATGTAAGAACATTAGTAAGGAAAATATGACGTGTGTTCTAACGCAACGCGGTTTAAAAGAATAAATGCTTTAACATGAAGCCCAAACATTTTGTAGGTTGTTAATTTAAATTCAGAGAAAAATTACCATAACAGAGAATTATTTGTTTTTGTGTGTTTCTCATTTGAAGAATAGTGCTATAACCTTGTAAGACAACTGTTGTTCTGTTTCTTCCATTGTTATCTTGCGTGTGGCAATCAGAGGCATTACTTAAATAAACTAGAAGATACAGTTAATTCAATAGTCGTATAAAATATATTTAAATTGTTGTTCCAATTGGTTTTCCAATATAAAAACACGTACACGTGTGTTCGGGTGTACGTGCTTTTCTTGTTGATAATTGCATGGGTAATCGGTCTATGCTGAGGATGTTTACCAACCGTTATAACGGTCGAAGGAGTTGAAAAGTGGGAGGCTGAGAGAAGTTTAATTAGGGCTAGCTAGCCTTCCTTACCTTACCGAAACTTAAGCTTTCTCTTGTTTAACAGTACGTATAAATAGAAACAAAAAAAAATGGAGTCAAGATAGTTATGTGATCTTTGCTTTATTTGGTTATTTCAGAATTGTGCATATAGCCGTTGTGCACTCATGACCGTAAACTGCAGAGTGCATATTTATAGGAACGGGTCACGAACTGGGAATTATCAGAATCACAATTCCAGAGGTTTAATTGCGAAGCCATGATTAGTCTATAAGTACAAAAATTTCAAAAACAAACAACATGATAATTATTGTCTATATCGTTGTACATTACAAGTTGACAAGTTACACTCAAACTGAACCTAAATCAACTTTCAAATGAAATAACAGAAGACTGTTACGTAAAAAGAAATGCTATGATTACCTACCACTTGGTGCCGGGCTGCGGATTGAAAGGTACAAAGTTCGAACTATAATGCGTCGTTGAATAATTTACTTTTGGGAGGCGGTATACTTGTAATGGTAAATGCTATTATTTGGTTCGGAATTACCGCATAAGAGACAGGCTTAGAGTGAACTTAAGGTTTCTGACCTGGTTGACTAGCTTATGTTTGTGTTTTGTTTGAATTTCACTCAAAGTTACGCAAGGGCTATCTGCGTTAGCCATCCCTAAATTTGTAGTGTAAGACTAGAGGGAAAGCAGTTGGTCTTCACCACCCAACGCCAACTGTTGGGCTACTCTTTTACCAACGAATAGTGGAATTGACCGTCACATTATAACGCCTCTACGGCTGAAAAGGCGAGTCAGTTTGGTGTGACGGGGATTCGAACCCGCGCCGCCCTTCAGATTACGAGTCAAGCGCCCTTACCAACAGGCTATGCCGGACCAGGTTAGCTTATGTGTCACATAAGACGTCGTTTAAATTACAAATACAACTGAATTAATTTTTTCTAGTATTTAATTTTTGAATGTTGTTTATACTGTGCGCACTTATGGCCATTTTAATTAAGCTGACCTATTGTTTTTGGTGAAATGTCACTAACTAATACTTAAAATAAATTAGGCTAACTAAAAATAAAAGACGCATTCTTTACCTTTTGTTTCATATAAAGACATGTTTTTTGTTGTTATAGTTTTCCAAGTAGAACAATAGTACAATTCTCAACGTCACAGCACTGCGTGTAGCATATAAGGAACTCAGTAAGTATAGCAATTGATGAAGGTTTTGTATGCCACGTAGAACGATTGACTTCTAATACACATTCCAACTCTAGAACGTATCTTCTCCCTCTCTCGTGTCTCAGTGGTTAGTAGATTGATAACGCTAAAAATCAGGTTTAGATACTTGTGATGAGCAGAACGCAGATAACTTTGTGTTTTACAACAGTCTAGAAGACGAACTATAGCATGTCCTGAAACTTACCTGCAAGTTTCTCAAATATGTTAAAGAACTGCTAGTATGAACATTCTGCTGTTCATTTCTACAAATGTGCGGCTAATCTCTCTGCGGTTCTTATGTTGATTAACTCAGGCTGATATTAAGAATGGAACAGAAGAAGCAGCTGTGCTAAATCGTCGACCACTTGGGGTCACAAACGAAAATACATCTTGAAATTATATTGCCGTCAGCTGAGCTAAATTCACCTCTGGTTGAATGTTCTTTTTTCTTTCCCTCCATATATAAACATTATGAAATAGTTGAAGTCTCTTAAACAATAAAACAGTTACTTCACATCAGTACTTGAATACACTGGGTTAGGACTAATTCCTATTTTCTAAACTGGCCCAGTCTCGAAAGAAGTTTATTAGGGTTAAGAACACCTATACTGTAAAGACTAGTCAAATTATTAATAAACTGCCTTATAAGTCGTATTCTAATTTATTTTTTTCAAATTGAACTCTGGTAAAGAACCTATGATTAATTTTGCTTTATTATACATACATATTTTGAACATGGTACGAGTTATTTTTACTAGAACACGTAATAAAAGAACATTTTGTAAATATAAAATGATATAGAGGTGATAGTACTAACAAGAATGCAAACGAGAATATAGAGATGATATAGCTATGGAAAGGTCATCCTACATGACTTTCAATATTCAAATTCCATGTTACATTGTAAAATGCACGAGTACAAAATGGTTATGAGATAGGTCAATTAGACCGACCTCGCAGCAAGAGTATGTACTAATTAAGACACGTTTCGAATCAACTTGATTTTCCTTGTGCTTACGTCCTACGCTCTTAGTTACACTACACTGATGCCTACCCTAACATGAACATCATATTTATTATGATAAACTGCATGCTATCAGTCAGGAATATATAACTTCCAAATGCAGTAATAGTAAAGTCAAGTGTTTATTTTATAATGTAACATTAAATTTTAATGTTTAAAATCGTGTAGAGATGATCTGTGTGTGGCTATAACGCCCTTATATTCTTATTTGCGTTTTTGGCACTGCTCGCGCTACATTATTTGACATTTACAAAATGTTTTGTATTACTTGTTTTGTGACGATATTTATCCTGACTGTAAGTTAGTGTATTCTATAAATGCGTGTAATAAAACTTAATATTACACGTATTGATTTTTTTTACTCCTTCGCTTCATACATAATATAGGAGTTCGCTCCCTGAAGACACCAAAGCATTGAGTATTCTACACGTTAAAGTAATCTAATATTCTTGTATTATTAGTTAGTAATTTCTATTACAGCCTGTAACTAAGATTTTTATAGGAACACTGGATTTCTGTAAAACAACAAACTAACTTTAAGGGATAATGATACTATAATTTACACTAGAATTATGAATTATTTTATTAATACTAGTTATTAGTAATAAGCGAATATACCGTACACTGCAAAGAAACACACACAACAAATTTAGGTTTAAAGTGACATTACTGATAAAGTAGTTGTGGACTTATCTCGACTGAAACAAGAAGAAAGATGAACAGTTTGTTGAGTTGGTCACTTTCTGGTTTGGTTTCTTAGTAATGGTGTATTGCCTTGTTTTTGGACTTGTTGGGTAGTGAAACAAGTGAAAGTGAGTGACAATCATCTTTTTAAAGTAAAATTCTGTCAGTGTTCATTTTTTAAGGTGCATATGTGTAGTATGCTTATTTAGTATCTTCACCGTTTCTATATGTCGTCTAAAGATACTATGATATAGTTTATTTACCTATTTAATTAATTAATATCAGGATATAATTATTAAAGTCTTATAAGCACAAAGCTGTACAATAGGCTATTCATGTTGCGTCCACCCAAGAGATGAAACCTCCAGTTTTGGTTATGTTTTCAAGTTCATCACTAAGCCACAGGAGGAGATGGTTATTGATGAATTTTGTTATACAAGGTCTATTTTTATCCAACCGAGTAGTGGGATTTGACCTTCACTCTTACAACTAACCTATAGCTTTAAAGCACAGAGCTCATTTTCACAGCAACATGATGCGAACCATGAAACACAAAGCCACACGTTGTCTACTCGCTATTGAAGAATAATCTGATATTGGTTAAAGTTCTAAAGAAATGTCTACTGTATGATAAAATCAAAAATTGATTTTTTATATATATTATTATATGACTGACTACGTATCTTGGTTTGTTTTGAATTTCGCTCAAAGCTACACGAAGGTTATCTGCGCTAGCCGTCCCCAAGTGTAAGGCTAGAAGGGAGGCAGCTAGTCATCACCACCAACCGCCAACTCTTGGGCTATCTTTTACCAACGCATAGTAGGATTGACTGCCATATTATAAAGCCCTCACGGGTGAAAGGGCGAGCATGTTTGGTGTGAGAGGGATTCGAACCCGCGACCTTCAACTTACAAGTCGAGTGCCTTAACCACCTGGCCATGCCGGATGATTACATACCTTCTACATTTTAAAACTAAAACAATATTAATTAAAACATCAAAACAAATGAAAACTAACATTATCCACAGTTAGGTGAAATTATGGAAATTTATTTTAAAGAAGAGTACAGTAGATTTATCAGTTAAAAAAAAGAACTAAACTCGAATTGAAATAATGGTGAAGCGAAATGGAACTTGTAAACATTGTTTTAGTATTTTATTCAGCACATAAAAAGTATTTATGTTTTAATATTTTCTTTTCTTTTTATAAAAGAAAAATTCTTTGAAAACTTTCAAGGTCCAGTTGATCACAAAGTAATGAACTAACGACATGGTTTTTAAAAGAATGTAAATAAAAACTATGTTATTGCTGTCTGTTTCATGCCTGGAGGGCGTTCCCATCGCGCAAGTTTCAAAGACGCGCCGCCCCCTGTTGGTGAAATAACATTAACAAAACAACAGGGCCGCTGATGGGAGATAAGAAACTTGGCCAGCAACAACAATAATTTGGAGGGAGGGGATGGTAATGGGGAACAATTTAAAGGTAAGAAAGTCTATTGAAAAGGGAAACAACTATCACATCACGCATCTTGTCAACGCACGTCTAACTACCAGAAATGTTAAAGGGGTTTGAAACGGAAACAGTAACACGTAACGATCATCTAATTTGTTCCACTTCCTTTCGTGTCTTACTTTTTTTTTTTCTGCTAAATGTTCGATGTTGTTATTACAATTGAACACCTGTGTTGTTTTTTTTTCCACATTGTTAGGTTTTGTTATACGAAGAACAAAACAACTGTACGTTCACATAAATAATTGTTATGTACTGAACTTATGCAACTAATTAGGGCTGCGCGTATTTATAAAGAAACGGTATCTGAAATATCAAATCGTTTGGTTCAAACGTGTTTGGTGATTATCCACGTGTTTCGTCTTTTGTTCGCACTCACTATTTTATGTGTCCTACATGCGGCTGCAGTAAAAATAAATTGTAAACTGATTCAAAAGTTAGTTTGTTTATGAATTTCTAGCAAAGCTACACCAGGGCTATCTACGCTAGCCGTCTCTAATTTAGCATTGTAGCACTAGAAGAAACGCAACTAGTCATCACCACTCACCGCTGCCAACTCTTGGACTATTCTTTTACCAACTAATAGTGGGATTGACAGTTCCATTATAACGTCCCACGGCTAATAGGTCTGGCATGTTTGGTGCGATTGGGATTCGAACCCGCAACCCTCAGATTACGAGTCCAGCATCCTAATCACTTGGTCATGCCGGGCCAACAGATAAAATAAGTTTGTTGTTTGTTTGTTTTTTAATTTCGCGCAAAGCAACACGAGAGCTATCTACGCTAGCCGACCCTAATTTTGCAGTTTAACACAAGAGGGAAGGCAGCTAGTCATCACCGCCAACTCTTGAGCTACCCTTTTACCAACGAATAGTGTTATTGACCGTAACATTCTAACGCTAACACGGATGAAACGAAGAGAGTGTTTAATGGGATTCGAACGGTTGAACCACCTGGTCACAATAGGCCTGCCTTATTCATTAAGACATGACTATTGCAAACCTCACGAGACCTAAAATAAATGTACAGTATACTGAATATGTAATCGACAAAACTGCCAAGAGATTTTTACCAACAAAGAAAAACCAGGTAGTATAGGTATATATATTACAAAGCAAACAAAGAGAGTTTCCTGAGTGCAATGTTTTCACTTTCTCCAGGAGTCGAGGAGAAAGAGGAGTTCTCCAAACTCGTAATTGGTTGTTGAAAATATTGACAATTGTGACACCACAAAACTTCATCCCAATACATATGTTCTTTATGTAAGAAAGCATTATAAATCTGAATATAAATTGCATGAACCGAGCCTTTAACAATATAATAATTTAAAACAAAACATATTGCTTTTCATTTTATTATGCTATCCAAATTATGCAGAAATTATACGTACACAGTTTCCAGTTATTATATTTTGCAAACGTACACTTGATCTCTTATTCTACGAGGAAATTCGGTGTTCATTTTCATTAAATTTGCGAACTCGCTGATACGAAATAAACTAGGTTACGTCATTCCAAAATTGGGAACGATAGGCTATACCAGAACATAGAAGATGGAAGGACTCAGCCACTATAATCCAGACGGAAGGGCTCAGCCGCTATAATCCAGAAGGACTAAATCCTATTTTCATTTCCTGGAAATGGCTTAGTCACCAATCTTCTAGGGGAGTTAAATCCCATTTCTTGGGATGGGATAAGTTATCTATACTCCTGGAGAGTTCAATCCCATTTCCTGGGATGGGATAAGCTATCAATACTCCTGGAGAGTTAAGTCCCATTTCCTGGGATGGGATAAGTTATCAATACTCCTGGAGAGTTAAATCCCATTTCCTGGGATGGGATAAGCTATCAATACTCCTGGAGAGTTAAGTCCCATTTCCTGGGATGGGATAAGCTATCAATACTCCTGGAGAGTTAAGTCCCATTTCCTGGGATGGGATAAGCTATCAATACTCCTGGAGAGTTAAGTCCCATTTTCGTTTTCTGTGAGAGCCTTCAGCCCCATAACTACAGCATAGTCGACACCATTGGCTGAGATATGTCGTGCTAGAAGAAACGTTTTCGAATGTGAAAACTAAATTATCTAAGTTAACAGAAGAAGGCCTACGAAAGAATGTACCTAGGTGGTGCTTCTACCAGCTTTTGGTAAAAAAAACTGGTGTTGAAACACTTCTTTCATATTTTGGTACACCGCAAGAAACCGGGTTTCAATTCCCGTGGTGGGCAGAGCACAGATAGCAGATATCCCATTGTGTGGCTTTGTGCTTAATTCCAAACAAACAAACATTTTGTATTGCCACAAATATCATTTATAATAAGTGATTCTACCACGTTCAGCACAGGTAAGTAATATTGATGAAGGGTTAGTTTAACTCTTTCATATGAGTTTGGAACTGTAGAAGAAAGGGTATTAGTTATCCTTCAAAATTATCATGGTTTGCCAGTTTCAAGTTTCAGATAAGTAACAAAATATGAGAACGTGTCTTTTTGTTGTTTTGATTTTGTAAGTAAAAATGAATCTGTTATTTACGTATAATCTTGGCAACTGAGGATGTTTTTGACTGATTGTTGTCGTTAGTGTTGTTGTTTCTTCATTTATTAAAACATCAATCAAAGGAAGGTGTATAATGGACGGTCGGGTATGTCCAGCATATCTCTGTTTAGTTAATCTGTGTTCAGGGATACTGATGAGGAGTGGATTCTCGGAAACCAGTGTAACCCAGTAACGCGTGCTAGTCAAAGTGTAGATTGAAATGGACTTTCCTGGCACTTATATTTAGAAATTAAAGAATTTTCGAAATGCTAAGTTTACTTATCACTACAATGAGTTTTCAAATAATCCCGTCACACCAAACATGCTTGCCCTTTCAGCCGTGGGAGCGTTATAAAGTGACGATTAGTCCAACTACTTGTTGGTAAAAGAGTAGTTCAACAGTTGGCGGTGGGTGGTGATGACTAGCTGCCTTCCCACTAGTCTTACACTGTTAAATTAGGGACGGCTATCGAGGATAGCCCTCGTGTAGCTTTGCGCGAAATTCAAACCAAACCAAATAACCCCTTCAAAGTAGACTAAGTCTTTTATTCAATATTAATATGGGAAGTTATCTATTATATGAACGTTCAACAACATTATGTTTTAATATATGAAATTTGAGGGTAAGATATTACAACACTGAAACAATGTGTGAGATTTGGTGTGGGTGGTGAGATAAGAATATCTTAGTTTTGTTTTAACTCTGATTTCGCAACCATATCCTTATCTTAAACCATATCCTTGTTTTAAACCATATCCTCGTCTTAAACCATAACCTCGTCTTAAACCATAACCTTGTTTTAAACCACATCCTTACCTTAAAATATACGTCCTTTTATCCACGGGAACGTTATGATATTACGGTCATATCCCACTATTCGTTGGTTAGAGAGAGTAGCCCAAGAGTTAGCGGTGGGTGGTATTAATTAGCTGCTTTCCTTCCATTCTATCAGTTTTAGTTTAAGGACGGCTAGCGCAGACACCCCTCGAATAGCTTTTCGCGAAATCCAAAACAAACAATTACAAATATCTATTAAGTTCATTGGTTAACTTGTGTTTCAAAATTAGAAACAGGGAAGTCATTTAACTCTGGTTGAGTATTGTGTACATTCTGTGTCTTAACATTTGATATTTATGGTTCGGTATTTCCGTTTCTTCGGTACACAAACTGAAGTGAAGTTTGTCTGTGATTGAGCTCATTCAGTTTTAAAACTTAGCGATCTCAAATGTTGAATGGCATCTCAAATTTACAGAACTATCAGGTTTCTATTCCTATCCAACAATTTGTACGTTAAAAATGCTGAGTAAATTCGGGTCAAGGCAGACTTTGGGGGTGGGGGGTAGAAATTTTATAAGATAAGTACGAATTGATTTGTAAACAGCCTATATTGGATTGAAGCAAATATTGCGAATGAAATTCCCAAAGTTAATATATATCGAAATGATAGGCATCACTAACTTCCATTTACTCCCCAAAAATCAACCATCTAACGTTTTCAAACGTTCTAGACAACCACTCCCTTCTCTTGTCTGTGGGACTTGACTCCCCCTGTCCAAAGACACCTACATATACCAGAAATCAGTGCGTAACTTCTGGTAACTATTAAAAACTGTGTTCAGTTCGAACACTGAAGCGTAAAAGTCCAAAGTAACGTAAAAGTTTCCTTTATATTAATGGGAAAGGAACCAGTTTAGTGGGACTCAGAATTTTCATCCGGGATTTGATAAACAACAGATGGAAGAAAACTTTGTCGAGCAACATAACAGCTTAATAATAATAAGCACCACCAGTCAGGGAAACAGTGTCGTGTAGAAGTTTTTACGTACCAGGAGACGCCAACAGCAAGATTTATTTGCTTTGCTTTATAAACATTGGTAAACAAGTGTGCGGCATTTTTTTTTCTCAGTGAACTTTCTCACATCTCCGTAAGACACATTTTGCAACTCCGCCCCCAGTTTAAAAATCCACTGGTGTGACCCATGAGTGCGAATATTGCGCAACAAAAGGGGTTATCTGTGCTCGCAAAGGGACGCGAACCATAAATAGACCGTCAGGATCTCAGTTTGGGATGATAACTGTTAGGCCTCACTCTGTTCAAAGTCAATGGAGAGAAAGGTTTGGTTTGTTTTGAATTTCGCGCAAAGCTACTCGAGGGCTATCTACGCTAGCCGTCCCTAATTTATCAGTGTAAGATTAGAGGGAGGGCAGTCAGTCATCACCACTCACCGCCAACTTTTGGGCTACTCTTTTACCAACGAATAGTGAGATTGATCGCAATTTATAACGTCCACACGGCTGAAAGGGCGAGTATGTTTGGTGCGACAGAGATTCGAACCCGCGACCTTCGGATTACGAGTCAAGTGCGTTAACCACCTGGCCATGCCACGTCGAGAGAAAGGAGTGGATGTTGTTAGAAAGGGAAGTGAACACAGCAATATACGCTTTGTCTATTAGTAACAAGTGTCCAACCCAAGTAGTGTGACAAGAGGGTAGAGAGGAAAATTATATTTGAAAAAAAAAAAAAGGTGTTGTGTTAGGGTTAATGTTGAAATTCATCTTTAAAACGTAAGTGAAAGAGGAAGTTGTTCAGGACGTGATACAAATAGTGTGTGTGGTTTCTTTAGCTCGAACGTCAATGAAACACAATATTGTTCAAGACATGATCTGTCGTGTTTTGCTGAAATTAAGAGAAAGAATACCAGAGAACTAAAACTTCTATTTTACTGCTTTACTCGGCGCAACGTCAATGAAACACAATATTGTTCAAGACATGATCTGTCGTGTTTTGCTGAAATTAAGAGAAAGAATACCAGAGAACTAAAACTTCTATTTTACTGCTTTACTCGGCGCAGTCGTTTGTTGTCCGTTTTTTGTAAATAAACGCTATTTTGAATGGTTGATTTGGTGTAGTAAAGTTTTTGTGTTTATCAGGTTTGGAACCAGAGGAAAGATTAAAATAATCTGTCAACAAATCTCCAGTTTTGTATTATTGTTTTGTTCTGTGTGTGCTCCGAAAGCATTTGTTACAATGCCATATGCTATTGGATTCTCAGTGTTACAAAAAAAATTCAAAAGTTTCCAAGGGTCTAGCGACTTCTAGGATTCTGTGAGAATGTTCTTCCTCTAAGTTAAATCTCAAACAGTGTTGCTGTTTAAAAGTTTTTGTCTATATAACTTCGTGCTTAATTATTACATGTGGACAGGTTATGGATGTAGATAAGTCAAACACAATTTCATGTTTTATGTGATGCTTGATATCTTAAGCAAAATTTCCTTCAGATAAGAGAAATGTCACTCTTTTACTCATCTGGTAAGAACATTGAGTAAAATTACAACAAAACCCAATCTTACTTATAAGAAATATTAACGTATACTGTTTTATTTTTTATTCATCTCCAGATTTATTATATAAGTAAATCCAGAAGACAGGCATCGATATTCTGGTGATGAACTCTGCAATATATAATTCGAATTATTTTATATTTATGGCCCACCTCCTAAGGCTATTCGCTCGGGTCCCGTCGGAAGCACGCGCTACCACAAGGGGTTTATTTGCTCAGCTCTTTGGAGTGAATAGCAATACTGGCTGTCACTTTACATTGTACTCGCATCTAACAATGCAGTATACACTCAACAACAACGCGTCTCAAATCTTCGACCTTCAGATATGCAGCCCTATAACTTAACGTCCAGCTAAGTTAACGTATAAGCCCCACGCTAGTACGGCGGTATGTCCACGGATTTACAACGCTACAAGCAGCGGTTCGATTCCCATCGATGGGCTCCGCAGATAGCCCGATGTGGCTTTGTTATAAGAAAAAAAACACTAAGTATATAATGTTTCTTCCCGTGTTTTATCAATAATGACCTGAATATTTCGTAACAGTATATCTCAAATAATTACGTAGCCTAACGAATATTCATTCCCACCATTTTTATATTCAAAATTTAACATCATGTATTATTCACTGAGCGGTTCCTACCATTGCTCTCTTGAGCAACACTTTAAACACATCTCTTTCTGCTAAAAAGAGGCCGTAGACCTCTGATTGCTCGCCATTTCTTTTAAGAGACTGGAATAAAATAAGCTATAATTTTAAAGTTATAATAAAGTGGTTCTCTAGTGTGAGCTGCTGATCGCAGTGACGACGCTAGGTATAAAAAAGCAGTTCTAGAACACCTAGAATGTTCATGGTGATGTAATAATTTAAAAACTTCGAAGAATTTGGAACAGTGAAAGTGCACTATAAATAGGAGTAATCAGTGTGAAAATGAACAAGAATTCAGTGAAGTATTTAGTGTGTTATTCAATTCAATGGATTACGTGTTCATCTATGAAAGATGTATTTTAAGTGGGGCCTAACTTTAGTTGCGTAATTTATGTTGAAAAGGTTATTTATGAGATTAGGCGTGCAAATAAACGTGGTTGTAGCAAATACATTTGAAGAACTTAATTGCGTCATTATCGTAACTTGAACTGGACTCAGCATTGTTTTAAACAAATAATACAAATGAGCCCTCCCAACGACATAAAACGTTTCAACTAGTGTTAAAAAATATTCATGTGCAAGTGATTTTTTTAATTATGGAGAATAATTTCGAAATATTAAACAGTTTCTAAATTCAAGGGATATTACTCAAAATGCTTGTGGTGATTGCTAATAAAATTCAGTAAGTAAACGAAATTGATAATAAATATAATATGACTCGTTTCTATTTCTGAAATAAAGATTTAAAACTGTTTTATTTGTAAGATTAATCCGTCACAAAACATGTTTGCTGTTTCAGCCGTGGTATTGTTATAAAGTTACAGTAAACCCCACTATTCGTTGGTTTTTTTTTTTAATTTTGTGCAAAGCTACATAAGAGACATCTGTGTTAGCCGTCCCTAATCAAGCAGTGTAAGACTATAGGAAAGGCATCTATTCATCACCACTCACTGCAAACTCTTGGGCTACTCTCTTTTCCAACAAATAGTGGTATTGATCCTCACTTTATAACACATCAACGGCATAAAGGGCGAGCATATTTAGTGTGACGGGGATTCGAACGCGCACTCTCTGATTACGAGTCGAGCGCCTTAACCACCCGGTCCATGCCGGACCAAAAGTGATCGTTCGGTGGAAATGAAAAAAAAACAAAGAAATTATTGGATCTTACGTAACAATAAAAAAAACAACTGTAACAAACGCATGCGCAATTGGCTTAAATGGCTATGAAATATTAGGGCGTTTTATCACACGGTCTTTGATATTTAATTTTTTATAATATTATATTACAAACATTACATCTCGTCAGGAAATTGTATCTCTTGTGTATCTCATGTTTTCTTTGTACACGTTTTACATTTTGGACTAAGTTGCGTGTGTTTATAACGGAATTTATCACACATTTAAAAAAATAAAAATTACTTGACGCCACCCTCTCTGGACTGCTGCTACCCTTCCACAGTGTGCCCCGCTTACACTGGACGAGAAACAAATAAAACAATAACTTAAATAACAGTACACAGAAGTACTGGTGTTACAATGAAATTAATCATGCATATCTCGGCCTCTCTGTCCTTTTGGTATGCTGCACATGTTTGAGATAATTCTGAGTTATTATACGTATAAGCTGCATTTCGTTATCCAAGCGTGACACAGCGGTTTGATTGCTTTCAAGTTGAGTGTTATTATTTTGGATAAAATAGTTTTATGCGCAACCATTAATTCCATCTGGATAACTCGTACACAGCTACGAAAGAACGTGACCTCCAGGTTAATTGTAATGCATACTACGAAGGCAGTAAGCGACAGGATTGTATAAAAATAATAATAATACGTGTACGTGTGTGTACACACATCTACGAAAGATTCGGTGACAGTATCTCTGTAAATGTTTTGGTTTCTACAAGCCTTATTCTCGCCATATTTAAACAAGGTTTAACCATAAAATCCATATATAGTAAAATGTATCTAAAGACCAGCTGTCACAGAACAGCGCTATAAAAAGAACAACCTACTCTTTGTTCTCAGAGCTAGTTTTCTTGTATCTAGTAGCAACCTTTATAACAAGTATAAATCATGGACTAATTGTGTTATTCAAGATGAAAATATTTGATTGTTTATTTTTACAATGCTCTCACTTTCTATTTAAGAAGTAATTGAATCAGTTTCACGTTTCCACGTACATTCAATGCACTTGCTAATAAAAAAAAACATTCTAGCGGTGTATTTTGTAACTAGTCACGAAATTAACTTGGGCGAAATACTATCGCATTTAAAAGTAAATATTCCAATATAACTGCTTTGAAACAAAAGTATTCACCGCGTTAAAATATTGAAAGTTATAAAGGCAGATTGTTAACTTGTCGGCTAGAAGTTAAGGGATAATTTTGCTTTGCTGGATAGTGCATCAGCATTTCTCAATGTAGGGACAGCACGGACGCTCGTGGTAAAGCAATGCGAAAAACACCTTGATTTTCTTCCCTACAGGTCATCAGAAGCTAGATATGAAGGGTTATCTGGCACAGTCGCTCCATCTCCAGCGGATATTTGCCCCAGTACTGTCCTTTTTCTCGGTCATAACAAATTGTCAATAACATTCTGTAACAACATTTTTACTTTTTCTTGTTCCTGGACAGAAAGTGTTATTTCCCAATTGCTTATGCCTAATGTAAATGGAAAAGGCCTATTTTTCTCCTCAAACTTTGCTTTTGTGACCTGTGACCGTATAACGAAAACATGATGGGAGACTATATTTGGGGGCTGATACGTGAAAGTGATTTACATTACAGTCGCAAATCTCGAAAAACTGCTCACTTCTAAACATTTTTGTGCATTTTTGTATAACTTTAGTATAAATACATGTAAATCTTGATCCATATGTTGTTTTATTCAGACCTTATGTAAATGAAAATGTGCAAATTTGCCCGTTTTTACATAGAAAATAGGTTAATTTCTAAATTTCATTATCCAGGTCACAAAAGCAAAGTTTGAAGGGAATAACGGCCATTTTCTGTACTTTTACAACATAAGCTATTAAGAAATAACACATACTATCCAGGTACAAAATTTATGTTACATAGTGTAATTACTAAAAGGTACGTTTAACACCACACCTTGTGTGTTACGGGTTATTACGGAAAAAAACAAGTTTTGAAAAGAATGACACATAGGAACTTGTTTGTATTTGCTGTATATTTAAAAAAAGATATACTATTAAGTGTTAAAACGCAAGAATTTACTGTGTTTATTTTTGGATTTTAAGTTGTTGAAGACATAAAAAAATAGTAATAAACGCATGTGTAATTGGTGTAAATGACACTGAAGTATTAGGGGTTTCTATTCCGCGATCTTTAATATTCAATATTTTGTAATATTATATTACAAATATTAAATATTACATCTCTTTAATATAATGTTATGGTCGCGTAACGTAACTTGAGCGTCGCGGGTTCGAATCCCCGTTACACCAAACATGGTTACCCTATCAGCCGTTGGGGCGTCATAATGTAAGGGTCAATCCCACTATTCGTTGGTATGCGAATAGCCCAAGAGTTAATGGTGGGTGGTGATGACTAACTGCCTTCCCTCTAGCCTTATACTGCTGTTAAAATGAACAGCTAGTATTTTTCAAAGTGGAATCTTAAATCTTTAGATCCACCCCCCACACTTACCCACATGTTGTTTGAAGGTAAAACTTTAGATCGATTGAATAGGAATGAAAGAGGATATTGTTTTTGTTTTATATGTACCAGAAGAAACTCAGTCCAAAAAATCTCTCCATTCCCAACTCCTCCAAAATGCCTAGCTTCACGATGTTTGAAAAGTACCCTCCTTCCTTCCTCCCCTCCCCTCCACAAAGAGCCCCTATCTATAAACATATTATTGTTTAAAAGTTAAATTAGTGGCAAATATTCTGTTTTATTAACGTGTCTTCCTATGTTTAGCCCTAGATCATAAAGACTCGGGCTTGTGTTTTATAATACTTTATGTTTTTTTATAATATCACAAGCCTTAACTTGAACGATACTGCTACGTTTTAATTCATTTAAATTACTAGCTCGTAGAACGCGTACTGTGCCTTTCGTATATTCTGTATCCTTCAATCCGCCGCTTCGTAGGAGGTAGATGGCCACCTGCTGGTGTGTTTTTATACTGAAGCCAGACTTGTCGAAAACTTCGAATATCGACGTCTTACAGAAGAAAATACGTTCGTTGTAAGTTGTAGCTTAGCATTGGATGATCCACTCGTTTAAACGTTCTGCTTGTCTATCTATCCATCAACTGATATAAAACTGATTCCGTTCTTAGTATTCGTAACAGAAACAAGTAACAATGTCCACAGTGAGCATAACGTATACACTGTCTTGGGTTTTATACGTATTACGCTCAAGGTATACTTATATGCTAAATGCATCATGAAATTTTGTTATAAACTTATATAACAGAGATGGTAGCCAGTTTCTTCCTTTAATGGTAATTTTTTTGCGAATAAGGCAACAAATTTGAATGTCAAAGTTACTACTTCCTGAACAATGTTAAACGGCACTTCCCGTTATGAAACAGGTGCGTCAGAGCTTAAACACAGAGTACATTGAGAAGTGATGAAAGATGAAACGTTGGAACTGAAGTACAAGTTAATTGGATGTTTTAGGCTACAGTTCAGTGTCTTACAAACGTGTACTTTAGTGAAAACGTTTCAGCAACGTCTTTCATGACACCATTGTTCTGTTCTTCCTTGATGTAGCACGCGCTACGTTAGTATTATAATGATAGGTGTGCAAGCACACTAGTAGCTTGCATGAAAGCCTTGTTTGCTGCAGTTATAAAACCACTTATAGTGTGTGGTTTTCCACACGTGATCTGCAAACTTTCGAAAGATTCCATCGAATAGAAAATTATTCATTTACCCGCATAAGTTGGTATATACTTCACTTACTTATACATATATATATATATATATCATAAATTGGTGTATATCTGGATTTAGTGGTATCGCATACCAACTTAGCCCTTCTAGTAAACAGTCACACATTTCTGTTAACACTGTGGCTACAGCAACTGTAATGTTGTACCAGTTTGGTGGTAATTTAGAATCTTATGTCGATAGTACTACTTCACGCTGTAAAACATTGTATTCATCTACGTTAACAGAATGAACTGAGAAACCTTATGTAAGACAAATTCTAAAGAGCTATTTTCAACTCTGAATGTTTGTCCTACAAGTCTTTTTAGTTAGTGTTTGCTAACGAGTCTTTTTCAATAGGGGATCTTAAATTTATAGACCCAATCCCCCGCCCAATCCCAGAGGCTTAGCAGTAAGTCTGAAGGCTTATAAGAGTAAAACCTGGGTTTCATTACCCGTGGCGGGTACAGCACAGCTAGTCTCTCGTATAGCTTTACGTTTAACAATAAAACAAACTTAAATTTATAACTGTACTTTTTAGCATAAAAGTCTAATGCTACAATGCATTTAAAGATAAAAACTCTCCTTACAGTATATTATCTAGAAAATACAATATATTTTTATACGTTTCACAATATTTACGTCTGATATTGTGGTGGAAAATTTTCTCATCTTCAGTGCTGGTTTTTTTGTTGTTTTTTATCTTATTGATTCTTTCATGGTTGAGAGCAAAAGCAATGACTGGGAAATTTGAAATCCCCCAGTTTCAATTAGCTATGTCGGGAAGCTTCAATTTCCTTTCATATCGTAGACTTAAGGGCTGTAGAAGTTTTAGCGTTTTGGTCAAGAGTAAACTGAAAGCTATCTTTTTTCACCCTCTCAACAACGTAGGCGCCATTTCGATAAGTTTGATGACGTGTGGAGAAACCTTTTCCTGAACTAAAGAAACCAACTTATATATTTCTCTCTCTTTTTTTTTCTTTCACATCATTTGAAAAGATTATTGTTAGCTTTCGTGTCTTGCAATAATAGAAGCATTATACGTTAAAAGTCTCGCCTCTGATAAAACAGTTGTCTCGCGCGTGTCTTTCTTAACAGTCAGGCACGATGTTAAGATAGCGTCACTTTCAGAATAATTATTATCTATTTCTGTCTGTTTATACTATCCACGAGTTGACAAAATTAAGCAATATCACTTAAAGTTTAAAATGAAATAATTACACATAGTTTTTTTTATCAGTAATGTTTTTCTACAACTCTGGCGTTGTCTGTTTGTTTCCTTTTGCGCGCATAGGGAGACCCAAAGCGATACTTACACACATACACAGTAATAATTAGGGTAAGTGAAAGTTTTTAAAGTCGTTTGAATGACTTAGTTACAAATTTGGGGAGCAACTTTTCCTGATTTGATACTTGAAAGATCCCCTTCATTCGTATATTTAGGCGTTAAAATCCCCAAATACCATAGGCCCTCATAACAAACACATTACAGTAACTTTATCCCACCACAAGTTCGTATAAAATATGTTTTTTTTACAAGCATGGCGATTAGTGAAACAATTCCACACATATTTTGTCTCAATGGTTTAAAAGTGTAAAATTTAAGCAGGCTGGTCGTGTTCTTATGGTCAGCGTATCAGGACTATGAATCCCAGGGTATATGTCTCACATCTCATTACCGCAACATAGCATTCCACAATTTGGCTTGGCTTGTTTTGAATTTTCGCAAAGCTACTCGAGGGCTATCTGCGCTAGCCGTTCCTGATTTAGTGTAAGACTAGAGGGAAAGCAGCTAGTCATCACCACTCACCGCCAACCTTTGGGCTACTCTTCTACCAACGAATAGTGGGATTCACCGTCACTTTATAACGCCCCACGGCTGAAAGTGCGAGCATATTTGGTGTGACGGGGATTCGAACTCGTGACTCTCGGACTGCGAATCGAGTGCCTTAACCACTTGGCCATGCCGGGCCTCCACAAATTGGAGCCGTGGTTGTGTTATAAAAGTAACAGTCGAATCTTACTACTCGCCAAAGAAGTATTGCCCAACGGTTGACGGTGCGGGCTGCTGACTACCTGCTCCAGTCTATGAACTCAAAATTAGAGATGACTACATGTAACTAGCCTTTAGGCAGCTTTGCGCGAAAATGGTAAAATAGACGAGCAAAGAGATTCGGTTGAAGTAAATTTGAAGAAAAACAAAAGTTAGCTTATTTTACCTTTAACATGATTGAACTGTTGTGTGCTAATTCTATCATTACAAAATACTAATTAACTTTGAGTCACACTGTAGTGTCTTGAAACTGAAGAATGATAGAATTCAACGGGATCGTGTTTATTGTTATGTTAAAATATTTGTAGGTTCTACTACAGTAAATGCTGGAATCAGTTTGTTGTTGTTTGTTCAGTGTGTGCTGAACGCTAACAAACAGTGTTTACTTGTAATCTGTTTATTGTATTGTGTTTGTTAGGCAGTGACTAAAAGAAACAGAAAGAGCAATATAGTAAACAGGAGGAGCGATATGATAAACAGTAGGAACTATAGTAAACAGGAGAAGCAATATGGACATTTTCCTTCACATTATGCGACTAGGCTGTTAGTATATATACATGAATAACAGCGAACTAGGTGTTTAATTGAATATTTCTTACTGGTGATGGTAAATAGTGACGACAAGGAGACAGTTGAAGAGAAAAGCACGTGACCAGAGGGGTCTATTATCAGTTGTTTCCGATCATCCTTGTTTAGAGTTCAATATTTTGTTATTCATAGTATTGACTCCCTTAACCTTGAGCGCGGTCATCTTGTTGACATATGACCTTTATGATAAGCTCCGATTGGAAAAAAAAAAAGAAAAGTGGTACGTGATGTTTTGTAGTACGTGATGTTTTGTAGTACGTGATGTTTGGTTTGTAGAGAAAAAGACAGAAAGGGGACAAACTTAGTTATTTATGAGTAACTACAGGGGCCGTCCTGGAATCTAAACATCAAACCAGAACAAGTTAGTATTCATGTTGTTGTTGCGATATTATTCTTTATTTTAATTTGTATAAACGAGGAAAACCATTATTAAAGTCGCTTGGCCTCTTCATTACGTAAGAAGTGAGGCCTTTTTTTTCTGTTTATTTTTACAAATAAAAATCTAGTTTTTTTAAATAAATACCAAATACACATCAACGTACCACAGTAAATTATATATTTATACAGTACTTTTAATGTACATTAATTATACTTGAAAATGCTGTCCCTTGGTGTAACTTATTAATTATAGAATTAAGGAAAACAAAGACAGTTGAAATATTTAGTAATAAGGGAAGAATTTTTTGAAACGTACAACTGCATTTGTTTTCCACAATTCTGTAATTTTAATATTTTATATCGAGGTTTTTGGCTTTTTTCTACAAAAACACAAAGTTTATTGTTATAAAACAGAAACAAATATAAGCTCTTATCATCATGATTACCTTAACTGTTTTATTATTATTTTTTTCGATGTCTTGTAGAAAATTGCCCCTTGCTAGTATAGTGGGTCTACGGATTTACAACACTAAAATAAGGGGTTCGATTCCCCTCGATGGGCTCAGCAGGTAGCCCGATGTGGCTTTGCTATAAGAAAACACACACACATTTGTAGAAAATTATAAATCGGCAAGTCCTATGACAACTACTGCCAATATAAAGTCGCGGTGGGACAGAATGTATAAGAATTATATTTCAATATTTTTTGGCGTTTCTTTGATGATGCTAACAAAAACTGACCGCTTGTGAGAGAGTACTCAATGGCCTTTTCCGACGCAAAAATTTATACACTCAAACGATGAAACTGTGTTAATTTCTAAAACGGGTATATCTATTGTACTTACTGGGGGTGGAAAATAAAGAAATGGATCAACTTGGGTAACTGGGACTGTCAAAAAAAGATGCCTAAAACAAGCCTTTGGTAACCAAACTGCGACGTCTCGTCACAGGTTAGAATTCAGGAGTACAGAGGTCGGTGTCGAACCTAACTGTTGGGAGATCCGTATAGATTATCTTGCGTACGGTACTTTCCAACAGTTACGTTCGACACCGACCTCTGTGCTCCTGAATTCTAACCTGTGACGAGACGTCGCAGTTTGGTTACGTGGACGTGCCACTTATGTTGCTTCCACGACGTAGCCGTTCAACTGAGAGCGTACCTCAAACAGCTCTTCCATACGAAGACAAATCGACCTAATCGTTGGATTTAAGACCAACAGATTTGTGTATGATTGGATTGTTGGAATGAGCATTGAGAACCCGTTGTGCTTGAAACTAGATGGATTTTGGAAAGTATGCAGGGAGGAAGGGTCTATTTTTGACGAGGCCTTTTACAATTAATACTATGCTGCAGGATTGTAGATGCACAGTCGTCAGATAGACCATGACCAACTGTGGTGATGTTGACCGTAATGACGTTGTGAATCTATAAAATCGTTCTAAAATAATATTTTAAATGTGTATTTCCCATGACCAATTATTTCGATTCAGCCGAAGCATTTGGGAAGGGGAAATACTTGGGGGGGGAGATGAAATGATAGGTGAAAATACGGATGCCCGTACAACTCTAAATAAATACTTAACATGTACATTATCACCTTTAAAATTCACTGGATTTTTTAACTAAATTTTCCCACTTAAATTGTACAAAACACTCGAACACTGCATGTGAACAGAACCAGGATAAACGTGTAGCTCAAATTATTTCATTTACCTTCATTAACTAGACTACTATGATATAAAACCTTCATGATACTCTCAACAAGGAGCGTTATGTGGCCCACAGTGTACTCAGAGACAATATTACTGGAGCGAACTCGTGCATTATAAACAGTGATTAAAAGAACTTCCACCCTTCTACATTAGAGGGCGTGTTTTTATTTTTTTATATTGAATTTAAAAAATCGACAAAATTTAGCAGGAATTTTCACACAAGTAAATTTCGGCTGTACAACCTTTGTTGTAAATTTTGGCTGTTCAACCTTTGTTGTAAATTTCGTACAAAGCTACCCGACGGTTATCTGCGCTAGTCGACCCTAACATTTCAGTAATAGACTAGAGAGAGAAAGCAGGTGGTTAAGGCGCTCGACTCGTAATCTGAGAGTCGCGGATTCGAATCCCCGTCGCACCAAACATGCTCGGCCTTTTTAGCCGTGGGGGTGTTATATTGTAACGGTCAATCCCACTATTAGTTGGTAAAAGAGTAGCCCAAGTGTTGGCGGTGGGTGATAATCACTAGCTGTCTTCCCTGTAGTCTTACACTGCTAAGTTAGGGACGGCTAACCCTCGTGTAGTTTTGCGAGAAATTCACAAACAAACAAATTCTTGTTGTTGTCGTTTTTTGTTTAAGATTTGTTTTGTATTTTTCATCTTGATTTTTTTTATATTATTCTAAAAACTGGCTACCAGCAACGACATAACTTTATTTCCATAATTGTAAAGCAATAATTTAAGTTCGTGCAAAGCTACTCGAGGGCTATCTGCGCTGGCCGTTTCTAATTTATAACTAGAGGAAAGGCATACACCCAGTCATCACCACCCATCGCCATCTCTTGGAATACTCCTTTATGAACGAATAGTGGGATTAATTATAACATTATAACGCCCCTACGGCTGAAAGGGAGAGAATGTTTAATGTGACGGTGATTTGAACCAGCGACCCTCAAATTACGATTTGAGTTCTTTAACCCGCTAGCCATGCCGACCCTGTAAAGTAATGTTTTTAAAAATATATTTTAAACAGTCATTGAAAAAAGCGTAAGACGCATGCTCTGTAGATGAGTCAACAGATCAGTTTTTAAGGGAAGTAATCTATGCAGGATCTAGTCTGTTGGGAAATGTTTCATTTCTCCGAGTTGGACGAGAGAAGTTTCAAAACTTTCGGTTTTATGTCTTGAGACCCGAAGCCTAATTACAACAGAAACTACGTTATAGCCAGTTTCGTTCTCACAACTTGAAATTGGTTTGCTAGAAAACGGGTGTTGTTGTGTTTTTTGTTTTTTTTTGTCTAATAACTAAAACACTGGGTTTAGTAATCTGTTTCTTACAGACTGTAGAAAAACTTAACAGTTATCCTCTTTGTTACTTACAGGCTGTAGAAAAACCCAACGGTTGTCCTGTCTCTTTCTTACAGGCTGTACAAAAGTCTAACGGTTGTCCTGTCTGTTTTTTACAGACTGTACAAAAGTCTAACGGTTGTCCTGTCTCTTTCTTACAGGCTGTACAAAAGTCTAACGGTTGTCCTGTCTATTTTTTACAGACTGTACAAAAACCTAATGGTTGTCCTGTCTGTTTCTTACAGGCTGTGCAAAAGTCTCTTTATTACAGGCTGTAGAAAAACCCAACGGTTTGTCCTGTCTGTTTGTTACAGGCTGTACAAAAGTCTCTTTATTACAGGCTGTAGAAAAACCCAACGGTTGTCCTGTCTGTTTGTTACAGGCTGTATAAAAGTCTAACGGTTGTCCTGTCTGTTTTTTACAGACTGTACAAAAACCTAATGGTTGTCCTGTCTGTTTCTTACAGGCTGTGCAAAAGTCTCTTTATTACAGGCTGTAGAAAAACCCAACGGTTTGTCCTGTCTGTTTGTTACAGGCTGTACAAAAGTATCTTTATTACAGGCTGTAGAAAAACCCAACGGTTTGTCATGTCTCTTTATTACAGGCTGTAGAAAAACCCAACGGTTTGTCCTGTCTGTTTGTTACAGGCTGTACAAAAGTCTCTTTATTACAGGCTGTAGAAAAACTCAACGGTTTGTCCTGTCAGTTTTCCACAAGTTGTAGAAAAATCTAACATTTGTTCTGCCTTTTTTCCTAGGCTTTAAAAAATATGACGTCTCTTCTCTATGGATAGTAAAACAATTTAACATTTGTTAAGCCTTTTTCCTTGGCTCTAAGAGAACCTAATGTTTACTTTGTCCTTTCACGAAATTTCAACACTTGTTTTAAACGTAATTCTTTATGAATGTTTAAATTAGTACGTTATGTAAATCGATGCTTTATGTAAAAATAAAAAACTTTAAAAGTGTCATTATTATTAAACTTTGTTCTAATAACATTATAATTTAGTTATTATTAGCTCTTGGTAGCTAAATATTTCATTGAAACTTCAGATGCTGTTCCTTTAGCACAAATAAACTTTATTTTATGCAAGGAAAAGTCTTATTTTTGACTGTATTTTGACATTATTGTTCTATTTACAGCTCTAGTATCAACTTTTCTGATGGGATTTTCTCATGTATATTCGACGAGGAAACGATCTTTCTTATCACATCCCTGGTCTGAACGCTGCGAAAAATGATTACTTGAGTAAGTCACGTGCATGCGACATATATTTATCAGGTACCTTTTCCTGCGCATTTGTCCATGCTAATCTATACTCGTTGTAATTAATGGTGGAGTCTGTAATGATAATTCAGACGTTTGTATAAGGAACACAGTACTTTTAAAGTGTTTGATTAATCACCCACATCAAGCTCTTATTACGTATGTTATACGAACTCAGTAAGTTAATAATGAACACTTTTCCCACAATCCATCAGAAACTAGATTAGTAGATATTTTGCCTTCTCGTTATATCTATATGTAAACGGAACCGAACTGAAAAAAACATAATACTATGTAATACAAATTTTGTTCCTGGATAGCACGTGTTATTTCTTAATTGCTTATGTTGTAAAAGTACACAAAATGGCCATTATTCCCTTCAAACTTTGCTTTTTTGACCTGGATGATGAAATTTAGAAATTAACCTATTTTCTAGGTAAAAACGGGCAAATTTGTACATTTTCATTTACATAAGGTTTGAATAAAACAACATATGAATCAAGATTTACGTGTATTTATACTAAAGTTATACAAAAATGTTCAGAAGTGAGTAGTTTTTCGAGATTTGCGACTGTAATGTAAATCACTTTCACGTATCAGTCCACAAATGTAGTCTTCCATCATGTTTTCGTTATACGCTTATTTGTAGCGGCTTTCAAAGTCCAGTATATCTTGGTGGAAGCGCTCGTCTTGCTTCTCTGAGTATGCTCCAATGTTCTCCTTGAATTTATCAAGATGAGCGTCAAGGATATGGACTTTCAGGGACATCCTGCAGCCATTTTGCCGTAGTTCTTCACCAGAGCCTCAACCAGTTCCACATAATATTCGGTCTTGTGATTGCCCAAGAAGCCCCAAACCACTGCGACAATGCTGCCTCAAGCTTTTTTTTCCCTTCCTACTGAGCCTGTTGTGGAATTCTGTGCACTCCAGGATCTTCTTCATATGTGGTCCAACGAAGACACCAGCTTTGACCTTTACCTCAGACAGCTTAGGGAAGAAGTCTCGAAGGTATTTGAAGACTGCAGACTTATCAAGAGCTATGACAAATTGTTTCATAAGATCCAAATGTATTTGCAATGGTGGTCCACTAGTGTTTTACACTTGACATTGTACCTTCCCACAAAGAACTCGGTCGTTGTGACCAGTGCTTCCTGTTGTAGTGCGCTGCGGTGTCCCTGCTGTCCCAAAAGCACAGATAACAGGGAAACTTGGTAAAGCCTCCTTGGAGACCCATCAGGAATGCCACCATTTTGAAGTCTCCAATAACCTCCCAGCCATATTCATCATACTTCAAGGCTTCAAGCAAGGTCTTGATGCTGTTGTATTCCTCTCAGGTGCACCGAATGAGCCAGGGGAAGAGACGGATACTTATTCCCGTTATGGAGCAGCACAGCTTTGAGGCTTTTGGATGAGCTATCAATGAACAGGTGCCACTCGTCCGGGTTACAGGCAATTCCAATTGCCTCGCACAGACCGGATACATTGTGGCAGAGGGCTCGGCATGGCCAGGTGAGTTAAGGCGTTCGACTCGTAATCCGAGAGTCGCGGGTTCGAGCCCCGGTCGCACCAGACATGTTCACTCTTTCAGCCGTGGGGACTATATAATGTGACGGTCAATTCCACTATTCGTTGGTAAAAGAGTAGCCCAAGAGTTGGCGGTGGATGGTGATGACTAGCTACCTTCCCTCTAGTCTTACACTACTAAATTAGAGACGGCTAGCGCAGATAGCCCTCGTGTAGCTTTGCTCGAAATTCAAAACAAACATTGTGGCAGAAGCAGAGCCCATCTTGACGAGTGAAGTTCTACAACATTCTAAAAAGTTATTGAAAACTCTTGTAAGTTCGAGAAGATTCTCTGTCAGCTACTCAGCGCTGAATCGACGTGGAATGTTCTGGAAAATGGGTAAATTTGAAAATTTCATTACCCAAGTCACAAAAGCAAAGTTTGAAGAGAAAAATAGGTCTTTTCCATTTACTTTAGGCAAAAGCAATTGGGAAATAACACTTTCTGTCCAGGAACAAGAAAAAGTAAACATTTTGTTACGTAATCACAGTTTCAACACATTTTCAGTTACTTGTAATTTATATTCCACCTAATCGTTCTTGTCTCTTGTTTATTTCGGAATTCCCCCAAAGCTGCACAAAGGTGGCTGGCTGTCTGCGCGTACGCTATCCCTAATTTCTAACTGAAAGATTAAACGGAAATCAGTCGACAGCACTCACCGCCAACTCTTGGATAACTCTTTGCCTCATTGAACAGTAGCATTTGACCATTATTCTCATAGCGTATCTGCGGTCTCACAAAGTGTGGAGCTCATTTTTACAGTTCGGGCGCACAAAATAGTAAACCACGACCACTGCTGCGAACCCTAAATTCTCAAATTTACAGTCCGAGCACACAAGGCATATACTAAGCTCCGTCCGTTTGTTTTGATATCAGAAGCATCAAAATAAAACTAGCCCTAAGCAACAGTGTATAAAACTGACTCGCCGTGATCTAATAATCTACTTATTTCATTGGGAATGATACAAGTAGACGAAACATTATTAAAGGTTATGACAGACAGTGTTTAAACCTAAGGGTTTGTTTGTTTAACTTCACCAAAGCTACTCGAGAACTGTCCATAATTTAGCAACAAAAGGCTGGACAAAAGGCAGCTAATTAACGTCACTACATTGTGGGTTACTCGTCACCAACGAGTGGTTAACTGGGCCGTCAATTGTAAAGCTTCCATGGTTGAAAGGGCAAAACTTTTCGGTAACGGGAATCAAAACCGTGACCTATATACTGAGAATCGAACGTCCTAGTCAATAGGCCATTTAGGCCAGTATATCTGGATTAATTCAGGTGTAATATTTTGACAGTTTAATCACGTAGTTACCAAAATTAACTCTGGTATTATACGTAAAGAGATACAATTAACTTCACACTAGGATTAACTCAGGTATTACATGTTAAGGGTTCCAATTAAATACTGAACAGAATTAACTCTGGTATTACATGTTAAGGGTTCCAATTAAATACTGAACAGAATTAACTCTGGTATTACTTAAGGGTAGATACTACAGAATTAATCAGGTATTACAAGGGTTCCAATTAAATACTGAACAGAATTAAATCTGGTATTACATGTTAAGGGTTCCAGTTAAATACTGAACAGAATTAACTCTGGTATTACATGTTAAGGGTTCCAATTAAATACTGAACAGAATTAACTCTGGTATTACATGTTAAGGGTTCCAATTAAATACTGAACAGAATTAACTCAGGTATTACATGTTAAGGGTTCCAATTAGATACTGAACAGAATTAACTCAGGTATTACATGTTAAGGGTTCCAATTAAATACTAGACAGAATTAACTCAGGTATTACATGTTGAGGGTTCCAGTTAAATACTAGACAGAATTAACTCTGGAGGGTTCCATTAAAACTAGACAGAATTAAGGTATTACATGTTAAGGGTTCCAGTTAAATACAGAACAGAATTAACTCTGGTATTACATGTTAAGGGTTCCAATTAAATACTGAACAGAATTAACTCAGGTATTACATGTTAAGGGTTCCAATTAGATACTGAACAGAATTAACTCAGATATTATATGATGACAATTACAACTCTGTACCTAGTTAATAGTATATAATCTTAAGCGATACAGTTTAATATATATATATAAATCTACATTGGTTTCTCAACATGAGAATAAAGTTGACCCAAACAATAGAAAAGATAAATGGATAACGAAGAACTGACTTTGTAGAATAGACTCAGGACCATAACTTAACTGTTTGGTTTCTTGAACTATGACAAGACACTTGACAATTAGAAGGAGGTTTTATCCATCTATGCATTACTGACTTCTACAAGGCAGTCACATGTTTCTGTATTTATCAGATTATCCATCTTCTTTCTTGGTATTTATACCGCAGTTATCTGTATATATAATGCACGCAGAAAACTCACGGTGATTGGATGTATACATGTGTGTGTGTGTGTGTGTGTATAAATAATTTTCAAAAGAATCCTTCCTTCTGTTGTTTTTTTTTATAATCCCTCTGATTTATTAACCATATACAGCAACATTCGTTGTGTTTTTTAAATAAGATGAATGATTTAGTACTAAAGAAATAATATACCATTTTAATGATCTAATCATGGTCGTCATTAAAGTTGAGTTGCCAAGTCCGTCAGCTTGGTAATTAACGCTTCAGTTAGTTTCGTAATTACGTCTTCCCAACGTTATAATTAAGTTTTGTTGAATTCTGCTCGTGTTCATCGGAAAGACTTACAATTTTCCTACAGTTTCTTCATCTTCAAAACTTTGACCAACACACTTCTTCCAACTAAAAGGAACTCGAAAGATTTGATTTGAAATTTATTTCTTATTATATCTTTTAAGATTCGCAGTTGTTTTCTCCTTTGTTCTCACCATTTCAAGTGACGGAAACATTAAACATATTCCTAAGGTTGTGATAAGTTTCTATACAATAAATCAAGCAAACGTTTGTTTTGTTTGTTGTTTTTGGAATTTCGCACGAAGATACTCGAGGGCTATCTGTGCTAGCCGTCCCTAATTTAGCAGTGTAAGACTCGAGGGAAGGCAGCTAGTCATCACCATCCACCGCCCACTCTTGGGCTACTCTTTTACCAACGAATAGTGGGATTGACCGTTACATTATAACGCCCCCACGGCTGAAAGGGCGAGCATGTTTGGAGCGACCGGGATGCGAACCCGCGACCCTCAGATTACGAGTCGCACGCCTTAACACGCTTGGCTATGCCGGGCCAATCAAGAAAACACTAAAGCTTCATTCAGAAATGTTGTTCAAGTCGAAAGTTAAAAAATAACAAAAATTATGAAAACACGAAAACGTGAAACAAGAAACTGAGACATTTTTGAATGAACGTATAATAGTCTGGGTGAACAAGATTAACAACTCTTGTTTTTATATACTGACACAGCAAAAATCATTAGATTGTGTCTTAACGTATGGTAGATTTTTATAGAAATGGTTGCATTTTTTTATATGTTAAACTTGATTTGGTTGATGTGCCAGTAAAAATAAAGTTGTTAAAGTTAGATAAACCAGCACAAAAGACAAACGTGAAAATCGAGCAAAAGGGAAAAATAATTATTAGAACAGGTGATACCTAAAGCAGTTGTTGTGTTTTTATAGTGCAAAGCAACATGATAAGCTCTCTGTTCATCGTGGAGAATCAAGCCCGGGATTTAGGCGCTTGTAAGACAGTAAACTTACGGCTGATACACTTCTTTGTGGGTATTTGGGTATATTGGAAATTTTGATACCCAGGAGAGTCAGGTGTAAAAGACTTTTTCCTCCTAACACAGCTGACACACTTCGCTTCTTCTTTGTGGGTATTTGGGTGTGTTGGAAATTTTGATACCCAGGGGGACAGGTGTGAAAGACCTCTTCCTCCATCCCTAACTTTCATTCTCAGCTATTACTATGTTGTAGTTGTAGTGCTTTAGGGTCAGAATAACCCACACTACTCCGGCCCTTTTCAGGACAATGTCCATATAATGTCTTGAGATGTCTATTTTATTTATTTTATTTTTATTATTATTATTTTTAAATCTATTTTTACATATATATCGAAAAAAATTATAAACTATGAATATTATACTAATTCTAAACGTCTAGTGCATGGTGGCCTGTTTTATTTCTATTTCTTAAATATATATTCATTGGAGAGAGGTACTTAGGTCTATGTTTATCATGTATGTGGTATCTGTCACACGAGGGATTTGTTTGTTGTGAATTTCGCGCAAAACTACACGAGGGCTATCTATGCTAACCGTCCCTAATTTAGCAGTGTAAGAGTGGAGGGTAGATCATCACCACCCACCGCTAACTCTTGGGCTACTCTTTTACCAACGAAGAGTGAGATTGACCGTCACATTATAATACAACCACCGCTGTAAAGGCGAGTATGTTTGGTGTGACGGGTATTCGAACCCGCGACCCTCAGATTGCGAGTCGAGCGCTCTAATCATTTGGCCATGCCGGGGCCCTCTCTCGTTCAAACATAACAGGATAGCTTTAACAGGATGATAATTCTCTATGCCACCGTTTCTCAAAATGGGGAACCCACAGAGGTACTCCGCAAGCCATGTCCGAAATTCCATAAAAATATTTAAAGCATGTGGTGTATAAAGTAAGAATTACTTTTCGTTGAATTAAATATATACGAATTAAAACATTGTATTTTGAAATACAGTTTGAAATATGCTGAGTCTTTTTATGTCCTCGAAGCAAAGTATCGATAAGTTTGGGGGTCTGAGAAAAAAATTCAACTAAAGTGTTTCCCGGGCTACTACTATCTATACGATATCCAGGTTAACAAAGGTAGAATTGTTTCTTTCATCAGGTGGATAATAGTGGGCTGTTTGTTGACTTTCGTATAAAGTAACGTTTATTTAGCAATAACCTTTTATCTTAAAGTTGTTTTATGTAGATTGGGAAACATACTAGGCTGTTTTCATACGCATGCTAGAAAGAGGGCCATTTTTGTATCCAGTAATTATAATTTCTAAATGTCCTTCAGGAGCTGGGCGTGGTTAAGTGATTACCATATCGGGTTGCACATCAAAACATCTAGGAATTGAAGGTAACATGTTGCCAAACAAGCTTCGCACTTTGCAACTGCTCTGGATGCGTTATAAAAGTGACAGAGCAATCCTGTTATTCGCTTCTGAGAGCTTGTTAAAGCCTTGACGGCGAAAGATGCCGCTGGCTTGCTACCTTCCGTCCGTATCGTCAATAGTTCAAAATTAGTTTCGGCTATACCTGAACCCTAGGGGTCTCTAACCTAACTATTTCGCCCACGTGTGCAAAAGTTTTCAATACTTGCGCTAAAGTGTTTTAAATAAATATATAATATATATATATATATTAATACGTAAGTGAAAACGCATTTAAAATTATAGTATATAAAGCGGTAGCTTGCAAAATTACAGTATTCATTTCACTACATGTGTTTGGTTTAATTATAAACATTTAAATCTTTAAAAAAAATATTACGAAGACATAAATTTCAACGCTGGGATACCTGAAGTGGCTAAATTTAAAATTATAAGAAGTCGTAAGTGAAAAAAAAAAAAAAAAAACGAACGTAATAATATTTCAAAACAACTATATTTAGAACCAGGGTTTATAATAACTCGCCTGCCATAACCTGGTGGTTAAGGCACTTGACTTCCAATGTGCGGGTCACAAGTTCGAATCCCGTCACCGAACATGCTCAACTTTTCATCTGGAGATGGTGTTATAATACAACTACGTAGTTGTTAGAAAAAATAGTTTAAGAGTAGAGGTGGGTATTTTCCTTCTACCCTATCACTACAAATTAGGAATGACAAGAGCAGGTAGCCCTTTGTTCGACGTTCCACAAATAGAACTTACTTAGCGTGGATGGAAGATGAGATGTCGTTTTTTATTATTTCGAGCAATTTGAAGTAAACTTGGGAGGGCCTGTTTTTACAACTAATATTTTGTTGTCACATAAATCTAGAAAATCACCTCAATTAAAGCGTTCCATAAATATCGAGTTCCGCTTCTTTATGTAGATTGGTTAAGGAAAGTCACGTGCTCAATAAAAGTAACCAATGTCAAAATTCGAAAAAGAAATCAACAAAAATATATGGATAAATTTTCCTCCTTGCAGGGATGCCTGTAATTTCATGGTCTGAGCTTGATCTATATACGATTCTAAAGCTTTTGTTTGTTTTTTTTCCAAAATTTTGCTCGGAGCTACTAGAAAGCTATCTGCGTATAGCTGTCTTTATTTTTAACTAATAAGATTAGAGGGAAGGAAGCTAGTCAACACCACTCACCGGCCAACTACTGGGCTACTCTTATTTGACAGACTATATCTGTTTAACCACCAATCTTAAAGCGCGTTCGAGACTCCACTATGTCTTGCCCAGTATTAAATCTAAGTTGGTTTTTTTTAATATTAGAACTTTTTCATTTCAAACTGCAGATAGTATAAAGCTCTCAGTAATATTTTTACCCAGTGTAGTCCCCTGGTGGCTCAGACAGCTTATAACACCAAAAATTAGAGGTGCTATTCCCTGCAGCGAACACAGTACTGTCTGCGTCTTTGTCTTAAAACGGATTTCACCTCACTTTTTAGAACTAAGATATTTACCCGATCAAAGTGAACCAGTGTTATGCCAGTAAGACTTTTAAACTTCACAGAGAGCTTTACAATTGACGTGTTGTTGTTTTTTCCTTAAATTCCCCTTTAGGCAATCAATAAGTAATATATTATTCATGCGTAGCAACTCTTAGACCGAGCACGTGGATTAACTGTAGCAGTTAAAACGCTATCACAGCTGAAAGAGAGGAGTGTGTTGAGAGGCTCGAACCTTGGATTTTCATTACGCAGGGTCTTTGATATCAGGCTGTAGCTGCTCCTAGATTGTTTCGAATATCAAGGTTTATATCATCTCACTATTCGGAGCTCTCTAAATATTTAGTTTTTATTGTATTTTTGACCAATATGACGGACTTAAGGCTGCAGGTAGTGCAGAAATCCATTTAGTCAAACAGCTCTATCCACATTCTGGAATTTTGTATTATACGGGTTAACCTAGCTAACACATCTAAATCCTGCTTAAAGTACTTTATTAATTGTACTTATATAACATACTTTTGAGTTGTAAGCTGTTATGGTTTAAACGTAGTTGCTAAGACAAACTTTAGACCTATTTGTTTCTGATCTTTGTTTGTTTGTGTGTTTTTTATTTTATTTTATTTTTATTTCGCGCAAAGCTACTCGAGGGCTATCTGCGCTAGCCGTCCCTAATTTAGCAGTGTAAGATTAGAGGGAAGGCAGCTAGTCATCACCATCCACCGTCAACTTTTGGGCTACTCTTTTACCAACGAATAGTGGGATTGATTGCGACTTTATCGCCCCCACGGCTAAAAGGACGAGCATGTTTAGTAGGAAGGGATTCGATCTCGCGACCCTCGGATTATGAGTCGAGTGTTTTAACCACCTGGCCATGCCGAGCCTTTCTGAACTTTCTTTTGAAGCATTACGCTAATAGCATTTTAGAATAATAATTAAAAGAAAGTTGTCTCTGATCGTCCATCCAAAATGACTGAGTCTACCATTGGACTAAAAGCCTCTTGGACAGCGACTTCCTGGAGGAAAAAGATAAATCTGAAATGCTGTTTTTATACGACTCTAATTTGTATTGCGAAATGAGTAATTCAAGCGTAATTGTTATCGCAAATGTTAGGCCTTAAATATTTAGTTACAAGGTGCGTAAAACCAAATACTGTGAAACAGCACGAAACAATATTATTGGTGGAAATCCATAGTAGATCAGTTAAGACTAAATAAAAACTAATAGAAACATTAGTATGGAGACTGTGATTTATCATCGCATATTCTCATATAAAACTATTTCTGAGTCCCTCGTGTGACGTATAAACAATTTGAAACTTGTAAAATGACGTCACTGTCATCATTGCGTTACCCTCTCCACAGTCAGACAGACAAGCACGTGTTTTAAGTGAAACAGACAATTCTACGATTCGACGAAGTTCTTAATAAAATAAATAATATTCATTATTATATAACAAATATAAAGCTATTTTAAAGAGATGGTTCACAAAGAAATAAATATAAATAAACTGAGTCTAAGTTTTTTTATGTTTGAAAATTAAAAGTAAGTTGTTTTAAGAAATAAGGATCGTTTTAAAGTCCAGAAACTGAACAGCTGTAAGATTTTCAAGTTAAAAATAACGTTTTCTCTCATAAACTCAATATTAAGATATATTTTGAGGTATTTTGTCGTTTAGTTACAAAATATTCCTATTAAGATTAAATTAATCCATAAACACGCTGATTTATTAGTGTTCTTGCTAACAAATAACACTATGTAACACAAATTTTGTTCCTGGATAGTTTGTCTTATTTCTTAATTGCTTATGTTGTAAAAGTGCAGAAAATGACCATTATTCCCTTCAAAATTTGCTTTAGTGACCTGGATAATGAAATTTAGAAATTAACCTATTTTATATGTAAAAACGGGCAAATTTGTACATTTTCATTTACATAAGGTCTGAATAAAACAACATATGAATCAAGATTTACACGTATTTACACTAAAGTTATACAAAAATGTTTAGAAGTGAGTAGTTTTTCAAGATTTTCGACTATAATTTAAATCACTTTCACGTATCAGCCCCCAAATGTAGTCTCCCATCATGTTTTCGTTATACGTTCACAGGTTACAAAAGCAAAGTTTGAAGAGAAAAATAGGACTTTTCCATTTAGTGTAGGCATAAGCAATTTGGAAATAACACTTTCTGTTTATTTAAGTTTCCACGTTGTGAAATAAAATAAATTGCGATTATGTGGGGTGACAGCTGTTAAACTTCGGTTCCAATATATATATATATGTGTGTGTGTGTGTGTGGTTATGAAAGATATAAAATAAAATGTTTTACACTTATATGGGACCAAAACTATTAAATGTCATTTCTTCTATAGATATATGATATATTTAAATATATAATGTAGAGTGTTTTACGATCATTACGTAACCAAAACGTCTGGTGTAAAATAAAATTTGTAGGCCTAATAATCGATTATAACATTTTATATCTTTCGAGATTTCCGACCAAAACTGAAAACATTCACGGTTAAATATATTTTTTAAACTTTAATGCGTTTTGTTTTAACCACAAAGAAACTATTATAAACTGTATGTGAACTAATTCTTTTTGTCCCCAATTAGATTGGGGACCAGAAGTGCTTAATAATGTTACTCCACATGTGTATCAGATTAAATGTTACTCTACATGTGTATCAGATTTACGACGACTTAAAATCGACATTCTGTAAAACATGTATAGCAAGCAAAGTGTCTTGAGGAAACAATAAAATTTTAATAATTTTATTTTCATAAATATCAAAAAATAACAATATTTACTGGTCGTCAGTGTTTTAACATGACAGCTATGATGGAACACGGAGGACTGGAAGAACATATTTGCTTGCTGTGTGTCTCATGTAAGAGCTTAATGCATTGGGGGGGCATATTTTAGGTTGTAATAGTCTTGGCCTAATAAAGTGCCACGAAAAACATCACGTGACCTACCATGAGCTGGTTGAGTTTTTGATAAATTTGCCTTTGATTGCTTGTAAATGCCAACTTAACCAACGCGTTGTTTGCTTTATAAGGAATATTTTAATAGCGATAACTTGCACGGGAATGCAAGTTCGTGTTTCAAGAGTTTTCCTAATCACGTGAAAGAAAAACAAAAAAGGAATGTCGTCATTATCCATGAATATTTATATATTTTTTAATGGGGGCTCTTCAAATTCATGAATTCGCTGGTTATGGCGGCTAATTGAGCATGCGTAGTACTCAGTGTGTCATCGGATCTTATTTATGGTTCTCGGGAGCTAATTTAGGTACTTGTGTTTCTCTTTGTTTTATAGCTGATTCGCCTTTTTAATTACTAGTCGGCGTTTTATTTCTGTCCTGGTTCTGGCAACGTCACATACCACACACCAGACCTTTCTTAGGGCATGTGCTCCGCCCCTCGAAGAATCCCTTTGTTCCTCGGGAATGTCGCACATAAGACATAAAAGCATATCTGAAACTTTTGACTTTGTTAAAGATTTTTCTTTAAATAAAATTTTCTAGATCATTCGGTAGTTCCCAGTTCTACCAGAAGATGTCTTTGTTTTTCTTTTACTATCTTTTTTTTTTTTTTTAAGTTTCAGCAAATAAACTAAGCTGAAGGATTAGGGTTAATTATATCAAAGTTAAGTTTCTTGTTGTTCGAAAAGTTAGGCTTAGTTTACCAACTAACTAATCAACAGTATTGAATTTTCGAATAAGAGGCTTTAAGAGAAAAATACTTGTTAATCTATAGATTTCAAATAAACATCTAGTAACATAAGCAGTTCAATTTTTAGAATATGTCGTTCACTTCCAGTTATATATACACTTACAAGTACAAATATATAATAACCTTAGGTGTAATAAGCACGATTTACTTGAACACATTTGTACATTGTGTTATTATCACAACGCAAACAGTTTTGGAAGAACCATAAATAATATATTTTTCGATTTTATTGCACAATAACTTTATACTGTATTGCCACCAGGTGTAAAAACAAGACAAACTTTATCTCAATAGTTAAAATGACTTCTTAAAAAAAAAGGGAGGGGAGAAATCGACATGACTGACGTTCCAAGTTTAAAAGATTTCTGTAGCTAATTCTAAAATATATATATTACCAGTAATATATCACTTAATTCATTATTATATAAATACGATAGTCATGAATATAAAACAGTTTCTTATATGCAAAACATACGTCAATACAAAAGTAGTGTGGATTTAATTTTATAATACAGAATTTCAATACCAGTTTAACAAACAATTATATCCCTAGTTTTGTTTTGTTTTCTGGTCTAGTAGTTAGCGTGAACCTAAGGGTTCACGGTTCGCACCCTGTTACCAGTGAAGCCGAAGTGTCGGCGGTGAGTTTTATTGGCCAATTGTCTTTGTTCAAGTGTATCAGTTCAAAAACGTTTATACGCAGTTTTTGGGGGGAAAGTATAAAAAAACTGAAGTTTTATTATTATTATGATTTACGTATATAATGTAAAATAAATCAAATTGTTAACTCAAATAAATAAATTGTTTGTTTTGAATTTCGCGCAGAGCTACACGAGAGCTATCTGCGCTAGCCGTCCTTAATTTTGCAGTGTGAGACTAGAGGGAAGGCAGCAGCTAGTCATCACTGCCTACCGCCAACTCTTGGGCTACTCTTTTACCAACGAGTAGTAGAATTTACCGTCACAATATAACGCTCCCACGGCTGAAAGGGCATGCATGTTTGGTTTGACAGGGATTCGAACCTGCGACCCTCAGATTAAAGACTAGAGGAAAGACAGCTAGCCATCACCATCCGCCTCCAACTCTTTTATCAACAAATAGTGCGATTGACCGTCGCATTATAATGTCCCCACGGCTGATAAGTCAAGCATGTTTGGTATGACGGGGATTTGAATCCGCGACCCTCAGATTACGAATCGAACGCCCTAACCACCTGGCAACGCCGCGCCTGACTCGAAAGTATGTGGTCATATTTGTTCTGGAGATGAAGAAATATTTTAAAGTTGTGAAGACAAAGTAAATCCGTTTAGAAACTCATGCATTGTCAATTTGGGGTCATGTCTGTTTCTATATAGCAAACTGACTCGCATTAAATAAAGTTGAAATCACCTTAATAAAATATATAATACCGTTTGTAAAAATAATCTCACTAAAATTAAGCAATGTTCGCTTACATTAAATAATATTTAAATAGCCTCATCACGTTATATATTAGTAGAATACTATTTTGGAAAATCTGCCAAAAATATATAATACTGTTTATGAAAATAATCTCAGTGAAGTTAAGTAGTGTTCGCTTACATTAAGTAAAGCTCAAATAACCTTAATGAAATATATAATACTGTTCATAAATATAATCTTACCGTGTGTGTGTTTTCTTATAGCAAAACAACATCGGGCAATCTGATGAGCTTACTGATGAGAATCGAACCCCTGATTTTAGTGAATAATCTTACTGAAATTGAGCAATGTTCGCTTATATTAAGTAGAGTTGAAATCACCGTAATGAAATGTATAATTCTGTTTATAAAAATAATCTTACTGTAATTGAGCAGTGTTCGCTTACGTCAAGTAAAGCTAACATAATCTTAATGAAATATATAATACTGTTCATAAATATAATCTTGCTGAAACTGAGCATATGTTACTAGTTTACATCAGATATCTGAAATAATTATGTTCATGCCTTTGCCAGCAGTTCAAACTTAAATAAATAACACAGAAAATAAACATAATTATAAACCAGAAAATCAAAAAACTTTTCGAATATATACAAGCCATATATATATCAGCTTTGATTGGTTAATCACGTGTATTTCACTTGCTGTATCAAATAGCTACTCAAGGTGTTGACGTTCTTTTAATTTGTTTTACGTAGAGTTCCGTTTTTCAGGACTTTTAAGGTAAGTTCACCTTTTAGAGTTTGTCGCTACGTAAAAACGTCTAATTTTTGTATAAATAAGATTTGGCCAAAGTCGACTGTGTTTGTTTCAACTGAACTAATACAGTTTCCAGAAAGAGTTTTGTTTGTTTATTTTAAATTTCGCGCAAAGCTACACAAGAGCTATCTACACTAGCCTTCCCTCTAATCTTACACTGCTAAATTAGGGATGGCTACATGGGCTACTCATTTTATCAACGAATAGTGGGATTGAGCGTAACATTATATGGAAGGTCGAGCGTTTTCGCTTTGAATACCTTAACCATTTATTCATGCCGAGCCATTCAGTAAGAGCCACAGTGGTCAGTATCGTTTAAACTAGCGTTTCTCGAACTGGGGTTCAGACCCAAAAGGGGTCACAAGAATATTGTAGTGGAGTCACGAGGTCAAACATATTGCAGTTTGGGACATTTTATAGCATTTACAGTAATGACTGTCGTAACAGTCAGAAATACTTTCGAGGAGGCAGCAAAAAATTTTGAAAGCTCCTGGTTGTGTGTGTGTGTTTCGTTATAGCAAAGTCACATCAGGGTATTTGCTGAGCCCACTGAGGGGAATCGAACCCCTGATTTTAACGTTGTAAATTCGTAGACTTACCGCTGTACTAGTTCATTAGTTTACAGTTGTGACATCAGGTAACCATATTTTGTATGTTGAATGCCGTTTTATACAAGGCATGAGAAACTCGTGGTTGAAACCATATTTTGTATGTTGAATGCCGTTTTATACAAGGCATGTCTAGAATCATGTTCATTAGTTTACAGTTGTGACATCAGTAACCAAGTGTAACCAGATTTTGAAGAACTGGTGAATATTCTTCTCAAAACATGTTTCTTTGAACAAGCTTCCCGGTGGGACTAACAATGTTAGAATACAAAATTCGAGGTTCGATTCTCCGCGGTAGACACAGCAGATAGCCCAATGTTGCTTCACTCTAAAAACAAACCAAACCAAAAAACCTCTTAAAAGTGATTCAAACGGGTTCAAAGCAAGCCAAAAGTCTGCTTTAATGTGTGTGTGATGTGGGGGGTGGAGCGAGTAAATACATGACGCATGTCAAACCCCCTAAACACTAACTACTGAAACTACGTATTAATTTCTCTGTATTTGAGAACAAGACTTCCGAGTTTTTCGCAAAAAGCACTGAGAGGTTCGGTTTCAGTAGTGGTTTCAGATTGCTGTATTATAGACGTCGTCGTAACAGTTCCGAAATACCATGAGATAATGCTTCCGCCTTAATATCACGTAGTTAATACGTACTTGCATTGCCTTAATATGGGCGTAATCACGCAGTTAAAGTTGGGGTGGGGGTTACTTTTAAGCATTTTGATTACACGCACTTAAAACCATGCGTACTTTAAATATCTATAAACTCAGAGAAAATTCTAATTCGTAACTGTTACATACATATACGGGTTATTTTGTGGAAAATTGCAATACTATATTAAGAACTATTTATGAACTGAAAGTGGATTTAGCTTCCTTCCGAGTCCCGTACAGATTTAGGCCCGTACTTCAAGTGTGTGTTTTCTTATAGCAAAGTCACATCGGGCTATCTGCTGAGTCTACTGAGGGGAGTCCAACCCCTGACTTTAGCGTTGTAAATTCGTAAACTTCCCGCTGTACCAGCGGGGGACCGTACTTAAAATACATAAGGAAAGATTTTTCACTAAGGTTTGAACAAAATATTTTCTGCATCTAATTTCAAATACTATTTGACCAGCAGAAACCCGCAAAATATTTACAGTGAAATTAGTATTTTTGTTACTTCTTTAAATACAGTATTTCAAGAATAATACAAAATAATTTTAACCGCAGTTACTGAAGTCTTTTAAGTCCACTTGTTGCAGGCCTTACAATAGTTCAGTCTATGTTAAGTACGGATTATGTTCCATAAAGTGTGTTTTTCTTTAGTTCAGTCTATGTTAAGGACGGATTATGTTCCATAAAGTGTGTTTTTCTTTTAGCAAAGCCACAAAGGCTATCTGCTCAGCCCACCGAGGGGAATCGAACCCCTGATTTTAGCGTTGTAAATCCGGAGACATACCGCTGTACTAGCGGGGGGCGTTCCATAAAGATATGAATTAGTCATAAATTGTGTATATTTTTGCTTTAGTTTAGTTGGGACTGAACATTATCGTACGTAGTGCTACAAATAAACAAACTAATAACGTTATTCTATAACCTAACGTTAAACCTTTATTTAATAAACTTTTAATACGTTGTACAAAATGTCTACTAATGTATATTTACCTCATTATTTTGTTTACATACATATTTAGATAGTAAAACGGAATATTACTGTAATATATTGTAACGGTTATTATTCTAATAACCTTCCTCATATCTTCTAATTTCTTAACATCAGTTACACGAGTCCATTTCAACATTATATTAAATGAAAACACTGACGTAATACATATATTTTTTTCAATCATTATACTGAACTTTCAGTGAATTCTAACGTCAGAACGAAGAGTTGAGAACGTTCGTCTTCATATGACGTCAGATTACCCGGTAATTATTTAACTCTTACAAATAAACGTCAATTTGGACTGCCCTCTAGCTGTCGAGCCAAAATCACTAACAAAAATTCTTTTTTTCGTCTGCATGGTGGCAGCGGTGTGCAATATAAAAAGTTTCCCCAATTAGTGGAAAAACTAAACGTGTGTATTCGGCTCTTGAACAGTTATAAATGGTCTTTAACGATGCTCGTGTTTCAAGAAGATTACATTTGAAAGTTACTTACTTTTACATCAGACTACTTTGTTTGAACCTAGTAATTATTTTCTAGCTTTTCTCTGGAGAAAAACGGTTCTGGAGAATTCCTAATTAGAAAAATAAGCGAGTTCCCCACCCCCTGTTTTTACATTTAGATTCTAGGAAGGGAGAGAAACATTTGAAATGTTATCGAACATTAATTTTCAGTTCAGTTGTCTAACAAAGTTAAAAACGAAAACCACAACGCACGATTCTACAATTAAATGACTTCAGAACTTAGAATGAAACTCTTAGAAATGAGTGGTGTTCAGTAAATGGCAGATTACATAATTTTAAAAACGAATAAACAGGAATTCTACTGAGACAGTTTTTATTTTTGTTAACGTGTCTTTGTTTGATTCACTAATCCTATCACTGAAACATAATAAGACACTAAAAAAAAAAACAGTTTGTAACAGAATGAAAGTTGCACGAGCTTACGGCCTTCAAACGTTTTCATTTCGATAGAATATTAAGATGCCATGAGGAAGGGTCATTAATCTCATAAGAAATGCTGGTTTGATGTTAATTAGCAAGGCGTTGGTTATCCTTCATAACTACCCTGATAAGTACCGCTCAATTCTTTATTCGGGAGATTATACAACCAGGCCCCCCGTAGCACCCCCTACCCCATCTCTATATACACCACTCACATTGTAGGGATTTGCAGAAACGAGTCAGCGTTGGCGTTTTAATGAAATACACACAACTCTTTACTTTCATTTCTTTTTTAATACATAATTTAACAGCAAGTATTGAAGAATATTCGCCAATTCTTAAACAGTTTAAAACATGCCAAACTTAAAATATCTTTTTAGAATATATGTATACGTGTACATCAAAATGAATAGTACTGTTTTGTTGTTGTTTTTCTTTTCCAATTACGAACATTCCTGATTGATTTTGGTTTGTTTTGAATTTCGTGCAAAGCTACTCGAGGGCTATCTGCACTAGCCGTCCCTAATTTAGCAGTGTAAGACTGGAGGGAAGGCAGCTAGTCATCACCACCCACCGCCAAGTCTTGGGCTACTCTTTTACCAACGAACAGTGGGATTGACCGTCATTTATAACGCCCCTCGGCTGAAAGAGCGAGCATGTTTGGTGTGACGGGGATTCGAACCTGTGACCCGTACAACCATGTACATGTTAATACTGTACGTTATATAAAAGTTTCACTCGACTCTTAATCTTAAGGTCGCGAGATCAAATCCCGCCCCACAAAACGTGCTCGTCCTTTCGGTCTTGTGTGCCTTATAATGTGACGGTCAATCCCACTATTCGTTCGTAAAAGAGTAGCCCAAGAGTTGGCGCTAGGTGGTGATGACTAGCTACTTTCCCTCTAGTTTAACACTGCAATATTAGGGACGGCTAGCGTAGATAGCCTTCGCGTAGCTTTGCACGAAATTCGAAACAAATCAAACAAAGAAACCTTCTTTGAACAATATTTTGTTGTCGTAGTGACGTAAGCAAAATTGGTGCAACGCAGTGAGTAAAAGGTAATTTAATTTTCATACAGAATTTTATCGTTGTATATCTAAACATGAAGAACACCTGCAGTTCTCTGTTCATGAGACAACAGTTTAACATAAAAATACCGAGTTTCTCAAAACTCATGCAACTTACTTAAAACCTAGAATAATGACATTAGAACATTGCCTCTGGGGGGCGTCGTATTCGAACATTTACTAGTCAAGTTTATATCATATCTAAACGCACATTTTAAATTGGCCGTGGATTCACAGAACTTCAAAGTGCCGAAACATGAAGACGAACTATGTGAAAAGAAAACACAGTGAGTTCTTTTTACTCCTAACTGTACAGAAATAAATTACAGTTATCTGAAACAAACATCCACGTGGTTCTGTTCACACCCATTGCAACACGTGTGAAGAAACTCTTTTACTTTAAACAACGTGTCTGTTTCGTCCGAAAGTTCTAAATCCAAACAAGACGTGTATACACTTTATTTCATTTCACTTGTTTCAAAAACTGTTAGCACGACAGAGTTATGGATTATAAACTAATTTGATATTTGACTCGGAATTCCATCTATTAAAGAAGAAATTTGAATGGTTTGTTTTGAATTTCGCGCAAAGCTACACGAAGGTTATATGCGCTAGCCGTCCCTAATTTAGCAGTGTAAGACTAGAGGGAAGGCAGCTAGTCATCACTACTCACCGCTAACTCTTGGGATACTCTTTCACAAACGAATAGTGGATTGACCGTAATATTATAACGCCCCCATGGTTGATAGGGCGAGCATGTTTGGTGTGAATGGGATTCGAACTCACGACCCTCGGTTTGCGAGTCGAGTACCTTAACCACCTGGACATGCTATGCCTCATGATGTTCAGAACAAATTTGTGCGCCAATCGTCCTTAAGCTAAATAAAACAAGATGTTGTATTATTTCATACACATTTAAGTCAACATTAGGATCAGCTAGAAGGATTTATAACTCCATGTTAATCCGATTACTTTGTGTGGCTTTGAACAGTCTAGCAAGAATTAACGTGAAGCCTAAGCTGTTGTCCAACCTCCTAGACTGGTGAGTGATTGGACGTGACAAAGAGAAGCGGAATGACGTAAGCTTCTGTGTACAGCTTAATTGGTTAAAATGTTTATCTTTGAAACCATTTAGTGTCAAACATTTCTGTTTACCCATGTGTCAGAAGGTAAAGGGTTTGACGTTTTTGAGGATTACGTTTGGCTGGATTGCGGTGCGCAACGTTTTGGGGTCTGTGCTGAGGACTTAATTCGCCCTCAACCGTGCCGTTGTTTTGTGTAATATAATCAACGGATATTTTTGTGGGGATCTCGTGATGGTGTTATTTTCCATGCTGAATGATCACTAATTGCTCGGAGTTTCACAATGGTAACAAAGTGGTTTGCAAGTTAATAAGTAGATTAGGGATTGTGGCCACGAGCTGTTGAGAGGTCGGTTCTGACGCCTACTTCTTTTACAACTCATTAAACGCGCTCACATTCCTCTGTGCGTATAGTTAGAATATTTTACAGACGTGATTTCAAGAATTAACTCAAATATATCACTTAAAAATATGAGAACACGACAACAGAAAATTACTAGTAACTTTGAAACATATCCTTATGTGATCTTCAAATCCTAAAACTATATGTTCCAGTCTCTCAGTGGCACAGCGGCACGTCTTCGGATTCACACCGCGAAAACCACGTTGGTCATAACAGATAACATGAGCGTCCGCAGAATTTATTCGAGAGGAGGATGGGGAATAGGTCACGCAGAGTGTAGACCATTTGTCTTGAAGTTTGAGAGCGATGGTCTCGCTAACTGTGGCTTATTTATGTAAACCTAATTTTGTTACTTACATTCAAATGGTATTATTTTCTGATACATTTTTTATAATAATAATAATAATAATAAATTTTAGCATTCAAATGGTATTATTTTCAAATGTATTATTTTCTGATACATTTTTTAAGTAAATAATTCAAGTAAAGTTCTTCTGAATTATCTTGGGAGTTGGGTAGGTGCCCTCTTTGCCCCATTATGCAGACGACCGTGGCATATAGCCAAAAGTGGCTTTGCTCTAAGACACACAAACAAAGAAATAAACAACACTTCTTCGTGTTTTGAGCGTGGGTTTGTATCGCGATTGAGTTCTGGATTCCGACGTTATAAGAGTAACAGTCTGTCTCTTAGTATACATGGGGAGTGGAAGATTGCATTCCCTCTTGTTAACAGTTCACATTCAGAGAGCCAGCCTTATTAGTTTTGTCATAAATAAAACACTTCAGTGATTAAAAATATATTATTTTCTGATACATTTTTTAAGTAAATAATTCAAGTAAAGTTCTGAATTATCTTGGGAGTGGGGTAGATGCCCTCTTTGCCCCATTATGCAGATATAATACGACTAGAAACTTTCTGCACGAATTCTTGAGTGAGATGTCGTTTTCGTTTCGATATCAATGGCATGATGAAGATGGGCGTAAAAAAAAAAAAAAACGAAACGTCGTTCATCTGAACACTCAAATAAAAATAATTCAGTAGATGTTTCCAATCATATCAAATTAAAATATCATTATAAATATGTTACTATGAAATATATTCACATCATTTGTGCCCTGTAAGCAAAGAAGTAATTTGAAGTACACCCCATCAGGAAAAACGTGTTTACCTTCGGGTTTTAGTCCAATTAAAATTTTCGTAATTAAAGAAGAGAAACGTCCAGAAGCTAAATAGGATTTTTGGACTTTTTCGTCACAAACTCATTATCATTATAACGCCAAGTCTTAACAACTGAGACTCTGTAGTTAGCTAAATTACTGTTCTGTTACAAATCAAAATAAAGTCCAGATTAAACTTAATAAGATAAACTTGTATATGACGAAATTTAATGTAACACGATCGACTGAAAGTCTGATACAAGAAAAAACAAAGGGCAGAACAAACAATAGGAAAGTGGTTCTCGATATAACAACATTGTTACTGAACAGTTACAGATTTTTTGTATGTGTTAGTTGCAGGGAAAAGTCATAGGTGGCTCTCTCTGCTGTTTCCACCGCGAAGAATCGAACGCGGAATTATTGCATTGTAAATGCGTAAACTTACCTCTGACCCACTTAGGAATGACATCAGGGGAGAAGAGTAAATTTCTGAAAGAAAAAACAAACTGTTTATTGATACTTGGTATACCTGCATGGCAAGTACGTGAATACGCATGCGTGTTTTACAGTCTTAAATTATTGTAAATATTGTACAAATTATACCATGATATTGTATTTAATATCTGTGGTATGGTACGATACGTCGTTACTGAATATCACTTCTAAAATCATTCATTGGTACTTCAATTTATGGCCTGGCATGGCCAAGCGCGTAAGGCGTGCGACTCGTAATCCGAGGGTCGCGAGTTCGCGCCCGAGTCGCGCTAAACATGCTCGCCCTCCCAGCCGTGGGGGCGTATAATGTGACGGTCAATCCCACTATTCGTTGGTAAAAGAGTAGCCCAAGAGTTGGCGGTGGGTGGTGATGACTAGCTGCCTTCCCTCAGTCTTACACTGCTAAATTAGGGACGGCTAGCACAGATAGCCCTCGAGTAGCTTTGTGCGAAATTCCAAAAAAACAAACAAACAATACTTCAATTTATACCTTGTAATAACTGTAAACAATGAATATGGAAACATGTTTATGTGTTCACCTTTGTCATACGATGTACTTCGCAGACTCACGTACTGAAGTCACTCACGAGACCACAGAGGCGTGCACATGACAACACTACATAGTTGTAGCACAACTCAATATAGTTGTAGCACAACTCAAAATAGTTGTGGAAATGTGTTGACGAGAAAACCTGTTTTTGAAAAAAATAAAAGTTTAGAGACGACTTGACTGGGAAATAAGGAAAACAATATAAAGGTACAACGTAACATAATGTTTTTGAAACATCGTACGTTTATAATAAAGCAGTATCCAAACTTTTGTAAATGTGAAAAAAAAAAATACAATATCGTGCTGCGCGAGGAAGGGGAGTCTTCTAGTGGTTAGCGTGATCAAATTGTGAATCAGAGCATTTTTATTATTCATCAATGTTGCCTCAAAAGACGCGCACTGCATTTTGTGGCTGTGGGTGCGCGATAAACTTGATGGTCGAATGCCACTCTTTATTCAAACAACAGCAACCCAAGAGTCGGGCAGTCGATTACTGCCTTTTCTCTTGTCTGTCAATATAAAATTAGGGGCGGCTGTGAGTAGTTATCGCGAAACATTTCAAACAAAATCACAAACATTTATTAAAAGCTAAAGGTCATAGATTCTATTTTTATCACGATCAACCAGATGAAATTCTGAAAAAAAAAAATCTTTGCCCTAGGGGAAAAAATAACTAAACTTTACTAAAGTTTTAAGGTGACAGAGTCTAATTATATCACGATCATCCAGGCCAAGTCCTCAAAAATAACACTTAATCCAAGAACCAGCCACTCTCATGAATCAACAAAGTTTCGTAACGAAGATTTATGATAAAGGAAGTCTCGTTTATAACGCTCTTTATTAATCTAAATATGGGCCAAGTAGTGTTAACCACGCATGCGCTCTCCTTTATTGTGTTCACATGTTTAGTTAGATCAGTACTTGATTATTTGCAAGCTAGGAAAAACGTTCTGTGTTTAATGATTTAATGCAAACATTTAAATGAAACACTGTTTCAAGCGCTCCGCTGTTACAGACGAATCTATGGGCTTTTCGCTGCTATAGTTACTATTAAAATAGCCAGAAGTTCTAGAGTTCAATTGTTTAAGCATAACGAAAACGTTTGTTGCGATGACTACTGTTTAGTTGCTATGACTACCAATAACACGAGTTATCCATTAATTTTGGCTGACGGTCGTTCTTTGAGAGAGCAACTTCTTTATGTGTTTCCCGACAACATGATTACTGACTCTGAACAGTTTCGCAGCAGTCTTTCACGGAGAAAGACTGACCATTGTCCAGTTTTATCACGACTCGCTGCTTTTGGCTATTTCCTTATACACCTTGTGAGTTCAATCAGCCACGAACAGTTTCACAGCTGGTTAGAAGCGCACAGCAGGCTGGTTCTTATATAGAAGTACCGAATGATGCGATCCTTTCTTTTCCTTATTTCTTCTTTCGTTTCCATTTCATATAAGAAACAGATTTTACTGATCTGCTGAACAGATAAAAAAGCCGTGTTCAATGAATGTTACGAAGTATTAATATTCTATTCAATATGTTACCAAAGTCACCGAGTAATCAGTTTGTTTGTTTGGTTTTTTGAATTTCGCACAAAGCTACTCGAGGGCTATCAGTGCTAGCCGTCCCTAATTTAGCAGTGTAAGACTAGAGGGAAGGCAGCTAGTCATCACCACCCACCGTCAACTCTTGGGCTACTCTTTTACCAACGAATAGTGGGATTGACCGTAACATTATAACGTCCTACGGCTGAAAGGGCGAGCATGTTTGGCGCGACGGGGATGCGAACCCGCGACCCTCAGATTACGAGTCGCACGCCTTACAACGCTTGGCCATGCCGGGCCCTACCCGAGTAATCAGAACAACGTGATTAGAAACTCCACTTAACGGCCACGTGCTTAGACGCTTTCAAGTATTCCTAACCACGTGTTTTATATATTTTCAGTACCCACTTAACAACGTGTTTAGACACTTTCAACGATATTTAAACACGAGTTTTATATGCGTTCAGTACTCACCAAAAAATAACGCGTTTATAAACTATAAGTGACTTTTTTAATAACAATCTGTTTAATAACGCACCGTGACGCTTTTGTAACAACGTATTAGTGTTAAGAAATTTGACTGTGACTACGTCGTAACAAATTTCTGGATAGATTTTCTGGAACTATTAGCATATCACTTCAGAACAGCTGATAACGACACAGACGAAAGAAGACAGAGGTGAAATTGTGTATCGTTCAGTGATAAGATATGACGAAAGGGTGAAACTTTATTGACAGAAATAAATGATGCACGAGGTGCAGGCTAGAATAAGACTTAAAGATTACTCGGTTTACAGAATATTACAGAATAAAAAACTGATGTGAATTTTCGGAGGTTAAAAATGAACGATACAAAGACTGCTTGAATACAGGCAGTGCGTATGAAATACAAAACAGAGAGGTCATTATCAGTAAGATAGGATACAAATGAGGTCATTATTAGTGAGATAGGATACAAATGAGGTCATTATTAGTGAGATAGGATACAAATGAGGTCATTATTAGTGAGATAGGATACAAATGAGGTCATTATTAGTAAGATAGGATACAAATGAGGTCATTATTAGTGAGATAGGATACAAATGCACTTAGTGTTGTTGCAGAGAAATATGTGCCATATTAAACATTTACATATGTAATTTGTATGATGAGGCAGTTTCTTATGGCTTCATGAACAATTTCTTAGAACAACAAACAATTTTATCAGAGACCTGAAGAAACATATGCAATTCAGCATTTCACCTAGCACAATAAAATCTTACCAAAATGTACATAATTGCTGACAAAATATAACATCATATTATTATAAATGGGGTCTGTAACTCTATATCAGTTCATACTAAACAATCAGTACTTGGTTGGTTTTCCTCGTACTCTAATAACTTCCGCAAGGTCAGGTGACATGTTGTCGATGAGGTTACTGATGTAATCCATCGGGATTTCATTCTGACATGTCATTAGAAGGCGCTACAATTTGATTACGGTTTAGGGTCGTGGTTAGTAATTTTCCGTCTCAGTTCTGCCCAACAATTCTCAATGGGATTACAGTCTTTGCTGGCCATGATAATCTTGTGGGCAATATTACTGTCATTCTGGAACGCAAAGTTATTGCCAAACATTTCCTTAGCATATGGCATAAATATCATCTCTATGTGACGCCTATAGGAAGTGCCATTGACGTTTCCCTGGAGGATATGAAGGGCAGTTTTTACACCATAATAAATAGCTATGCAAACATGTACTGCACCACCTACTGTGTATTACCTGTGGGAGAGACAATCTTTCCTCATATGTTTTCCAGGCAAACGAATAAACAAGAATCCTATCACAATCTTTAGCAAACTGGAAACAGGAATCGTTTGAAAAGATGTCCTGTTGCCATTGTCCTAACTGTTAGTTGGAATGCTGTCTTGCCTAAGTAAGAGATGACGGTAGTAAATTCTGGTTAATATCGGTTTGCAGATAGCCCTTCTTCCAAAATAAACTTGTTTGGTCAGTCTTCTATTCACCGTTGTTTTGGATATCCTGGGATAAATGTGTCCACGCCATTCCTGGTATAAGGTGTTGTAAGACTTATTTCGAGCTGAACGTGCTAACCTGATCAAACCACGGTTATCTCGAGCAGTCGCTTTCTTAGCATCGACCAGCAGACTTTACTGGAACAATGTTTTCTGTAGTCCGATGACGTTTCAGGATTCTGGATACAGTACACTGGGGGTACATTACTGTTCTGGAAATTTCCGTTTGCTTCATACCATTTCTTGACAGTCGAACAATTTGATATCCTATAGCTTTTGGCACGTGAGGAGGCATGACTCTATACCGTATACAGCACGTGACGAGACATGACTCTACACCGCATACAGCACGTGACAAGGCATGCCTCTACACCGCATACAGAGAAATTGTCGAGAAAAATCGTTCATCTGTTTAGAAAGACATTGTACCAAACGTAAACACTTTTGTACAAAACAAGTGTGTGTGTTGACAAACATATACCAAAAACAACTTATACAGACCAGAATAACAACTCGTTCATATTGGTTCGGTTATTCGATACCTTCTCTCTCACTAATCAATAACTGTATCATAAATATAGACAATAACATCAATATAGAACAGTCTGCAAACATTTCATCCAAGACTGTACGTGGTTATAAATAGAATTACTAAATTTCATAGGTGGCACGACGGGCTTAAAAAATTCGGAGCTCGGGCCCGTAGACGCGGGATTTTAAAAAAATCGTTTTTAAGTTTCATTGTGGTTTTTATTCTGATTTTTCAAGACACCAACTGTCAAATAGAATCGGGACACGGTCCCAATCTGCCAGCGCCTCACAACGTCTCCGCTAAATAGGAATTTAAAGAATTATAAATCAGGTTTCGAATAAAGAATGAAGGGTGAGTACATATTAAACTAGAAAATTAAACTTTTGACTCCCGATAAGCAGAACTGAGTGGTGTTTGAAAAATAAAAAGTGACGTAAAAACTTGGGTTTTAAATACAAATAGAATGTCGAAATAGTTACTAATGCACACAGCTTTTTATTTTATAACACAGATGATTACATAAAGTGTTTGTTTCGTTTTTTAATTTCGCACAAAGCTACACGAGGGCTATCTGCGAGGGCCGTCCCTAATTTAGTAGTGTAAGGCTAGAGGGAAGGCAGTTAGTTAGTCATCACTACCCACCGCCGATTCTTGGGCTACTCTTTTACCAACGAATAATGGGATTGATCGTCACATTATAACGCTCACTCGGCTGAAAGGGCGAACATGTTTGGTGCGACCGGGATTCGAACCCGCGACCCTCCGATTACGAGTCGAACGCCTTAATCCACCTGGCCATTCCGAGCCCCTACATTAAGTGAGTGATTTAGTTGTCTCGGGAATTTTGCGCAGAGCTACACAATACGCTAATTTTGATCTGACAAATTAGAGCGACTGCTTAATAAATGAATAACTCCTGGACTAACTGAACAGTGGATTTCACAGTCCAGATACACAAACTTCTTATCCCAGTAAGTGATCCAAAGGTTATATTTAGGACTTATATATGAGAAAAAGAAATGTTGAAAATTATTCCATGATAAAGGGCAAAAATGAAAAACAAAACACACACGTAGTCTGATTAATTCCATATAAGGAGAGGTCTGCCAAGGCCTAGCGTTTCGGGCGCTCGACTCGCAATTTGCGGATCGCGAGTTCGAATTCTCTTCATCGAACTAGCTTTCCCTTTCAACCCCAACGTGACGATTAATCCCGCTGAAAATTGATAAAAACGTAGTCTAAGCGTTGGCGGTGGGTAGCCTATCCCTGCTAAACTATCGAGTAGCTTCTTTGCGAAATTCAAAACAAACCCGAGAGAAAACTCACACTGGTGATGTATTGATGTTAAAATTTTAAATATTTAGTGTACGTTGTGTATAATAAATACTAAAATAAAGTAGGTGTTGTTGTTTTATATAAATAAAAGGAATGAATAGTTTTGTTTTCTGATCTACGTTTAGAGACATCTTGGAAAACAATCTGTAGAAACACCGACTGTACACAAGTAAAGTGAACTGACAATAGGTACAGTTTGTTGTTCAGCGCACCATGGGTATCGAAATTCGATTTTTAGCGTCGTACGTTTGCAGAATTATTGTTCAGCCCTTTGGTGAGTGTGAGTGTGTAGGTGGGAGTCAGAAGCGGATGCTTGAAGGTAAGAGCTGTTTATACGTGTAATTGGATCAATATCTGTCGATATCAAATCCAATATTTCTGATGGACACCAATAAGACATGAGCTAAACGGGCCTCCTTACGAAACATAGTTATTACAATTACAATAAAGGAGTAATTAGTCAGAGTTACAAGTATTTCTTTTATGATTCTAGGCACATCGATGTCAACAATAAGTCATTAACTACTTAGACGTTTTGATTTATTTAAAAAACAACAACAAATCATATTTAAAGTGATATCCGCAGTGATGTCATTCAATTCATTATTTCACTTAGTGCGTGTGTGAGGGAGGACAGTCAAAAAAACGAAGTGCTTTGTTACCAGTGTTGGTTTAATAATAATCGTACAGACAGTAATAAGTGCCTTTTACTTTCGTGTATTAATAAACGTCCATTATTGCTTTGATTGCATTATTGGTGTCCAATACAGACAAATGTTTTGAACAAATTTGACCTAACGTTTGTTTATAAATGAAACATCGTATGCAAAGCATTTGGAGGGGTCATGCGCATGTGTAACCTCTGGGCAGGAATACGCTGGATGACTGTAAGACCACAATCCGCTGACTTGTCCTAACGGGAGCATTAGGAAAAGTAAGAACAAACCCTTTTATATGTTAGTTGTTGATTAATTCCTTTAAGCGGTTGGATACATCATGTTATTTAGTCATGGAGGACCTTGATAAGGTTAACTTTGAAGTTAAAACTATTGTGTCATTGAAGAAACAATCTTAACATTTAAACATGAATTTTTTAAATAAGTGAGGCCTTCCTGTGTATCGAGCTTCTGTGAGTATTATCATATAAATAAGTAGACAAATGATTAGAAATTAAGTTGTAAAATAAATAATGACAGACAGTTTCATCTTTTTTTCTTTTCACTAACACGAATGTTTTTTTTTTTAAATAACATTTAGGGTGATGTCCCACACTCGGTTCAATCGGTAATATAGTCAAATCAAACCTCATTACTGTTTACATGTGTCAACACACCCAGACTCCATACCCCCCTCCAAAGACGAAAATATGCTATTTGCTCTTTTGTTGTAGTTGTTTTGTTTATTTGAACAAAATGAAAATTAACCTCTTCCATGCAGAACATTACTATACACGAACATCTATCTTTACAAGGTGGCATTTGACCGAACAGAAGTTTTGATGTCAGCTCATTTCAATACAACATTCTCAGCCTTAAGTGTAGATCCGGGTTATTGTTCATCACACACTTATTGTTGTCCAGGTCACGGTACGTGACACAAGTTCTGTTGTTTCATTCAACAATGGCACTGTAAATACAATTATAAGCTACTGCGTTAGGCACTTGCAACTCACCATGGGGACTCTGTTATTTCTTGAAATCCGGAGAGATAACTAGGATATTGAACTCATATTCAACATAACAACATTGACTATATTTTCAAAAGAAGAAAAAATATTTTTATTTCTCGCTCGACATTTCAGCCGCTATATATAGCTTTCTTAGGAACGTTACCAGCAGTATACGTATAGTTCAAATACATCCCATAAAATGGATAAAAACGGGAAAACAAGGCAAGCTACAAAACCAAGAGCAGTGCTATATTCAGACTAACAAAACTGATTAGTTGATCTGATATGGAGGATGCATACTATACATGTATACGGCTTACTTGTAAAAAGGTTTTCTGATACCTTTTGGGAAAGTTTTATTTTCAATACAAATTATATTATGTACATTTTACATACAGTAATATCGTTCTCATTTCTTCTCAGGTATGAATATATTACACACATTTTATTATTCAACCGAAGTCGGGCTCCGGCATGGCCAGGTGGTTAGAATTTTTGTACAAAGTTACATAACTGTTATTTATGCATTTGTTTTTAATTTTAAACTGAGAAAGAAGAAAAAAGGCGTAAACCAGCAATAACCATCGTCAAATATTGTATGATAGGCTAAAGATCAATAAGACGTATGATGACGAAAGTCTAGTAATGAGAATTATTAAATAAAAACGAAATAAAAATCTAGAATTGGTAAAAAATGTTTTAAATTATTTATCACGACAATTAGGCCCGGCATGGCCAGGTGGGTTAAGGCGCTCGACTCGTAATTTGAGGGTCGGGGGTTCGAATCCCCGTCACACCAAACATGCTCGTCCTTTCAACCGTGGCGACATTATAATGTGACGATCAATCCCACTATTCGTTGGTAAAAGAGTAGCCCAAGAGTTGGCGGTGGGTAGTGATGACTAGCTGCCTTCCCTCTAGTCTTACACTGCTAAATTAGGGACGGCTAGCACAGATAGCCCTCGAGTAGCTTTGTGCGAACTTAAATTATTGCTTTACAATTATGGAAATAAAGTTGTGTCGTTGCTGGTAGCCAGTTTTTAGAATAATATAAGAAAATCAAGAAGAAAAATACAAAACAAATCTTAAAAAAAAAAAACGACAACAACAAGAATTTGTTTGTTTGTGAATTTCTCGCAAAACTACACGAGGGTTAGCCGTCCCTAACTTAGCAGTGTAAGACTACAAGGGAGACAGCTAGTGATCATCACCCACCGCTAACACTTGGGCTACTCTTTTACCAATTAATAGTGGGATTGACCGTCACTTTATAACGTCCCCACGGCTGAAAAGGCGAGCATGTTTGGTGCGATGAGGATGCGAACCCGTGACCCTCGGATTACGAGTCGCACGCCTTACGCGCTTAGCCATGCCGGGTCTAATTATCGTGATAAATAATTTTAAAAATCTTTACCAATTCTAGATTTTTATTTCGTTTTTGTATAATTCGCATTACTAGACTTTCGTCATCATACGTCTTATTGATCTTCAGCCTATCATACAATACTTGACGATGGTTATTGTTGGTTTACGCCTTTTCTCTTCTTTCTCAGTTTAAAATTAAAAACAAATGCATAAATAACAGTTATGTAACTTTGTACAGAAATTCTAATAATGATAACAATTTAAAAAATCAGAACATGCATCCGAGACTTTTAAACAATATAGGTCCAAAAGACACGTTATTCAAACGTAGAATTTTTCATTGTTAATTCTGGGAGCGAAGAACTTCAAGAGTAGAGTATTTAGAAACTATTCTCGAACCCAGTATAATGCAACATCTTGACATCCAAAGTGAGAAGAACCCGGCCACGAATAACGAATGTTTGAATCTAAAAGACCATTGTTAGGCCTATCTCCTGGTGCGTTAACAAGATAAACAAGGCTTTTAAAGTTCAGCAGCTTTCAGCCACAACTCCAAATCAATTGGCGGAAGAATCAAAACAGTTCCACCTGTCAAGCATCCCCCCCTCCTCCTCCGATCTAATGGATTTTGGTGCCTTTAAACTGGTTAAACGCGACCCTTCCAGCCCACTTCCACGTATAGCGTAAGACCTGTGGGACGTCTGTTAAAATATTTAACCTTGCTGTCCTTCGCAGAAGCGTGTCATAATGGTTGTTGTGGTGTCAGCCATTAGTGCATAATCGTGGCCATCAGACTGGGCACGATCAGCGAACCGAGTGGTTATCAGGCAGAACGTTACCAGATCTACCGTTCTTCTAAAGTTCGATTAACTCAGTAATTTGCATATCAAAGAACCACCTATTTGCCGTTTAGTTTGTTTGTTTGTATTTTGTGTTTTGAATTTCTCACAAAGGTACTCGAGAGCTATCTGCCCTAACCGTCCCTAATTTAGCAGTGTAAGACTAGAGGGAAGGCAGCTAGTCATCACCACCCACCGCCAACTCTTGGGCTACTCTTTTACCAACGAATAGTGGGATTGACCGTCATATTATAACGCCTCCACTGCTGAAAGGGCGAGCATATTTGGTGCGACCGAGATTCGAACCCGCGACCCTCGGATTACGAGTCGAACGCCTCAACATACTGGGCCATGCCGTTTAAATAAAAAGATAAATTTCATATATGAAAAGTTGACATAACACTAAAATCAATCTTATATCAACGTAAAAAAAACACATTTTTACATTGTAAACACCGATTATTTTCTATGTATATTACTGTGTCGGTTGTTTGATTGTAATAAAGCACAAAGCTACACGATGGGCTATCTGCGTTCTTCCCACCACGGGTACTTAAACTCGAATTCTAGTGTTGTAAGCCCGCAGACATACCGCTGTGCCAGTGGGAGGGGAATTATCATGTCGATACAGTTTGTAATAAAACAACTTACTTCTTGGAACACAAACTTTTGAAGCAAGCTATGACGTCACGCAAATGCAAATTCAGGAGGCGAATGATAAACGTTTTGCTTAACATACATGTATATATGAACATAAATACATTAAGTTATATATAGTTTTGGTTAATATAGATGTACATATGAACATAAATACATTAAGTTATATATAGTTTTGGTTAACATACATGTACATATGAACATAAATACATTAAGTTATATAAAATTTTGGTTAATATACATGTACATATGAACATAAATACATTAATTTATATATAGTTTTGGTTAATATACATGTACATATGAACATAAATACATTAATTTATATATAGTTTTGGTTAACATACATGTACATATGAACATAAATACATTAAGTTATATAAAATTTTGGTTAATATACATGTACATATGAACATAAATACATTAAGTTATATACAATTTTAGTTAATATACATGTATATATGGACATAAATACATTAATTTATATACAATTTTAGTTAATATACATGTATATATGAACATAAATACATTAATTTATATACAATTTTGGTTAATATACATGTATATATGAACATAAATACATTAATTTATATACAATTTTGGTTAATATACATGTATATATGAACATAAATACATTAAGTTATATACAATTTTGGTTAATATACATGTATATATGAACATAAATACATTAAGTTATATACAATTTTAGTTAATATACATGTATATATGAACATAAATACGTTAATTTATATAAAATTTTGGTTAATATACATGTACATATGAACATAAATACATTAAGTTATATATAGTTTTGGTTAATATACATGTATATATGAACATAAATACATTAATTTATATAAAATTTTGGTTAATATACATGTACATATGAACATAAATACATTAATTTATATAAAATTTTGGTTAATATACATGTATATATGAACATAAATACATTAATTTATATACAATTTTAGTTAATATACATGTATATATGAACATAAATACATTAATTTATATACAATTTTAGTTAATATACATGTACATATGAACATAAATACATTAAGTTATATATAGTTTTGGTTAATATACATGTACATATGAACATAAATACATTAATTTATATACAATTTTAGTTAATATACATGTACATATGAACATAAATACATTAATTTATATAAAATTTTGGTTAATATACATGTACATATGAACATAAATACATTAAGTTATATATAGTTTTGGTTAATATACATGTACATATGAACATAAATACATTAATTTATATAAAATTTTGGTTAATATATACGTATATATGAACATAAGTACATTCATTTATATAATGTTTTGGTTAATATACACGAATGTATGAACATAAATACATTCATTTATATAAAGGTTTGGTTAATATACATGTACATATGAATTGAATTACATTAACAAATATATAAAAGAAATTATCCTAAGTACTAACCCTACAGTCCCGGCTATACTTCATTTATCTCTATGTGTGTCCGCTGGTTCTAAACGTATGAGATACTACATAATAATGGCGGAAGCCAAATGTGTCTGTTTTCAAAGTAGTCTACACTCTTCAACTTCGCCATTAATAGTCATATGCAGCTCATTTCCTAAACAGTTTATTTTTCCCTCGTGTTTATTTCAACTTAATGAGAAGCTGTAAGAGGAGGCGGGACTGGTGGTGAGAGAAAGTCTGCCGTTGAAAACTTGTTGTACCGGTAACATGTATTCTGATAAAAGGTCTCACGTTTAATTCAAACCATATGGTCTCGTAAGTGACTACTGCAGAAAAGGGACATAAGGGACAAAGTTCATCCCCACCCACCACCCTACTAGGAGTTTTCTCACAGTTTTTACTTATATGTGCAAGACAGGGGTTACCTACTCCTAGGTCTCTCCTGCTGATCTTGTATTTCAAGACTGTACATTTGTGTATTTATCTGTGCGTATTTCTGTACTTCTCTGTGTGCGTCTGTCTGTGTATAAGATTAATGGATACGTTGAAAGTGTAGGCACGAGTATTCGTTCGTTTTGGAAAGGTAGGAACTGTTTTTTGTGTGTGTAATAAGATGGAGTAAGTGAAACGGTGACTTTGTTGTTGTTAATATATTGACTGTTGTATGGTTAATGTGAACCAGTAACTAAGCACTGTATTCTAAAGGGTGAAGAGACTCTACAAAACATATTTTCTTATATCATGAGATATAGAACATCTACAATGTTTATTAACACACAATGAGCATTACTGATCCGTTTCTTATTCAGTATATCATCCACATGCACGTGAGTTTTGAAAAATTATTTATACAAGGAAGTATTTATGTAATTCGTAGTAGAATCGTTAATTAGGATTGGCCTAGTTCTCAGGCTCTTGTGTTTTTGTTCTCAGGTTGTGTGTTGTATTTTTTGTCCTCAAGTTGTTGTATTTTTCACCTTTTTTATAATATTATACGCAGTTTCATGAGTATTAAAACATGGAATATTTATTGCTGTTGTGGTTAATAGCCTATACCCTATATTTTCAATTAAGTTTCGAACGGAGTTCTTCTTTCTTTTTGTTACAACGATTTGTTTGTTACAAAACTCAAAGTTACACAACAGGGTTTCTGTTGTCTGCCTACAGCATTTATCAAAACCGATTTTTTGCGTTATAAACACCGAGGCTTATCGCTAATTCACTGGGAGGTTGCTAAAGCTGTTGCTACAACCTTGCCTTCCCGTCACACCAAACATGTTTATCCTTTCAGCCGCGGGGTCGTTATAAGTTACGGTCAATCCTACTATTCACTGGTAAAAGAGTAGCCCAAGAGTTGGCGGTGGGTGGCGATTACTAGCTGCCTTCCCTCTAGTTTTACACTGCTAAATTAGGGACTGCTAGCGCAGATAGCCCTCGTGTAACTTTGCGCGAAGTTCTGGACAAACAACCAATTATTATGTTTAAAAACAAAACGAAAACTTTGAACTTGATTAATTCAAACCATATGGTCTCGTAAGTGACTACTGCAGAAAAGGGACATAAGGGACAAAGTTCATCCCCACCCACCACCACTCGCGTGTTCACGTGAATCTTTCTTCATCTTCAGGGGCTGCGTCTTTTGTAATACGCACATAAATACGTCCATCATCTTTTATTTTATCATTATTCCTTTTCTTTTCGTACTAGGTAGAATACATTTTATAAACATGTACTTTTCTTTCTGAATACGTCAGTACGTGAATGGTTTACTTGATATAATGTTCGTTAAAGGCCCCAAAGAAAGACTATACTCAACTTTGCTTTCAATAAGATATAACACGAGAAATTCGTGAGACATTTTCTTTTTCCTTTCGTTTAGTTCCCTTCCAGAATTTCTATTTTTTTTTTATTGTTCCATCTTTCTCTTAATCATCGTGTAGGAAACTCAGTAAAGAGCATTTCTCCAACACCCAGTCAATGGCTGACTATTAATACGTTAACGAGACTTCAAGTGCGGAAAAAAGGAAAGGCCTATCACCATTTAATTTCAGGCGTTTCCAAGTAGCGAAGTGTTCTGAAGTAAATTATTGTGATTATCATTATACGCTCTTGACAACTTCGTAGATTTGAAGGATGGTTGTAACTCTTCTGTCTATCTAACAGTCTCTTTCTCCTTCGTTCTTTTACTGGTTTCAGCTATTTACTCTGTGTATTTTGTAGTTCCATTTTTATTTTGAGTTATATCTTGTTTTATAACAATTTCTATTTCTTTATAGTTCGTTTTTACTCTCTCGGGGTTTGGGTATCATATATACCCTGAAGGGTCGGATGCTTCATTTTTACTCTCTCTCTCTCGGTTTGGGTATCATATATAACCTGGAGGATCAGGTGATTCATTTTTAATCTCTCTCGGTTTGGGTATCATATTTAACCTGGAGGGTCAGATGTTTCATTTTTACTCTGTCTCTCGGGGTTTGGGTACCATATATACCCTGAAGGGTCAGGTGCTTCGTTTTTATTCTCCTCTCTCGGGGTTTGGGTATCATATATTCCCTGAAGGGTCAGGTGCTTCGTTTTTATTCTCCTTTCTCGGGGTTTGGGTATCATATATACCCTGGAAGGTCAGGTGCTTCGTTTTTACTGCATGCTTTTCTTTCTATTTTTAAATGTCGCGCAAAACTACACGAGGGCTATCTGTTCCATCCTTCCCTGATTTAACAGTGTAAGACTAGAGGGTACGCAGCTATTCATCATTGTTGCCACCCACCGCCATCTCTTGGAATACTCTTTTACCAACGAATAGTAAGATTGACCGTCACAGTATTACGCTCCCACAGCTGAAAGGGCGAGCATGTTTGGTGCGACGGGGATTCGAACCCGCGACCCTCAGGTTACGAGTCGAGTGCCTTAACCACCTGGCCATGCCGGGCATAAGGCTGAGGTTGACTGGTACAACTTTTGTTATTATCATTCACTATAACTTATAATTAAAATCGTTATGAACATCCTAATTTTTATGACCTCTCTGTTCATAGTGAAGGCAAGAAATAGATTTACTGGCAACATTTATTTATTTATTTATTTTAGTCAAGCTTATATATATATATATATTATAAAGTAGTGTAGGAATAATCACTGTTTTTATCGTATATATATATATATATTTACAATAACCAACGTCACAAAGCCTATATTCCTATCGCATATCTTTACAACCACCAACAACCAATGTTGTAAAGCCAACATTCTTGTTATATCTGTGCGGCCAACAACAACCGACGTAACAAAGCCTAGCCCACGTTTTTCTTTTGTGGAAAACAATATATTAGAACCTAAAGTGAAATCATAAAGGATCTAGTGTTAACAGTTCACGTTTTCCTGAACTCCTTTAGCATAACATTTCAATTGTAACAAATCAGTTAAGGGTCTTCATATCACGTGGCTGTCAAAAGTTAACATGGTAGTTAATTTGTTGGGCTTCATTGGTTCTTAATACCAGACGTCAGTTTCATTAGTTCGTATATTAGCTGTCTCTTGTTGAGTCTTTGTCTAATAATCACTTCCCCCACTGTCCGCTCATAACAACACTTGTGTTAATAAAGAATCTCTCAACGAGCTCTGTGGAATCTGTAGGACTTCCTAACCCTACTATAATGTTTTGCTTTAGAACAGGGAGACATTTTTTTAACACAAGTGTTTATATTCAGAAACGAAATTCCATGGCGTTATATAGTAACGGAGCCAAAGGAACCACAATTTATATCCAGTTTTTGTTTCCCAAACGTCTGTCTATACATATATTATTCTTCCCTACTTTTTAGTTTATTTTTTGTCCACACACACTCGATGCCAGCACCTGTTCAGGCACTTTAAACGCGTTTTAAAACTATTTATGACGAAATTACTTGTAAATTTATGTTTTATCGACGAGGCCCATAGTAACGTGAATCAAAAATAGGAAAATTAAGTAAAATTACCATCTCCATGGTAATTAATCTCAGTGATATGAGCTACGTATTTCACATAGTGTTTGTTTGTTTTGTCTTGTTTTTCAATTTCACACAAAGCTACACGAGGGCTATCTGTGCTAACCGTCCTTAATTTAGCAGTGTAAGACTAGAGGGAAGGCAGCTAGTCATCACCACCCACCGCCAACTCTTGGGCTACTCTTTTACCAACGAATAGTGGGATTGACCGTCACATTATAACGCCCCCACGGCTGAAAGGGCGAGCATGTTTGGCGCGACTGGGATGCGAACCCGCGACCCTCAGATTACGAGTCGCACGCCTTAATCCACCTGGCCATTTCACACAGTGATTCCACACTCTTTTCGTCTGTCCTTTCTTTACACTGAGTGTTATAACAGACTAAAGAAATGAAGTTATTGAATACCATGTGGGCTATACAGGGAATGATTCTTATAACAATATCCTGAAAGATATATTTCACTTGTCTGCTTGCTACCTTACACAACTAAACTTTTTTTTTCTGGTAGAACTCAAAATCCACGAGCACCGGTGGTCTTTTATTCTTCTAATGACTTTGCGACTTGACTGAACTTCGGCTACAATATTTGAAATTGATTTGATCGATCAAGTGGATAAACGATTTCAGCATTTGCGGGAGAGAGCACAGTTCCTTGTTGGCAAATCTTCAGTCCAGGTTGACACTGCGTGGAGGTGATTTTTTTTTTTTTGTCTTCTTTCGCTACGCAGAGTCAAACTGAAAGGTTAATCGAAATGTCGCGCCAAACCTGCTCGCCCTTCCAGCCGTGGGGGCGTTATAATGTTACGGTCAATCCCACTATTCGTTGATAAAAGAGTAGCCCAAGAGTTGGCGGTGGGTGGTGATGACTAGCTGCCTTCCCTCTAGTCTTACACTGCTAAATTAGGGACGGCTAGCACAGATAGCCCTCGAGTAGCTTTGTGCGAAATTCCGAAAACAGGTTAATCGAACAATACGTAATTTGATTTCGTGTATCTTTACCTCCACTTTCCGAAACCGGCGCAGACGATTTTACTAAGCGTCACAGGAAACTCTGAAGCTATAAACAGTACGTTCTGTGTTCTAATTTGTAAATCGTCTGTGATAACGCTCACTCTGTTTTAATACAAATTTAACAAACATTTTGCGCTTTTAAAGGATTGAAAGTAATCGTTGTCCAAGCGAGAGGGAGTACCTTTTTAGGTATAAACTAAATCCTTTGACAACCAGAGCAATTGGAAACCTTCAAGATCGAATCTGTTAATGAAATATATACAATGACCATCCAAATCATAGTTTAGCTTCTTAAGTTTATTATTTCACTGTTGATTTATATTTAAATAGCTGCTACTCCCTAAATGCTTGAAACGTTGTTGTATCGTTACAATAATAGTGTAGTAAGATCTTTGGTTTTGCAATACATGCACGAGACTCAGATTATATCTTCCTATATGAAAAAAAAACAACTAATAAAAAATCTTTGGTCAAGCAATTGCAGTTTTTAACCTGAATAATACCTTATGTGCACGTGGACTATAAGTTCGGGTAAGAACCCCTGAGATTCAGATATAACTGGCCCTAATTTTAAGCTATTCATCAGAAGGATATCATTGTCAAGTTCTTTAAAACCAAGTAAAGGAATTGAAAGTGTGTTCACGTATCTGGAACTCATCACACTTCGATCCGCAGTCCGACACGTCGACCTACGCTTGGTCCATCTTGTCCCAAGGTTGAGTTTTCAAGTAGATAGTGTGAAAATTGCACGATACTTTGTATGTTTATAAATAAAGAGGCGCTTTTAGTAACATGTCAAATTGTTCATCAAATATGCTTCGAATCATATAAACGAAAAACCTAAGCAATATTTTTATCCCCGTTGTATTAACTGATTCTCTCACTGGTCAGCAAAACCACAGAATGAAAGTTAGACAAAAATCTTGTTCATTTTATCTTGGTTATTTTATCTTAATGTTGTTCCATCACATCCGTCACAGGATGTGCCTATTTCACTCCTATAGTTTTATTTGTTTACTTAAAAGTTTCAAGTATATGCACGGTTAGTTGGAAACGTAGGAAAATGAACGAGGAAGGTGTCGTTTGTTTTACAAGACAAAATTTTAAAAATGTTTATTTAAAATCTCTTTCGTCGTTTTGTATAACAAAATAAAATAAAACCATTATGGAACATGTTTTAGCGCAAAGGTGAATAGTGGGTTATCTGCGCTCTGTACACAGTGGAGGGATCGCCTCTCGGGTTTCAGCAGTGTAAATTTGTAATCCTACTGCTGAACAACTTTAGAGTGTGTGTATGTGTGTTTTCTTATAGCAAAGCCACATCGGACTATCTGCTGAGCACACCGATGGGAAACAAACCCCTGATTTTAGCGTTGTAAATCCGTTGACTTACCGCTGTACTAGGGGGCAGCGGGTCTTAGTAAAACAACGGAAAGAGAGAATGCACATATTTCCTAGCATACAATTTTCTGTGTAAAGTCAGAGTCCAGACTGTCCTACGTGGTCATTTACTCTTATGATAATGAATTACAAGTTACTAAAGCATTATTCACAGCTAATCTGTGTTTATCATGGCTTAATTTTCTTGAAATTACAATACTTTATTATTCGTATCTAAAGAAACGTACCAGAGCCAAGCAAAAGGAAAAACCTACTGGAAAAAAAAATCATCCTTTTTGAACTCCAATGCTGCAGGAGTGTGTAATTTAGACTTCCTGATAGATTGTACGCTTTAAATTATGCAAATCTCGCAATACAGCGACTTCCAGTGGCGCGTGGAACGTAATCTGGCTAGATTCGAGCGACGGTCATACACTATTCTTGGCTTGTGTGCTGTGTTAGAACCTTAATCTAATCCAACTCTTCAGTCTTACAAACTCATAAATATGGGTAACAACCGTTGCATTTAGATTCAACATTAATCTTGTCGAGGGATAGAGTCTATCCACTTAAGAAATAGTTTAAACTTCCTCTGGTGTAACTGTCTGTTGAAACCGTTTCGGTGTTATTTAGTAGCGCAAGTTTTAAATTATTAAAAGGTAGATAAACACAGATAGGTAGATAAGACATTAGTAATCTATTTACTTATGTACACAGCTGTTTACTTGTCTTTCTATCTTATAATCAGTTAACAAATAAATAGGTAGATAAGAGAATAATAATTACTTACGTACACACTTATTTACCTGTCTATTTTATAATCAGTTAACAAATAAATTGGTAGAAAAAGACAGTAGCTGCCTACTTAATTATCCTATATACCTATTCATTTCTTTTCTCTTTTATAATTAATTAACAAATTAGTAGGTAGGTAAATAAGAGAATAATAACTTACTCATGTATTTACTTGTCTTTATATTTTATAATCAGTTAATAAATAAATAGGTACATAAGAAAATAGTTACCTACTTAATTATGTAAACATCTGTTTAACTTTTTTCTATTTTATATTTAATTAACAAATAAATAATGTAAGCAACTGTTTGGTTAACTAGAGGGAGAGAAAAGGGCAGAAGTCTTAATGAACGATAGAGCTAATAGATTAGTAATACCTAGCTTGAAGGATAAGTTGTAAAAGTTTATTTCGTTAGATTTTCTTCATCTCACAACAACAGATATAAAAACTTAAATTTTGTTTGTTTTGCAACTGATGCGTATAATTTATAGACAACTCATCTAAATAATTTGTCATTACTTTCTTTGGACTTCATGTGACATTAGAATAGGGCACGTCGCTTAACGAGTATTTATTTAAATAATACACTATGGTAGAAAACTATCCTTAGTGGTCCCTACCGTTCACGGGTTCTAAACAACATGCTGTTTGCGCTCGATTCGTGGTAGATAAATGCCAGTTTCCATCTTGTCCTGCCCCCTCCTGCCATGTTTCCCACAGTCCTGGTTACTGTTTTTCCGGCATCGTTTGTTTCTCGAGAGTGAAATCGACATAGGGAACAACCGCCTTGTCACTTTCTCCACGTGCGTTCGTTTGTCTTCGCTCTACCTTCTCGTGCTGCGTGCAGACTCGCGCGAAAAACGAAAAGATTCCCCGTGTTAGACGTGTTTCAGACACAAAAAAAAATACGTGCATGTTCGAGAAATAAACCAACCTCTTCATTTAATATTTTTTCCTTATTGTTTTGATGAACTTTGCTTAAAAACGTTAAACGAACTTGATTGATTTAAATATCCTGTTAAAGTTTAATAACAGAAGTTAAAAGAAATGACAAGCATGAAAACTTGCTCAAATGATAAATAAACTTATAAAATATGTTTCAACTGCCATATCAAACTCGTTTGCATAAATCACATTGCACCAGTTGTAAAATAACGCTTAAGTGTCTTTCGTAACGAACGAAATCATGCGGATGCCAATGGGGCAATTTTCTCATTATCTCAGAAAAAATCAGAATAGTCAGCTGTAAGTTAAAAAAATTTCTGGTACGTACAATGTCAGGAAAAAATGAAAAATTAAATATCAGGTTACTTACTGTTAAAGAACAGTGGAAGATAAATCACAGGAGAAACATCAAAATGTTATTAACCTTCATATTTAGTACAACAGAAACTCAGAGGAGGTGACACAGTTTATACTTTGTGTGTCTCTCTTTTGTTTTAATAACTGCAGACAGTCTTTTAGGCATTGTTGCAACATAGGTAATGAAATTGTCCTTTAGAATTTTACTCCAAATGTCTCTAATGCACTCCCATAAAGTTTCTTTTGAAGTAACTTTTGAATTCTCATGTGTTTGATCTATCAAATGCCAGTTGGATTTAGATCTGGGCGCTGTGGGGGCCATTGTATCATTTGAATGACTCCAGCAGCTTCTTTGTTAGCTGAGTAATTTCTGCACGACCCGGCATGGCCAGGTGGTTAAGACACTCGGCTTTGTAATCGGAGGGTCACGGGTTCGAATCCCCTTTACACCAAACATGCTCGCTTTTTCGGCCGATGGAGAGTTATAGTGTGACGATCAATCCCACTATTCGTTGGTAAGAGTAGCCCAAGAATTGGCGGTGAGTGGTGATGACTAGCTGCTTTTCCTCTAGTCTTACACTGCTAAACTAGGAACAGCTAGCGCAGATAGCCCTCGAGTAGCTTTGCGCGAAATTAAAAACAAACAAACAATTTCTGCACAGGTTGAATGAACCTTTGGGGTCATTATTTTCTTGATGGTAGAATCCTTTATCAATAATACACAAACCACTGGGTGTACCATGACTGACCAGTATTTCATTATTTCAACTATTTTACAAATATCTTCTGTTGTCTCAAAAACCCAACAACCCCAAATCATTACACTGTTTCTTCCATGCTTCATGGTAGGTACTATGCATTGAGGTAAGTTTCTTTCACCTTTCTTCCGCTGGACGTACAACCTAGGCTTTGAATTAAATATTTAAAACATAGACTTGTTCGTCCATAACACCATTTTCCAATCATTAACAGTCCAGTTTTTGCACGCCTTAGCAAAGTTCGGTCTCTTGACAATATTTGGAGGTTGAAGTAAAGGGTTTTGTTAACTGCTACACAACCAGATATTCCGTTTTTGTTAAGTCATCTTGATCCTGTAGATCTGGACACGTTCTTGTTAAGTCATCTTGACACTGTAGATCTGGACACGTTCTTGTTAAGTCATCTTGATACTGTAGATCTGGACACGTTCTTGTTAAGTCATCTTGATACTGTAGATCTGGACACGTTCTTGTTAAGTCATCTTGATACTGTAGATCTGGACACGTTCTTGTTAAGTCATCTTGATACTGTAGATCTGGACACGTTCTTGTTAAGTCATCTTGATACTGTAGATCTGGACACGTTCTTGTTAAGTCATCTTGATACTGTAGATCTGGACACGTTCTTGTTAAGTCATCTTGATACTGTAGATCTGGACACGTTCTTGTTAAGTCATCTTGATACTGTAGATCTGGACACGTTCTTGTTAAGTCATCTTGACACTGTAGATCTGGACACGTTCTTGTTAAGTCATCTTGATACTGTAGATCTGGACACGTTCTTGTTACGTCATCTTGATACTGTAGATCTGGACACGTTCTTGTTAAGTCATCTTGATACTGTAGATCTGGACACGTTCTTGTTAAGTCATCTTGATACTGTAGATCTGGACACGTTCTTGTTAAGTCATCTTGATACTGTAGATCTGGACACGTTCTTGTTAAGTCATCTTGATACTGTAGATCTGGACACGTTCTTGTTAAGTCATCTTGATACTGTAGATCTGGACACGTTCTTGTTAAGTCATCTTGATACTGTAGATCTGGACACGTTCTTGTTAAGTCATCTTGATACTGTAGATCTGGACACGTTCTTGTTAAGTCATCTTGATACTGTAGATCTGGACACGTTCTTGTTAAGTCATCTTGATACTGTAGATCTGGACACGTTCTTGTTAAGTCATCTTGATACTGTAGATCTGGACACGTTCTTGTTAAGTCATCTTGATACTGTAGATCTGGACACGTTCTTGTTAAGTCATCTTGACACTGTAGATCTGGACACGTTCTTGTTAAGTCATCTTGATACTGTAGATCTGGACACGTTCTTGTTAAGTCATCTTGATACTGTAGATCTGGACACGTTCTTGTTAAGTCATCTTGATACTGTAGATCTGGACACGTTCTTGTTAAGTCATCTTGATACTGTAGATCTGGACACGTTCTTGTTAAGTCATCTTGATACTGTAGATCTGGACACGTTCTTGTTAAGTCATCTTGATACTGTAGATCTGGACATGTTCTTGTTAAGTCATCTTGATACTGTAGATCTGGACACGTTCTTGTTAAGTCATCTTGATACTGTAGATCTGGACACGTTCTTGTTAAGTCATCTTGACACTGTAGATCTGGACACGTTCTTGTTAAGTCATCTTGATACTGTAGATCTGGACACGTTCTTGTTAAGTCATCTTGATACTGTAGATCTGGACACGTTCTTGTTAAGTCATCTTGATACTGTAGATCTGGACACGTTTCTGTCATCTAGAACGTGGTAGTTCATTTCACGCTTTAGATCAGTGGCTGTCTTCGTTTATGCGGTCTTCGAGACAGTTTTCGTAAAAAGCTTTATGCGATGTTGCTTGGACTCTCCAACAAATTACTGCAGACGTAAATTCTTCCCAAATACTGTCAAGTACACCCTAGGTCCTGAAACCAAGACAGTTAAATTTTAAAATAGGAAAAGAAGAGACAGAACACCTAAACTTAATGAGAACTCTGTGCTCTAATAATTCTCTCCGCTTTTTATGCGGAGTGTTAAACATTACTTTTATCAAGGCTTATTTGTGAGTGCTATTAAATTGATTTATTTTATTATATACCAATCGGTACCACATGCTAGCTTCTTTCTATGTAGTTAGGACACTGCATTTGATCAGAATGTTCATTCAAGTTGAACTCTTATGACATGCCTTTGGTACAAATATACAGATGTTCTAAAGAATGTAAGGTGTTCTCATTATGGCTAACTTAGTTGTCAACAGGGATCAGTAGAATATTAGCACAGTGCTTATATCTACATTCTATAATGGCAAGGAAGAATTAGCCCCATGAAAAGGGGAACAATGATAAAATATTATGTTAACACTTTTGCACAGTAGTATACATACATATGTATTTACATAAATACACTTCTCTCCCCCATTGGCTCAGTGGTAAGTCAGAAAATTTATAAAGTTAAAAACTTGGTTTCGATACCCGTGGTGGGCACAACACAAATAGCTCATTGTGTAGCTTTGTGCTTACCTCCAAACAACCAGCAAGCTTATAGAAATGCAATCAGATTAATCGCCAATGAGGTAGCAGAAAGAACTCGAGACTTTTTACCCACTATTCTAAGTCAATAAATATTGAATGGTTATCTATTTGAATTTGATATCTGTAAAGAAATAGTGTTAAAAAATTCATTATTTCTTCAATAAGTGAAGCACAATATGATTAAATGAAGATATTTATAAATATAAACTTTACTTAAATGTTTGGACATCCTGAATTACTTCATGTAATCTGACTTTTAAACTTCTACGAAAATGTTCCCGTGTGCTAACGATCTGTATGGCCTAGCTTTGTATTTGTTATAATTATAAAACAAAATTCTTTACATGACTTGCAGTTCGATAATAATTACACAAGTTAACTCCACACTACCTAGTTCTGAGCATTTAAAACATTTTTCATGTTGGTAAGTTTGAAATTCTTGCTGACAGTTTTATGATAATTATACAAAGTAACACAATACTACTTAGTTTTGTAAAATGTTCATCACGTGATGTAGTTTTCAGGTACTCACCTTTTCATAATAACTTCATGAGATAACTGTACTACTTCATTTGTGAGGACTATGAAATCATTCATGTATTGTATTACTTCGGAAGACTGTGGGTTGACCAGTACCAGTTCTCTACTGTCAGTCCAGTCACCGTTTCCTTTATAAACACGCTCTAGACTGATATCCTAGAAGAACTTAAAAGGTCAACAGGAAATCACAAATAAAGAAATGACACTTGCATTATACACTTGACAGATCAAGTAAAAATACGAACAGAACACCAAAAGGAAAGAGACTCTTGCTGTATGATACAGCACTCTTGCTGTATGATACAGCTTACAAACGTACTGAAGATAGCAGAAGAAAATAACGAAGAAATATTTGACACTCTTACTATCAAGTTCCATGAACTTAATGTCCGAGTAATTCTACTCTCAGAATGATCTTGTAGATACTCCTTAGGTTAATTCTGACCTGTTTGTTGCTTACCTAAAGCAGTCTACCAAGGCCGTGTTTATATATATATATATATTATATATTCGTATATGAGTCTTCTCAGGCATTGGAATTCCCTACAATTCATTTCATTTTGCATACAAGAGAGCTTCACAGAATATTTATATATATATATGTTTATATACATATTTATTTTACATTACAAAGTAACACAGATGTTAAATGAACTCATCAAGTTTGTGTTCCACAGCTGTGCCTCAATGTCATTGTAGCCTGTTAGTTAATCATATCTTCAGCTAACATCGTTAGAGTCAGGAACATGTAGTTATTAAACAAACCGGTTCGGTTCAAATGCGATATTAAAATTCATGTGTTATCTAGGGAAAAGCCGGATAAGATGGTTTTAAATATTAAACACTGCAATAGTTGAATTTTATGTATACACCATAGCTTCGAAACTAAGGCTTATGAAAGTAAATAAAAGTAGAAACCTGTCACAAAGACAGCAGCTTTAATAAAATATACGTGTGACTTTCAGCTAGAAAATTACCTCAATAATTAGAATTAAGTAACAACGTTCATACTGAGGTGTGCGAAATTATTGTCATTCGAGAAGACTGGAATTTAATGAAATAATAACTGATGTGGTGTTAAAATAAATATATAATATGGTGTTAAATAAATACATAATATTGTGTTAAATAAATATATAATATTGTGTTAAATAAATATATAATATTGTGTTAAATAAATACATAATATTGTGTTAAATAAATACATAATATTGTGTTAAATAAATATATAATATTGTGTTAAAAAATACATAATATTGTGTTAAAAAATACATAATATTGTGTTAACTAAATACATAATATTCTGTTAAATAAATACATAATATTGTGTTAAATAAATACATAATATTGTGTTAAATAATCCTAGTCCTAATTCTTTTTGTGGGGCGTCGTAAATAAATTGGATGAAGTAATAAACTTCACCAAATCAGCCTAGTTCACATCATAATAATTGTTCATGATACAGTTTCATAATGTAAATAGCGTCTCAACCACTGTAACATCTTCTGTGGTTTGTTTATGAATTTCATGCAAAGCTACCTGCGGGCTATCTGCGTTAATCGTCCGTAATTTAGCAGTATAAAACTAGAGGAAAGAATAAAAGACCACCGGTGCTCGTGGATTTTGAGTTCTATCAGAGGAAAATTTTAGTTGTGTAAGGTAGCAAGCAGACAAGTGAAATATATCTTTCAGGATATTGTTATAAGAATCATTCCCTGTATAGCCCACATGGTATTCAATAACTTCATTTCTTTAGTCTGTTATAACACTCAGTGTAAAGAAAGGACAGACGAAAAGGGTGTGGAATCACTGTGTGAAATGGCCAGGTGGATTAAGGCGTGCGACTCGTAATCTGAGGGTCGCGGGTTCGCAACCCCGTCGCGCCAAACATGCTAGCCCTTTCAGCCGTGGGGGGCGTTATAATGTGACGGTCAATCCCACTATTCGTTGGTAAAAGAGTAGCCCAAGAGTTGGCGGTGGGTGGTGATGACTAGCTGCCTTCCCTCTAGTCTTACACTGCTAAATTAAGGGCGGCTAGCACAGATAGCCCTCGTGTAGCTTTGTGCGAAATTCAAAAACAAACAAACAGGTTACTCTTTTCAAAACTCGTTTCGTTGTGTTGTTTTTTGTTGAACGTGGATGCGCTTCGATCGCATTGTTATAGATTATTTTAGGAAAATGTTTCAGTTCAAACTACTCTCCAAGTACTGATAAGTTTAGAAACCCGAACAAGCGAATCGATAAGTATCAGGAAAACCGTCTAGTTTGTTTAGCGTGACATCGAGTAAATTATTAACACCCATTTAATACCTAACCCTAATTACACGCTGTTTCGCTCTCAATTGTTCGTAAGTCGTCTCACATCCACTTGTTTTCGAACAGTTAGTTATCTTCGGGCGTTGTATCTATTACGTGAAAGATTTCGAACGATAGCCTGTTGTCATGGAAATTTGAACTCAGATATAGATATGCCATTTAATTTGGTTTTAATGAGTAGTTAAGTAGAGATGTTGGGATCTCGCAAAGTTAAACATGTCTGAGCTAAACGCCAGCTTATTTTGATAACCTTTCTAGCCTGCTATGTGCGTGTGGTCTCCAGTGTACAATTATAACGATAAAAGCTTCTTCATATTACATCACTTTATTTCTGATTTACATAGCTCTGAAAAGATAAAGTGCCTTGGTGCAGGTGACATGGTGGCGCTACGGTATCGCCCTTTTAGACAATAGCTTATCTGTATGATATTGTATTGTAGACATGTAAAATAGTTTTACCTAATTGTTTGCGTGGGGCTTAATAACAGCGCAACCCCTCATATTTTAGGAGATTGGAACGTCTTCCTGGTGGGTCCGTGCTTGGAACAGTGCGTGACTTGAGTAGGCTTAGGCAATGAAACGTTTTGTTGTCCCTATAATTGTATAAAGAATTCGAAATTCTCCATGAGCCTATATTAAAGAAAAGAAAAACGTGTTTTTAAGTATCCAGGAATACTAGTTTGTGATGTTTAAAATCAGTGATATTTTCTGCTAGGTGATCGTTGTGTATTTATATATATATACACTGCTGGCCAAAATCTTAATTAGGCCAATGAACATAAAGAAAAAATATGAATTTTGTGTTGTTAGACTCAACCACTCATTTGAGTAGAGCTTCGAAAGGGAAAATAAAAATAAAAAACTTTTTTTTTTACCATTTAATAGGACTCTATGAAATTAGTCTAAATACTAGCTGGTCAAAAGTTTAAGACCATACCAAAAAGAAGTCCTAAATAGGGTAGGAAATGCCCAACAAGAGGTCTCAGTTGTGAGTTGCATGGCCTTCATTGCGAATAACTGCAAACATTCGCTTTGGCATGGTCGATATAAGTATTTGCAGAAGGCTGGCTGGAATGTTATTTCAAGTGGTGAAGATGGCTTCACGAAGATCATGCACTGTTTGGAATTGACGTCCATTTCTATAGAGTTCCCTTGCCATCTACCCCCAAAAATTTTCAATGGGGTTCAGTTCGGGCGAACACGCTGGATGGTCCACTGTGTCGTGTAGAAAATGTCTCCGGTGGGATATCCTTGTCATGCCAGAACGTTAGAAGTCATCTGGACCATCCAGGTTAAAATTTCTCTCATCAGAGAACAAAACCTTCTTCCACTTTTCTACGTTCCATGTTTGGTGTTTCTCAGCAAAGTTTAACCGAGCTGTTTCGTGGTGTGGAAGGAGGTGTGGCCTTTGAAGACGTTTACGTTCGTAGATGCCGTTTTATTGTTCTTGAGCTGCATTCTGCGTCCGTAAGGGCCTCAATCTGGATCGACGATCGGCTGGTGACTTGCCGGACAACCCGTCGAATCCTCCTGCTCAACGCCGGCGAAATTTTCATGGACCGACCACTTGAAATTCTCGTTCCGTATCCCTCAGGGTCTTTTAACAAATTTGCAACAGCAGTTTTACTACGCCCAATTTCACCAGCGATGGCACGTTGAGGGAGACCTTGCTTTTGCAGCTCAACAATTCTGCCACGTTCAAACACTGTCAACTTTTTAACCTTTGCCATGTTTTTACCCAATGTAACACAGAAGATGTCAGTGGGAGATGTTGACAACGCTAATGCTTGAACACAAATGACTAAATTTCGTTACGTGTTTACCGATTACCGCTTCGTTTCAGTATGGTCTTAAACTTTTTACCAGCTAGTATTTAGGCTAATTTCATAGTTTTCACATTTTCCCTATTAAATGCTAAGAAAATTTGTTTTTTTTATTTTCACTTTTCTTATTTTCATCTTTCGAAGCTCTACTCAAATAAGTGGTTGAGTCTAACAACGCAAAATGCATAATTTTTCTTTATGTTCATTGGTTTTAAGCTTTTGGCCAGCAGTGTATATATAAATGTACTCGTTCCTCTGTTTCCAGTATATATTTAGTAACTTAAATTAAAATAACATTAAGAGATCACCTAGTCTCTGGCTCGGTAGGGCCAGGTGGGTTAATGCGTTCGACTAGTAATCTGAGGGTCTCGGGTTCGAACCCTGACCGCACCAAACATGCTCGCCCTTTCAGTCATGGGGGCGTTATAAAGTGACGGTCAATCCCATTATTCGTTGGTAAAAGAGTAGCCCACTGTTAAATTAGGGACGACTAGAGCGGATAGCCCTTGAGTATCTTTGCGCGAAATTCAAAATAAACAAACCTCGTCTCTAGCATACGAGTAACAATTCAAGGTAAAACAATATTAAGAGATTACCTCGATTTTAACATACGAGTAACAATTCAAGGTAAAACAATATTTAGAGATTACCTCGAATTTAACATACGAGTAACAATTCAAGGTAAAATAATATTAAGAGATTACCTCGATTTTAACATACGAGTAACAATTCAAGGTAAAACAATATTTAGAGATTACCTCGATTTTAACATACGAGTAACAATTCAAGGTAAAACAATATTTAGAGATTATCTAATTTCTAACGTACGAGTAACAATTCAAGGTAAAACAATATTTAGAGATTACCTAATTTCTAACGTACGAGTAACAATTCAGAATAGGTGAATGAATTCTAGATGTACTTCAATTATTTCTCTGAAAAGTATTTTTATTATACACTTTCCTTTACGTGTGATATAATTATTAAAGCTCAATCCATTAGATGGTTAGTACCAACGTGAATCAACTGTTAGAAATCATTCTATTATTACCGATAGAAAATCTGCCTTAAAACCTTATCAAATCGCTGAATACGCTGATTTTCAAAATGCAATTCACATTAACTCATGTGAACTCGATGTAGAGTGTACTAAGTTCTTCAATCTTGCCTTTGTTAACTATTTTACAAAAGCCAAACTTGGTTCTTATTTATCGACTTTGCTAAGTATTCTACAAGAAAGAGACGGGGTTATTTAACTATATGTTTTTTCCCGTATTTAATCAAACAAAGATTTCAAGTGAAAAGATAATTCAATTACTTTACGAGATTTGTTTGATTAAACTACCGACGTCCACAATTTGAATATTTTGATACTCTCTATTCACACGGTCTTTTGAGAAATAATGCACTTCGAAAGTTGTCCGATCCCTGCCTTACCAAAGAATTGTTATTGTTTTGAATTAAGCACAAAGCTACACAATGGGCTATCTGTGCTCTGCCCACCACGGATATCGAAACCCGGTTTTTGGCTTTGTAAGTCCGCAGACATACCGCTGAGCCACTGGGGAACACCTTACCAGAGAAGAAATATACAGGCTCTTAGATCTATATTCGTGTTTATTTCTTTCAACTACATCTAAGAGTTTCTGAAATGTAACAAACTGAGCTTGTCTTGTCAGATAATAGCTACTATTTACTGACTTCTGATTTCAGAGACTCGTTGCAGAAATTGTTACTGTTAATAACATTTCATAGTTAATTCTGCGCTTTTTAAGATACAAAATAATCTATTTTGTTGTTATGGTTGTATTTCTTGCCAAATACAAAATATTTACTTTGTGTTATGGTTGTATGTGTTCCAAAATACAAAATAATCTACTTTGCTGTTATGATTTTATCCAGTGTAAAGTACAAAATAGTAAACTCGTTGTTGTGGTTGTATCTGTTGTAAAGTACAAATTAATATAGTTTGTTATTATGGTTGTATCTGTTGTCAAATACAAAATAATATACTTTGTTGTTATAGTTGTATTTATTGTAAAGTACAAAATAATCTACTTTGTTGTCATGGTTGTATCTGTTGCAAACTACAAAATAAGTTACTTTGTTGTCATGGTTGTATCTGTTGCAAAATGCAAAATAAGTTACTTTGTTGTTATGGTTGCATCTGTTGTAAGATACAAAATAATAAATTCGTTATTGTGGTTGTATCTGTTGCAAAATACAAAATAATCTACTTTGATGTTATGGTTGTATCTATTGTAAAGTACAAAACAATATACTTTCTTGTCATGGTTGTATCTGTTGTCAAATACAAAATAATATACTTTGTTGTTATGGTTGTATCTGTTGTAAAGTACAGAATAATAAATTCGTTGTTGTGGTTGTATCTGTGGTAAAGTACAAAATAAGTTACTTTGTTGTTATGGTTGTATCTGTTGTAAGATACAAAATAATATAGTTTGTTGTTATAGTTGTATTTATTGTAAAGTACAAAATAATCTACTTTGTTGTCATGGTTGTATCTGTTGCAAAATACAAAATAAGTTACTTTGTTGTCATGGTTGTATCTGTTGCAAAATGCAAAATAAGTTACTTTGTTGTTATGGTTGCATCTGTTGTAAGATACAAAATAATCTACTTTGATGTTATGGTTGTATCTATTGTAAAGTACAAAACAATATACTTTATTGTCATGGTTGTTTCTGTTGTAATGTACAAAATAATCTACTTTTTGTTATAGTTGTATCTGTTCCAAAATACAAAATAATTTACTTTGTTGTTATGATTGTGTCTGTTGTTAAAAAAAAGTATTTTTTAAGTTTCAACTTTGAAGAGTGTATATTATATTATATTATATTATATTATATTATATTATATATTATATTATATTATATTATATTATATTATATTATATTATATTATATATTATATTATATATTATATTATATTATATTATATTATATTACATTATATTATATATATTATATTATGTATAAAGTTGTTAAAAATATCCTTTGACAACACATTTGTTTGTGTTGTGACTTTAGAAAATACATTATTTTAAAAGCAGATTAGCATCTGAACTTAAGTTAATATATTACTGCACCCAACTGTGTAGCACTCGTATATTCGTGTTATATCTTAATACTTCTGTATACCACATGGATATACATTACGACGTAATAGGGAGTTGGTTCTATAGTCGTGGTTTTATATAACCTCGTGGTTATAACCCCTTTTGCACATATCTCACTTATCTGGTAAAGATGTAAGGTACCGCTGGAACGGTACACATTTAGGAGATATTACGCAAAGCGAGGCTCGCGCAGCTGCAACCTTATATAGTACATGAATATGGCACCGCGTGAAATTTCCCAACTTAATAGAAAAGCAAGTAAAAGAAAACATTCTTTCCCCGAACGTCTCACGGTCTGATACCGAACACAAGAACGGTTTATGAATGGATGCTCAGTAATGATATGGGGCATTTTTCTTCTACTTTCCTTATGAGCTTCTTTGGTTGTTTTTTCCTTTTCTTATCTACTTATCTTTCTTTTAACTAAGGAAAAAATTAATTCATTTTAAACAATAAGTGTAATTAAAATACATTATAATTAGGCTCGTGCTTTTGGTCGAGTTGTATTGTATAAAAACCTCTGTAGCATTTAGTTAACAATGGTTTAATATATCATAGAGGGCGTGCTTATAAAATTAGTAATCTAATTATCTATTTGGGAACTATTTAACTCGTGAATGTTATTCAAGTTAATGAAAAAAGAAGGCACACACACATACATGTAGTATATGTACTCCTGCAGTGTTCCTGAAAGGGTTCTGTTTCAAGAGTAAATAAAACCGAAAACAAGAGTTACAAATATTTTTGTTTTTGGCTTTTAAAGTTCGTATGCAATACTGTGTTGCATACTACAGAGTGATTTGTGACATGCATACGTTTTACTGACGTCACGACAGCACAGATTGCAACGTTAAACGTCTCTTATATGACGTCATTTTATTGTCTCCTGACTAAACGACAGACAACCCATCACTGTATAATGGTGCGAGTGGTTAAAACAGGTGATCCTTTTAAGTGGTTTTCTCTCTCTCAGGATTTGTGTGATCTTTTGTACCCTAGAGGGTCAGGTACACTTTAACCTCTTCCTCTCTTTGCTTCACTTTCATGGTCATGTAGTATGAGTAGGTATAGCTACTACTTTTAGGTCAGAGTAGTCCGTGTTTACTCTGACCCTTTTCAGGGCAATGTTCGTGTAGTATTTTCGTACATTTGTCGATATGAATTTCCCGTATCAGTAGGAATCCTATTTCGATGGTGGACTTTTTTTTCCTTCCTTTTTAATAATATTTTATTCAGTTTTTTTTTTATTTTTAATTTATTTGTGTTTTTAAAATATATGTTGATCGGGGAGAGGTGGTTTGCATGGAAATAATTATTTGTTTTTGATTTTCGCGCAAAGCTACACGAAGGCTATCTGCACCAGCCGTCCCTAATTTAGCAGTGTAAGACTAGAGGGAAGGCAGCTAGTCTAGTCCTCACCATCCTACGCCAACTCTTGGGCTACTCTTTTACCAACGAATAGTGGGATTGATCGTCACAATATAACTCCCTTACGGCTGAAAGGGCGAACTTGTTTGGTGCGACAGGAATTCGAACCAGCGACCTTCATATTACGAGTCGACCACCTTAACCATCTGACCATGCTGGGCCTGTGGAAATAATATTAAAGTTTTTAAGCTCTCACCAAATATAGTTTGAAAATTTATTAAAAATGGTTCATTTGAACAAAGCAGGCCTTATAATATATCAAACTGTTCTAAATAATATCTGGCAGATGGAAAATACTATATTTTGTGAAATCATCTTTTGAAAGAAGGAAAATGAGGAAGACTGAAAAATGCATATAACATTTTAATTATTGATCTAGTTTCTTTGTAACCATCTGGGCCCCAGCATGGCCAGGTGGTTAAGACACTCGACTCGTATTCCGAGGGTCGCGATTTCGAATCTCCGTCACATCAAACATGTTCGCCTTTTCAGCCGTGGGGGCGTTATAATGTTTCGGTCAATCCCACTATTTGTTGGTAAAAGAGTAGCCCAAGAGTTGGCAGTGAGTGGTAATGATTGGCTGCCTTCCCTCCAGTCTTACACTGCTAAATTGAGGACTGCTAGCGCAGATAGCCCTCGTGTAGCTTTGCGAGAAATTCAAAAATAAAGAAACTTGTAAACGTCTGAAAAATATTAAATTCTTAGGTGGCGCTGTAGTGTATTCTGGTAGTTCTTATGTGAGCAATAGTTTAAAATTATAGTAAGATAATGTGAAAATCTGGAACTAATAGTATTCTTTTTATTCTGCTTTGTATATTGTATTTTAATGTTTGTATCTGACTTTATTTTCAGACGATATTCCTTCTAAACATTGTTTTTAAATGTTTACAAATAAACAAGGCCCAGCATTGCCAGGTGGTTAGGGAGCACTCGACTCCCAATCTATGGGTTGCTGGTTCGAATCTCCGTCACACCAAATATTTTTGCCTTTCAGCTGTGGGTGCATAATAATGTGACAGTCAATCCCATAATTCGTTGGTAAAAGAGTAATTTGGCAATGGGTGGTGATGACTAGCTGCCTTCCTTCTAGTCTTACACTGCTAAATTAAGGACGGCTAGCGCAGATAGTCTTCATGTAGCTTTGTGTTTTATTCCAAATAAACAAACAAAATCATTGTATAATCTGATGTGCTATCTGTTAAGTGTGTACGTTCCTGACGGTGGTTCGTTTTTGCAATACGTTCATTAGAAACGTGGTATGACATATAATACTCACGTGTGGTCAGGCGATAATTGCATGTGACGGATACAAAGTTGGCCCATCTATTAATGACGTAACTCATCACAGACGGCCACCATGATGCATTGGCACTGTAGTAAGATTTACTGGAAATATGATCATTGCATCGAAAATTCAACAATTTCTTGGTGACAAAGTAATCGAGAAATAGGTTACAAGATGGCGGATAAGAAGCGCATCATGCCAGCGCGATGTAGATTTATTGATCGTCCAAACATCTGTGGGTTTCATTATTAGAAACAATTTATACAAGTTGGTAAGGGCACAGATCTTCTTGTTTCGTTTTGTGACGTCGTGCGCGACTTGATGCTCACAAGATCTATTTCAGAACAGAACCAAAATGAATGTGAGAAAACTTCAAAGGGCCTAGGACACGCGATTAGCAAACGTTTCCTATGATTTAGCTTTATGTAACAATATTTTGTTTACACATGCCGTCCCTCGGTGGATCAGTGGTAACTTTACGAGTTTACCACGCTCGGATCCAAGGTTTGCTTCCCCGCGATGGACAGAGTGCAGATGGTCCAATGTGCATACGTAGAATTTCTCTTAAACAAACAAAGAGTTATACACGCCTTACAAAGATTTGACGTAACATTCAGAATTTTTGGGATTGGCAAAGATTACTCACTTCGATTTTGTTTTTCATATATATATAGAAAAAGATGTTTTAAAACAAAATGTACTTGTCTTTCTTTAGTGTTGATTCCTACGTGTTTTTCCGACATCACGAAGTTTATTTGGTGTTTGGGTTCAAAATATTTTAAATTAAGTGGACATTAAGCTATTATCTGTTTACTTGTTTGTTGTTAAGCACACGGATACGCAAGGGGTAGCATATGTGCTCTTCCCACCATAGGTATCGTAACCCGGTTTTTAGAGTCATAAAATGCAAAAATAAAAACTGACTTCGCATTGGTTAGGCCTACGTACATAAAGTGTATTAGAAACAACGATATCAAAAGACTGTTTCTCCGTATGTTAAGTACATTTTTCTTCAAGCTTATGATTGCCTATAATTTTCTACTTTATTTAGAAACGAAACGTAATACCAACAACGAATTATTATCGCAGGTATGGTTGAGTTAACGAGAGCACACCACTTTAACTGTGTGAAACCAGAGACGAGCATGCGTGATGCGCATTTCTGGAGTGGTTACTCTAGTACGCACGCGTAGATCATCGTTTCGCAAAGGATGAAATGGAAAGCAGTTGTCATACCTATTGAGTGTCTCTCCCCGTCCCTAACCTCCAGTTTCTGAATTCATACAAAGCTATTTATCTTAAACTTAATTGTAAAATATTATTTTTTATCTTTGTGTCAATTTTAATGTTTTACCAAAATACAAAATAGAAAAGTTTCTGAAATTCCTGTATTCCCTTGACAACCTGACGATAATATAATCTCGGCCTTTTGAAAACCGTCACAACTACGTTGACCTAAGAGAAAAGATTACTTGTTCTGAATGGAATTTGGTGATTATGACGAATTTCTACTAAACATGCGGTAATAAAAGATGTCGTCCGACATGACCAGATGGTTAGGTGTGCTCAACTCGTAATGTGAGGGTCGCGGGTTCGAATCCCAGTCGCACCAAACATGCTTGCCCTTTTAGCCCTGGGGCGTTATAATGTGACGGTCAATCCCACTATTCCTTGGTAAAAGAGTAGCCCAAGAGTTGGCGGTGGGTGG